>NC_092343.1:45701578-46015394 GCF_046630445.1 Rutidosis leptorrhynchoides
TCCAGCCTAGCCATGCGATCGCATGGCAAAAGCACTGAAAATTCATCCGATCGCATGGGGACCAAATTCAGGAAATGTGCCTATAAAAGGCCAGTTTGTTCGATGAAATATTATACACTTTATTTTCTCTATAATCAGTATTTATAATTATAATTATAATTTAAGTTTAATAATAATAAGGTATATACGAGGGTGTTTTTAATTCGGGTTTCAAACCGTTTTAAAATAAAAAAATATTGGGTATGGTTCGGGGTATTGTTCTTGAATCCAAGGCCAACCATACGGTCATCTACCATCATTACGTCTACGCAAATTACCTACAATATTGAATCTCAATATTGAACCGTAAGTTTATAGTCTCCATTTTTAAATACTTTAAATATTTTTGGGCTAAGAATACATGCAATTTATTTTAAACGCAATAAGATACAAGTACATACTAAATTCTACACCGAGATAAACTAAAAATCCATTTGCTTTGGTTACTTGTAGCTGCCAGTACATAGGAAATGGATTGGTGGGCGCGAATAATTGTATATGGATCCATAGTGCTTGACATCCCCGTCCGAGCTAGAGCGCTAGCCTTTTAACGGACGTATGTTATTTGAGTTTATGATACGTTGGTTTGCGTGTATTAAAATGAATGGGGTAATTATCATTATAGCGTTAAGTTTAGTTACCAGGGTGCTCTGTTACGTAGAATCTATTGATAAACTTTTGATGAAATCTTGTTATCTATCTTTATATATGTAGTGACCCGAACTTTTCCATGTTTATATATATTAAATGAAATTGATATTTACATGATTAAGTGTTTCCAACATGTTAAGCAATCAAACTTGTTAAGACTTGATTAATTGAAATAGGTTTCATATAGACAATTGACCACCCAAGTTGACCGGTGATTCACGAACGTTAAAACTTGTAAAAACTATATGATGACATATATATGGTTATATATATAGTTAACATGATATTATGATAAGTAAACATATCATTAAGTATATTAATAATGAACTACATATGTAAAAACAAGACTACTAACTTAATGATTTTGAAACGAGACATATATGTAACGATTATCGTTGTAACGACATTTAATGTATATATATCATATTAAGAGATATTCGTACATTATAATATCATGATAATATAATAATTTAAAATCTCATTTGATATTATAAATATTGGGTTAACAACATTTAACAAGATCGTTAACCTAAAGGTTTCAAAACAACACTTACATGTAACGACTAACGATGACTTAACGACTCAGTTAAAATGTATATACATGTAGTGTTTTAATAAGTATTCATACACTTTTGAAAGACTTCAAGACACTTATCAAAATACTTCTACTTAACAAAAATGCTTACAGTTACATCCTCGTTCAGTTTCATCAACAATTCTACTCGTATGCACCCGTATTCGTACTCGTACAATACACAGCTTTTAGATGTATGTACTATTGGTATATACACTCCAATGATCAGCTCTTAGCAGCCCATGTGAGTCACCTAACACATGTGGGAACCATCATTTGACAACTAGCATGAAATATCTCATAAAATTACAAAAATATGAGTAATCATTCATGGCTTATTTACATGAAAACAAATTACATATCCTTTATATCTAATCCATACACCAACGACCAAAAACACCTAAAAACACTTTAATTCTTCAATTTTATTCATCTAATTGATCTCTCTTAAGTTCTATGATGTCATGCGAGGTGTATATAAAATAGTTTATATTTTACTAGGAAATACTATTAAATACGATACAATTTTACACAAGATATTTATTTATTTATAGAATGGATATACTTAAACCTTGCTACAACACTTATAGGCAGTGTACCTAATCGTACAGTAGTGTAGTTTTTAGTAAGTCCGATTCGTTCCACAGGGAAATCTTTAAACAAAGCTCAACGCTATATTAGTTTACTTTTATAAAAATACAAATATATATATAAGTAATATTATTATTATAAAGGGGGTTTTTTTTTACCGTTTAATGACCGGTTTGTCGATTTTAAAACTTTAGTCGCAGTTAAAATCAAATGTAAAATATTAAAAATGAATACAAGACTTAAATTAAAGCGTAAAGTAAATAACGATAATGAAATTGCGAATAATAAAAGTGCGATAAAATAAACTTGCGATAATTAAAAAGTACGATAATTAAAAGTGCGATTAAATAACAATAAATAAAAGTGCGATAATTAGAAGTGCAATTAAATATAAAATAAAGGAAATTAAATATGAAATAAAAGAATTATGCTTATTTAAACTTCCGTAATCATGATGTTTGACGTGTTGATTTTAGTTTTATGCCCATGGGTTAATTGTCCTTTGTCCTGGATTATTTAATATGTCCGTCTGGTTTTTGTCCATAACAGTCCATCAGTCATAAATATAAAGTGCGAGTGTCCTCATCAAATTATTATTATACCCGAAGTTAAATATTCCAACTAATTGGGGATTCGAATTGTAACAAGGTTTTAATTCTTTGTTTAATGAATACACCAGGTTATCGACTGCGTGTAAACCAAGGTTTTACTACTTTGTTAACAATTACACCAATTACCCTTGAATGTAATTTCACCCCTGTTTTAATTATTCTAGTGGCTATTAATCCATTCCCGTGTCCGGTTAAATGAACGATTATTCGTACATATAAATACCCCGCCCATCGTGTCCGATCGAGTGTATATGGTAATTTATAGGGACGCCCAATTGTAAATCTTTATATTAACATTAACAAACTTTCATTTAGTTAAACAAATATAAAGCCCATTAATAGCCCATAGTCTAATTTCCACAAGTGTCGTTCTTTTGTCCAAACCCCAATTATGGTACAAAGCCCAATTACCCAATTTTAGTAATTAGCCCAACATCATGATTACTTCGTTTTAAATAAGCATAATAATAACTTAGCTACGAGACATTAATGTAAAAAGGTTGAACATAACTTACAATGATTAAAAATAGCGTAGCGTTACACGGACAGAATTTCGACTTACACCCTTACAATATTCGCTAACATACCCTTATTATTAGAATTAAAGTTAAAATTAAAATATAAATTATATATATATATATATATATATAAATTTTACGTATGATAAGAGAAGAAAAAGATATGGTTTTTGATCAGAATTCGGTTGGCTTTATAGGCAGAGTTGATTTTTGGGGCTCCGCGACTCGCGGCAAAATCCTCTTCAAACTCCGCGAGTCGCGGAGAATGTATTTACAGCTCACACCCTTGGAGTCTTTCTCTGCCGACGGTTTATAATATATATATATAATATATATATAATTAATATAATTAATTATATATTATATTATATTTATATACATAGTTAACTTGTAATTTTTAGTCCGTTGCGTCGAGCGTTAAGAGTTGACTCTGGTCCCGGTTCCGAATTTTCGAACGTCCTTGCGTACAATTTAATATCTTGTACTTTGCGTTTTGAATCTTGTACTCTTGTAATTTCGAGACGTTTCTTATCAATAATTGGAACCTTTTTGATTGTCTTTTGTACTTTTGAGCTTTTTGGTCGTTTGCGTCTTCAATTCGTCGAATCTGTCTTTTGTCTTCACCTTTTATTATTTAAACGAATATCACTTGTAAATAGAACAATTGCAACTAAAAGCTTGTCTTTCTTGAGGAATAATGCTATGAAATATATGTTCGTTTTTAGCATTATCAAATATTCCCACACTTGAGCGTTGCTTGTCCTCAAGCAATATCGTCTTGAAATACTAGAATCACTTCTTTATTCTTCACACTTTGTACATCAGTGATTTCTATACGGCGGTATAAACAATGGTAGTAACGATATGGTTTACAGTCCCACATGACTATAAAAATTTAGATCCATTAAGGAAATTGGATCTTTATGAAAACATTTGATCTTTTGAAATCTAGTTTTTACCCTAGATAAGTTTTCCGGAATAACCCTTTACCGGTGTTTGCAAAATATTTTTGTGGGTTTGGTGGGTTTCAGATTTGAAAATTTTAGCTCAAAACTTGCGGTTTTGTGTCACCACTTGCTAACCTTGTATTTGGAAAGCAACACGTCCAGTTTACTTGTCCCGTATATTACCTTTCGGTAAACTACCGTCCGGTTGTAAAGGAAAGCGTTGAACAAGCAACTGTTAAGGCAATGTCCCCTGACATGCTTTTAATTATGGTCTATAACGTGTCGGACGCAATTACTATCCTTGGTAGGAGCAATAGTAAAGCTCACCCTTATAATTTTTCGGTCTGGCACAAGGTCCTGTCTTTGACCACTATGCAACCACCGTTCTTACGGTTGACACTCGATTTAGTTCAGGTGACCTAATGAATTCCAGGTGAATTCCTAGGATTTTACGTTCAATGGTAATGAACGCATTGAAAATGGGGTTTTCAGAAAACAAATCGGTTTGTAATTTTGATCAAAATATTTTCTCGTTCAAGCTCGAGTTTAGATATCATTGAATTCCATGAGTTTGTAATTCTCAATCTTTAAGGTCAATCTCTAGGATTGAGTAATATCAGTCTTAAAAGCTGATTTTTAATCTTTAAGGAGATTATCCTTTCTGGGGATCTGATTCATTAGTCTTATCCAGCTAATTTGCATGGTGCCCCCCCCATTGTAGGAGATAAATCCTTCTCATGGTTAGGATAAATCCGACCACTTGGCGACCCTGTTTAATGCTGAGGTCCGTGGATTTCCTGCTGATTTTAGTGATGACTTTTCTAGATTTTTCGTCAACCTACAGCTGGTCTGGACGACAACTTCATGACCTAAATCAAGAAGCGCGTTTCTTTTTCGGAAGACTTTACTTCCTTTTAATGATGGAATTGATTCATCGTGTAGATCCATCTCTTCTTTTATTTCATCGGGTAAAACAGTTTAGTTTAGTCCAAAGCAAAAGTATTTTCAGTTATTTGTTACAGATATATGTGACATATGTTTAAGATAACTTGGTAAATTTTCCCACACTTGGCTTTTATTTTCCTTTTTATCGTCCTCTATTCCATTTTAAATGAATTTTAACATTTTAGTTTGTTTCTTAATTTATGTCCTTTCCGAGGTAACAATAATTTCGGTGTTAAAACCTAGTTTTATCGTTCATAAATATGTATAAACATGATTTTGAATTCATTTAATTGAAAAAAAATGAAAAATTTTACTAGAATTGGGTAGTCAGTATATAAGACTAGGGCTGTTCTTTTTTATCAGAGAGCACTAGATTCTAATACAACTACTGCTTTACTAGTATTTTTAATGGTAACCAAGTGTTTAAGATAAAAATTTTAAAATCCGAAAGAATTTAACCCCTTCCCACACTTAAGATCTTGCAATGCCCTCATTTGCAAGAAATCAGTAACAATTTAAATTATTGAGGGTGATTAGTGTGAAAATGATTAAATTTTACCAAAGTTTCCAAATATATTGGCGTTTGTTTGCTGAACGATAAATGGTGCACATCATTTGTTCATTCCGTCTTGTTGTTATTTCACATATATTTTGCATCTTGTCGTCAAAATTAGTTGCTTTTGCTGAACTTAATGCCAGTCTTTGAAAATGCGTTGTTTTACCCTGTTGTGTACATAAGATAAACTTGCAAACATATATACATATTTTTGAAGTTTGGTATATTACCCCACGTTCAAAAATTATTAAAATCTAAGAATAAAAGTTAGATAATTATAAAAATGATTACAATATTAACAAAAGTATTAAACGTATCAATAATTACAAATTACAAAATAATAAAAAATAATAAGTAAACTAAGGATGATATTGGTACCAATAGGGGTTCCAGGCATAACTATAAGTGCTATAGAATGCTTCGGCAGGGTCATACGTAGGATATGGTGGCTGCATCTCTATAGACCAAGGAGGGAAGATGGGTTTCGGTGTAGGAATATAGTTTCTACCTATATGTTGGCAATGAGCTATGATTTGGTTCTGATGAACTTGCCAATCTTCAAATGCTCTCTGTCTAGCATTTTCGTATTCCTGAGAAGCTATAAACCTATGCATTTCTTGCATCTCATTCCCCCCTCCTACATTACCTTGCTGCTGGTTTCTCTCCACCTGTGGATGTCTACCATGGTATCGTACTGCGGCGTTATTTCGCCTCTTCAAAACTTTCGCACCATGGTATACATTTAAACCTATAGTATCGCGGGGTTCCGGCTCTTCTAGTAATAATCCCCCCCGACTTATATCCACACCGAGATATTCACCAATCAAAGTAATAAAAATACCACCTCCTATTATGCTATGTGGTCGCATCCCCCGAACCATAGCTGATAAATAATAACCCACACAATATGGTATACTTACAGCGCTTTGTGGGTCTCGAATACACATATGGTAAAACAAATCCTGTTCATTTACTTTTTCTTTGTTCTTACCCCTTTGTGTAATCGAATTAGCTAAAAACCTATGTATCACTCTTAATTCGGCTATATCTATATCCAAATAAGAGTAATTTCCCCCTTTGAAACGGTGATGGCTTGTCATTTGACTCCACACACCGTGTGTATCAAAATTCTCATCTATCTTTCTACCGTTTAGTATCAATCCTCTACAATCGGCAGACGCTAACTCCTCAGGCGTATATATACGTAAAGCCTGAGCCATGTCCAGTAAAGACATGTGGCGCATCGAACCGCCTAACAAAAATCTAATAAAAGAACGATCGGTTAAACTAGCTACCCGATCATTCAACTCTATACTACATAACAATTCTTCACACCATACTTTATATACAGGTCTACGTATGGTGAATAAACATATCCAATCATTAAAAGAAGAATTACCATACCTCTGTACAAGTAATTCCCTAATTGGCCCGGCCAATTCTACAGCTTCTAAGGGTCCCCATTCTATGACCCTTGGTACCTCAACAACCTTAGAATGAAGAGTATGCAAACCCCGTTGATATTTTGGATAATCTATCCAAAGTCTGTCAAATCTCAGGTTCGGGTGCAACTCTTCCAAGTGCATATCGGAAAAGGTCATGACTGGATGAGGTACATCCTGCTTGTAGTAGTTATCCACCTCCTGTTGTTCCAAATTCTCAGCAGGAGCATTGCGGGCTTGGGATGAAGATTCACCCCTTTCATTCTGCAAAACACATCAAACACAATTTTTGTGCATCCAAATATGCATTAGTGTCAGCAAAATCATCAATCAAAATAATTACAATGACATTATCAATTTATATCAAACTTAAGCTCATTTTCATATTTTCATCAAATCTACACTTTTTCAAATAAGCATATACGAAAATGTTCGCCAAGTTCATAAGCATTCAACTCAAATAACATGTCAAAATAATCATTACTAGCAATTAAACAAGTCTCAAATGGCATTATCTTTCAAAAATCAAGTTCATGAATTTTAGACTTGAAAAAGTCCACTTTAATTCTCAAAATCATGTTTAGGCTCAAAGTTTGGATCATTTAACTACCTAGACATGTTACACTACTCAATTTAGTAACAATTCATGACAAAAATCGGCCATAACCTGTTTATATCAAAAAGCCCCAAGTTGCTCAAGAACACAAACCCTAGATTATTCAAAATTTGAAGTTTAAGGCTTCTAATCATGTTAAACAGCATCAATCTAGGTTATACAAGCATAATACATAAACAATTTAAGCCTAATTACACTAAAAAGCATCAAAATCAAATTGGGGAAAAAATTGCTCAAGAACACCAAATTTCGGATTAAATGGTGTTTAGGTGTAGAAATTTACCGTTTTTCTTGAGTAATTCTTAGATAGCATCCTTCTCAACATGATTTTAGCAAAAAATTTGGTGATTAACGGTTAAAAATTGGGATTTTTGGGGTGTTTTTGGGTGGTTTTTCGGGGTTATGTTCGCAGTATTTTTGGGTGTGGAGTGTGAAACTGAGCTGTTGCAGCTCTTATTTTTTTTTTCTGTAATCCGGTCCTCCCGCGAGTCGCGGGGATTTACCCTCCAAACTCCGCGACTCGCGGAGTTGTTTTTTTTTTTTTGTTTTTTTTTTAATAATCTTTAACTTATAAAACAATTAAGTATTTAATTTTAAAATTTTGTTTCCCTTGTTATTTAGGACGAGGTCGTTTCGGATCGATGTCCTAGTCCGTCCTTCGACAAAATTTTAAAATTTGTCTTTTTGTAGCGATTGTTTTAAAAGCTAAGATTTTTGGGTTTTTTCAATGTTTTTGGCATACTTTAAATCAAAAAGATTAAAAATAATGATAATAAAAGTTCTCGTCCCTCCCTCGGGTAAAGCAATTTCGGTTCAAAGACCTAGTCTTCAACTTACGACGAATTTTAAAAATCATATTCTTAACTTAATGAGATAAAGTAAATTTTTTTTTTTAAATTCACACAACTTAAATATGAAATTCAAAATTAATATTAAAAATTCACACCAAACTTAAAATTTAAAATGCATAAAATTAAGAATTTATATTTTAAAAATTAAAAGTTCACACCAAACTTAAAATTTAAAATGCATAAAATTAAGAATTTATATTTTAAAAATTAAAAGTTCACACCAAACTTAATTTAAAAAATCAAATAATTATAATTTTAAAGATATTGTTTTTACAAAGTTTACAATATTAATTTAAGATTTAAATATTAATTTTAAAAACATGGTAAAAATAAATTTAAAAATCTTTTTGTCTTTTTATCCCACTTTAATCAATCAAATATTATCAAAAATATGCGCCCCTCTTTTCGGTAAAGTAATTTCGGTTCCAAGACCTAATTTAACTCATGACGAATTTTTGAAATATTTTGGGTTGATTGATTAAAGATATTTATACCTTAAGAATAAACGTTAAATTTCGCAGTGATGTAATAAATTTTTGAATGATATCAATAATTTCGGTCGCCAAACCTAATTTTATTTAATACCAATTTAATACTTTTTAGCGAATAAATTAGCGTTTATTATCAAAAGGTTAAAAATAAAAATAAAAATAAAAACTGTACAGACATACCTGTGAAATAGATTTCTTAGTTATATGATCTATCCCATTCATAAGATAGTCGGTTTAATTGGTTTTCCATGGCTACATAGGCGTAACCTCGAGCATTCAGTATCTTTTCTTCTAAACATATGAACGGTCCGTCTCTGCATAAAGTAACAAATTCGGTATTTGAATAGGTTTGATTATTTGAACATTTACCTCCATGTGACCATTTTCCGCATTTGTGACATCTTTCTAGGTGTCGTGCTCTTCTTTTCGCTGCGGATTTTGAATTTCCTTTACCAAATTGTAACTTATTATCTTCGCATCTGGATTCTTTTCTAACTCCGTCCATTCTTTCTCTGATTACTGATACTATTTCACTCGGTAGTATGTCATTATTTCTTTTAGTGATCAAAGCGTGTAGCATTAGACCATGGTTTAGTTCACAGGCAGTCTTCATTTCGTAAAAACCTAAAAAAAATAAAAATTCAGAATGGGGGGAGAAGACTAGTTCTTTAGGGTCTGCTAGGGAAAGACCATTCGGGTTCCATTTTCGAGAACTACACGAAAACCGACAATCTAACTCTATCAGAAATACATATTATCCTTTAAGGACTTGATTCTCCCCACACTTAATTAGCTGTGTTGTCGAAATTGTGATTAACTTCGTTATCGACTTCCATCGGACCATGTATGTAATGTTTAACTCTGTGACCATTAACTTTAAATTCAATCCCATTTGAATTTATTAATTCTATCATTCCGTATGGGAAAACTCTTTTGACTATGAATGGTCCAGACCATCTTGATTTCAATTTTCCAGGAAATAGCTTGAATCGTGAATTGAAAAGAAGAACTCTGTCTCCTTCTTTAAATTCTTTTGAACTTCTGATTCTTTTATCATGCCATTTCTTCGTTCTTTCTTTATAGATTAACGAATTTTCGTATGCTTCATGTCTTAATTCTTCTAATTCATTTAGTTGACTTAATCGTAGATGTCCAGCTTCATGTAAATCAAGATTACATGTCTTCAAAGCCCAAAATGCTTTGTGTTCAATTTCTACTGGAAGATGACATGCTTTTCCATAAACAAGTCTAAAAGGTGTGGTTCCAATTGGAGTTTTGTAGGCTGTTCTAAAAGCCCAGAGTGCATCCTCCAATTTAATGGACCATTCCTTCGGATTTGATCCTACGGTTTTCTCTAGAATACGTTTTAAAGCTCGGTTGGTATTTTCAACTTGTCCACTTGTTTGTGGATGATATGCGGTGGAGATTTTATGAGTTACTCCATATCTTTTAAGAACTTTCTCAAGTTGATTATTACAGAAATGAGTACCCCGATCACTTATTAAAGCTTTCGGTGTTCCAAACCTTGCAAAAAGACGTTTTAAAAAGTTGACTACAACTCGTGCATCGTTAGTTGGGAGAGCTTGTGCTTCCGCCCATTTAGATACATAATCAATGGCTACGAGTATATATAGATTATTATGAGATTTTGGAAATGGACCCATAAAGTCAATACCCCAAATGTCAAATACTTCACATACTTGGATGACATTTTGTGGCATTTCATCACGTTGACTTATTTTTCCGGCCCTTTGACATGCATCACAGGATTTGCAAAGAAGGTGTGCGTCTTTGTAAATTGTAGGCCAATAGAATCCAGCTTCATAAACTTTTCTTGCTGTTAGTTGAGGCCCATAATGCCCTCCTGTTGGTCCTGTGTGACAATGGTTTAGAATTTTACTAGCTTTATCTCCAAATACACATCCGCGTATTATTCCATCGGGACAACTTTTAAACAGATGTGGATCTTCCCAAAAATAGTGTTTTATATCACTGAAGAATTTCTTTCGTCTTTGGTACGATAATCCTTTTTCAAGGAATCCACAAACTAAGTAGTTTGCATAGTCTGCAAACCATGGGATTTCTTTATAATCTATCTTCAATAGATATTCATCAGGAAAGTTGTCTTGTATGGCCGATTCATTTAGAACTTCTAACTCAGGATTTTCAAGACGAGAAAGATGATCAGCGGCGAGATTTTCTGCTCCTCTTTTATCTCGAATTTCAATATCAAACTCTTGTAAGAGTAAGATCCAACGGATTAATCTTGGTTTAGCATCTTGTTTTGAAAATAGGTATCTAAGAGCAGAATGGTCGGTATAGACCACCGTTTTTGCTAGAACGAGATATGATCGAAATTTGTCAAAAGCAAAGACAATAGCAAGGAGTTCTTTTTCAGTAGTTGTATAGTTTGTTTGTGCTCCTTGTAACGTCTTACTAGCATAATATATAGGTTGAAATCGTTTTTCAATCCTTTGTCCTAAAACGGCTCCCATTGCAAAATCACTTGCATCGTACATTAGTTCAAATGGTAGATTCCAATTTGGTGTTATCATGATCGGTGCATTAGTGAGTTTTTCTTTAAGAATATTAAAAGATTTGATACACTCATCTGAAAAGATGAATGGCGCATCCTTTTCTAGGAGTTTATTCATAGGAGTGGCAATTTTAGAAAAATCTTTTATGAAACGTCGGTAAAAACCGGCATGCCCTAGAAAACTCCTAACTCCTCTAACATTGGTGGGATGTGGAAGTTTAGCAATTACATCTACTTTAGCTCTATCCACTTCAATTCCTTCTTTTGAAATTTTATGTCCAAGAACGATACCTTCTTTAACCATGAAATGGCATTTCTCCCAATTAAGTACTAGATTTGATTTTTCGCATCTAATTAGCATTCGTTCCAGATTAACTAGACATGATTTAAATGTATCACCGAAGACTGAAAAGTCATCCATGAATACTTCCATGCATTCTTCTATCATGTCGTGAAAAATCGCCATCATGCATCTTTGAAAGGTTGCAGGGGCGTTACAAAGTCCAAATGGCATGCGTTTGTAAGCAAAAGTACCATAAGGGCACGTGAATGTGGTTTTCTCTTGGTCTTCGGGTGCTATTGGAATTTGAAAATATCCGGAAAATCCATCTAGAAAACAATAGTAACTATTTCCGGCTAATCTTTCCAACATTTGATCTATGAAAGGTAAGGGAAAGTGATCTTTTTTGGTGGCGTCATTTAATTTTCTATAATCAATACATACACGCCATCCTGTTACAGTCCTAGTAGGAATAAGCTCATTTTTCTCATTTGTAATGACAGTCATGCCACCCTTCTTAGGTACGCATTGAACTGGGCTTACCCATGGACTATCAGAAATTGGATATATCAAACCTGCATCTAGCAGTTTAATAATCTCTTTCTTAACTACATCTTGCATATTAGGATTTAGTCTTCGTTGGCGTTGCACATACGTTTTATGACCTTCTTCCATAAGGATTTTATGTGTGCAATACGAAGGACTTATTCCTTTAATATCATGAATCTTCCATGCAATGGCTGGTTTATGAGCTTTCAACACAGAAATGAGTTGTGATTTCTCATTTTCAGTAAGAGAAGACGATATTATTACAGGTAATTCAGATTCACCATGTAAATAAGCGTATTCCAAATGGTTTGAAAGTGGCTTTAACTCTAATTTCGGAGGTTCTTCTATCGATGATTTATATCGATATCTGTCTTCTTCTTTTGGCATTTGAATTTCTTCTGTTGTTGGTTCATATCCAT
Source organism: Rutidosis leptorrhynchoides (assembly GCF_046630445.1). NCBI lineage: Eukaryota > Viridiplantae > Streptophyta > Magnoliopsida > Asterales > Asteraceae > Rutidosis > Rutidosis leptorrhynchoides. Next base: position 45,714,195 of record NC_092343.1, read on the forward strand.
TAGCTATAAGTGTAGCTAACATTTCAGCTTCATCAATTGGTTCATTACCTTCTCCTAAAGAACATTCTCATGTTCCTTGTAATTCTGGAAATTCTTCTAATAATTCTGCATGTGCATCTATAGTTTGAATATAATAACATGTATCATCTGCAGATTGTGGTTGTTGCATTGCTCTATCAACTGAAAAGGTAACACTCTCATCCTCTATACTTAGGGTCAATTTCTTACCGAACACGTCTATCATTGCTTTAGCCGTGTTTAATAATGGTCTTCCTAATATGAGAGGAACTTGAGAATCTTCTTCCATGTCCAAAACAACAAAATCTACTGGAAATACTAAAGTACCAACTTTAACTAGCATGTTCTCCATTATCCCTCTAGGATATTTTATTGATCTATCGGCTAGTTGTATGCTTATTCTTGTTGGTTTCAATTCTCCAAGGTCTAGTTTAGCGTATAGTGAATACGGCATTAGATTTATACTAGCACCTAAGTCTGCCAATGCTTCTATTGAACTAAGACTACCCAAAAAACATGGAATTGTGAAACTTCCTGGATCAGATAGTTTTTCTAGTATCTTATTCAACAGCACTGCTGAACAATTAGCATTCATAGTAACAGCCGAGAGTTCTTCCATTTTCTTTCTATTTGAGATTAGATCTTTCAAGAATTTAGCATATCTAGGCATTCCTGAAATCACATCAATGAAAGGAAGATTTACATTTATCTGTTTAAACATATCCAAGAATTTGGATTGCTCGGCTTCAAGTTTTTCTTTCTTCATTTTACTCGGGTAAGGAAGTGGTGGTTGGTATGGTTTAACATAAGGTTTATCCTTAACTTTTTTATCTTCATTAACCTTCTCAACTACCGGTTCTTTTTCCTTATCTTGATCAGGTTGTGGTTCTTGTGGAGTAGGAATAGCTTCCTCAGAAGTTACAGGTATTTCAGGTGGTTTAAGTGTTGTACCACTTCTTGTGGTAATAGCTTTAGCTGTTTCATTCCGGGGGTTAGTATTTGTATCGCTCGGTAAACTTCCCGGTTTTCTTTCACCTATTAATCTTGCTAGGTTACTTACTTCTTGTTCCAGATTTTGAATAGAAGCTTGTTGATTTCTAAATGCTTGAGCATTTTGTTCATTAGTTTGTTTCTGAGATGTGAAAAACTGCATTTGAGTTTCAACTAGCTTCGTCATCATATCTTCTAAATTCGGCTTTTTATCATCGGTTTGTTGTGGTGGTTTGTTTTGAAAATTAGGTCTTTGCTGATTGTAAGTATTATTGGATACTTGTTGATTGCTAGGACCTTGTTGGTTGTTGTATGGAATATTTCGGTTATAATTCTGGTTTTGATTGTAAATCGGTCTTGGCAGTTGATAATTATTCTGATAATTATTTCCAGGCCTTTGGTTTATGTATGAAATATTCTCTCTTTGTTCCATTGTTAATTCAATACTGAGACAATCTTTTGTCAAATGTGGTCCTCCACACTGCTCACAACTAATTCGTATTGAGTGAATATCTTTAGTCATCTTTTCCATTCGTCTCTCCACAGCATCTATCTTTGCGGAAATGGAATCTAAGTCATGGCTAGAATCGGCTCTAGCTGCTTTAGATGATCTAACGATATCTTTTTCTTGGTGCCACTCATGTGAGTGGGAAGCAGTATTATCAATAATTTTGTAAGCATCAGTTTCGGTTTTCTTCATAATAGAACCACCAGCTGCTATATCTATGTCTTTTCTTGTAGTGATGTCGCATCCTTGGTAGAATATTTGTACTATTTGACAGGTGTCTAAACCATGTTGCGGACATCCTCTTAATAACTTTCCATATCTTGTCCACGCCTCATATAGAGTTTCATTTGGCTTCTGTGTAAACGTAACAATTTCTGCTTGAAGTCTTACGACTTTAGATGCAGGAAAGAATTGTTTAAGAAATTTGTCAATTAAAACGTCCCATGTATCAATCGCCCCTTCAGGTAACGATTCCAACCAATCTTTGGCTTCTCCCTTTAAAGTCCAGGGAAATAACATGAGATATATCTGTTCATCCTCCACTTCTCGGATTTTAAATAGTGTGCAGATCCTATTAAAGGTACGTAGATGTTCATTTGGATCTTCCTTCGGCGCACCACTAAATTGGCATTGATTAGTCACCATGTGTAGAATTTGTCCTTTGATTTCATAATCTGGCGCATTAATGTCTGGATGAGTAATTGCGTGACCTTGGCCAGTGCGTTTAGCTCTCATTCGGTCTTCCATACTTAAAGGTTCCAGATTCTCCATAATTGAATTTGTTGAATCGGTATCACTAGATGATTCTGATTTAATGGTTCGTTCCTCAACAATCTCTGTTTGAATGATTGGTGGCTCCGGAGGAAAGTTTAATGGTTCAGGATCTACGAACCGTTCCTGAATATTCTTCGGATTCTCAATTGTGAGGTCGGGTTCAAAAAATGGATTATCGGAAAATTGAACTGAAGTACTTGGTCGACTGGATGACGATTCTAAAGAAAAATCAACGGCGGTTATATTTGCTAAATGTCTTGATCTAGTTACAGGTGGTGAACGTACAAAAGGTGATGAACGTCTTGCTCGGTGCATTCACTGAATATCCTATTAGTTTTAAAAAGGAAAGAAAAATTATAATAAGTTATCCAATTAATAGACTTTTCTGATTTTGCCCACGTTTCGAATAGCCAAAAGATACAGCAGAGGGGCAGGATTCGTTTGGTCTCAATATAATTGAGGACTGTTTGGCTCCAATAACCCGGTCCACGTACAAATCCAACTATTACTACGAACCAGAAAATTTTGTTGTCTATCAATTTAACCACTCAAAATAAATTTTCGTAATTTTAAGAAATTTAGATAAGAAGTAGAATAAAAATCTATGTCCTAAAAACTAGAATAGCGAGAAATAAGAAAGAAAAAGAGTTCGTCGCAAAAGGTCGAAAAAGAAAAAAAAAATGGTTGAAAAATAAAAGGTGACGGAAAAATAAAAGAAACTTATAAAAATTTAAAAATACTTGACTAACCTAACCTTATTACTACAACTAACTTAAAATTATAATCGCAAATTGAAATTACTAATTGGAATGATAATTGATACATAGTAAAAGTGTCTAAAAATATTAAAGCTTACAGGAAAAACTAAATCCCAAATGGAAATAACTTAAAAAGAAACTAAAACTTAAAAAGGCGTCGCAAAATTTTAAAGTACCTAAATCTTAGTCTAAAGAAAAAGCACTTAAGGAATTCTACGGCAAAGCCTAAAAATCTAGGAGTAAAAATAACTATAGCAAAAACTAAGTTTAAAATTAAATATGAGCTAAAAATACAAATATTACGCTACAACGATTAAAAAGGGACAAAATATAAAAATATATAAAAAGTTGTAAAAAGTACAATTTTTATAAAAATATTATTTTTATATTATTTATTTAATAAAACTACTAATTTTACAATTTAATAAAACTAATTAATACTAAATACATAAATTAAATAAAAAGTAAAAGTAAAAATAAAACTAATAATAATAATAATAATAATTAGGGTTAAATAATAATTATAAATAATAATAAACCGTAATTAATGCTGAATTAGGGCTTCCTGTTCGTGTGTCAGGTATCCTCCGCGAGTCGCGGTAATTAATGCAGAAAACCCCGCGAGTCGCGGGGTTCATAAATTCAGATGACAGCTTTAAATTCGACGCGTTTTTTTCTTTATTTATTTTTTTTTATTTTCTGTTTTTAATTTTTTCTATAAATAAAAGATAGTTAATAAAACTTATATTTTTATAAACTAAAATAAAAATAAAGAAACTTATAAAACTTAAATATTTAACAAAATCTTAAAAATGCTTATATTTTTGTTTTTCTTTTTATATTTTCGAATATTTAAAACGTATTTTTACAAAAACGAATTTTTAATAGAAGTAAGCTAAAATTTTTTTTTTTTTATATATTAGCGTTGCGCTTCCGGCGTTTAAGAGTGTCCCCGGCAGCGGCGCCAAAAATACTTGATGTCATGCGAGGTGTATATAAAATAGTTTATATTTTACTAGAAAATACTATTAAATACGATACAATTTTACACAAGATATTTATTTATTTATAGAATGGATATACTTAAACCTTGCTACAACACTTATAGGCAGTGTACCTAATCGTACAGTAGTGTAGTTTTTTGTAAGTCCGGTTCGTTCCACAGGGAAATCTTTAAACAAAGCTCAACGCTATATTAGTTTACTTTTATAAAAATACAAATATATATATAAGTAATATTATTATTATAAAGGGGGGTTTTTTACCGTTTAATGACCGGTTTATCGATTTTAAAACTTTAGTCGCAGTTAAAACCAAATGTAAAATATTAAAAATGAATACAAGACTTAAATTAAAGCGTAAAGTAAATAACGATAATGAAATTGCGAATAATAAAAGTGCGATAAAATAAACTTGCGATAATTAAAAAGTACGATAATTAAAAGTGCGATTAAATAACAATAAATAAAAGTGCGATAATTAGAAGTGCAATTAAATATAAAATAAAGGAAATTAAATATGAAATAAAAGAATTATGCTTATTTAAACTTCCGTAATCATGATGTTTGACGTGTTGATTTTAGTTTTATGTTCATGGGTTAATTGTCCTTTGTCCTGAATTATTTAATATGTCCGTCTGGTTTTTGTCCATAACAGTCCATCAGTCATAAATATAAAGTGCGAGTGTCCTCATCAAATTATTATTATACCCGAAGTTAAATATTCCAACTAATTGGGGATTCGAATTGTAACAAGGTTTTAATTCTTTGTTTAATGAATACACCAGGTTATCGACTGCGTGTAAACCAAGGTTTTACTACTTTGTTAATAATTACACCAATTACCCTTGAATGTAATTTCACCCCTGTTTTAATTATTCTAGTGGCTATTAATCCATTCCCGTGTCCGGTTAAATGAACGATTATTCGTACATATAAATACCCCGCCCATCGTGTCCGATCGAGTGTATATGGTAATTTATAGGGACGCCCAATTGTAAATCTTTATATTAACATTAACAAACTTTCATTTAGTTAAACAAATATAAAGCCCATTAATAGCCCATAGTCTAATTTCCACAAGTGTCGTTCTTTTGTCCAAACCCCAATTATGGTACAAAGCCCAATTACCCAATTTTAGTAATTAGCCCAACATCATGATTACTTCGTTTTAAATAAGCATAATAATAACTTAGCTACGAGACATTAATGTAAAAAGGTTGAACATAACTTACAATGATTAAAAATAGCGTAGCGTTACACGGACAGAATTTCGACTTACACCCTTACAATATTCGCTAACATACCCTTATTATTAGAATTAAAGTTAAAATTAAAATATAAATTATATATATATATATATATATATATATATAAATTTTACGTATGATAAGAGAAGAAAAAGATATGGTTTTTGATCAGAATTCGGTTGGCTTTATAGGCAGAGTTGATTTTTGGGGCTCCGCGACTCGCGGCAAAATCCTCTTCAAACTCCGCGAGTCGCGGAGAATGTATTTACAGCTCACACCCTTGGAGTCTTTCTCTGCCGACGGTTTATAATATATATATATAATATATATATAATTAATATAATTAATTATATATTATATTATATTTATATACATAGTTAACTTGTAATTTTTAGTCCGTTGCGTCGAGCGTTAAGAGTTGACTCTGGTCCCGGTTCCGGATTTTCGAACGTCCTTGCGTACAATTTAATATCTTGTACTTTGCGTTTTGAATCTTGTACTCTTATAATTTCGAGACGTTTCTTATCAATAATTGGAACCTTTTTTATTGTCTTTTGTACTTTTGAGCTTTTTGGTCTTTTGCGTCTTCAATTCGTCGAATCTGTCTTTTGTCTTCACCTTTTATTATTTAAACGAATATCACTTGTAAATAGAACAATTGCAACTAAAAGCTTGTCTTTCTTGAGGAATAATGCTATGAAATATATGTTCGTTTTTAGCATTATCATTCTATCTTCAAGTTCTAAGTGTTCTTCATAAATTCTACAAGTTCTAGTTACATAAAATCAAGAATACTTTCAAGTTTGCTAGCTCACTTCCAATCTTGTAAGGTGATCATCCAACCTCAAGAAATCTTTGTTTCTTACAGTAGGTTATCATTCTAATACAAGGTAATAATCATATTCAAACTTTGGTTCAATTTCTATAACTATAACAATCTTATTTCAAGTGATGATCTTACTTGAACTTGTTTTCATGTCATGATTCTGCTTCAAGAACTTTCAAGCCATCCAAGGATCTTTTGAAGCTAGATCCATTTTTCTCATTTCCAATAGCTTTATCCAGAAAACTTGAGGTAGTAATGATGTTCATAACATCATTCGATTCATACATATAAAGCTATCTTATTCGAAGGTTTAAACTTGTAATCACTAGAACATAGTTTAGTTAATTCTAAACTTGTTCGCAAACAAAAGTTAATCCTTCTAACTTGACTTTTAAAATCAACTAAACACATGTTCTAAATCTATATGATATGCTAACTTAATGATTTAAAACCTGGAAACACGAAAAACACCGTAAAACCGGATTTACGCCGTCGTAGTAACACCGCGCGCTGTTTTGGGTTAGTTAATTAAAAACTATGATAAACTTTTATTTAAAAGTTGTTCTTCTGGAAAAATGATTTTTCTTATGAATATGAAACTATATCCAAAAATCATGGTTAAACTCAAAGTGGAAGTATGTTTTTCAAAATGGTCATCAAGACGTCGTTCTTTCGACTGAAATGACTACCTCTTACAAAAATGACTTGTAACTTATATTTCCGACTATAAACCTATAATTTTTCTGTTTAGATTCATAAAATAGAGTTCAATATGAAACCATAGCAATTTGATTCACTCAAAACGGATTTAAAACGAAGAAGGTATGGGTAAAACAAGATTGAATAATTTTTCTTGTTGTAGTAACGTGAAAATTGGTAACAAATCAATATTAATCATATCCTAGCTAACTTATATTGTATTATATATGTATTCTAATATATTATGGAATCTCGGGATACTATAGACACGTATGCAAATGTTTTGACATATCATATCGACCCATGTGTATATATTATTTGGAACAACCATAGACACTCTATATGCAATAATGTGGGAGTTAGCTATACAGGGTTGAGGTTGATTCTAAAAATATATATACTTTGAGTTGTGATCTAGCCTGGGACGTGTATACACTGGGTCGTGGATTGATTCAAGATAATATATATCAATTTTTTTCTGTACATCTAACGTTGGACAACTACTTGTAGGTTACTAACGAGGACAGCTGACTTAATGAACTTAAAACATCAAAATTTATTAAAAGTGTTGTAAATATATTTTGAACATACTTTGATATATATGTACATATTTGTTATAGGTTCGTGAATCGACCAGTGGCCAAGTCTTACTTCCCGACGAAGTAAAAAATCTGTGAAAGTGAGTTATAGTCTCACTTTTAAAATCTAATATTTTTGGGATGAGAATACATGCAGATTTTATAAATGATTTACAAAATAGACACAAGTACGTGAAACTACATTCTATGGTTGAATTATCGAAATCGAATATGCCCCTTTTTATTAAGTCTGGTAATCTAAGAATTAGGGAACATACACCCTAATTGACGCGAATCCTAAAGATAGTTCTATTGGGCCTAACAAACCCCATCCAAAGTACCGGATGCTTTAGTACTTCGAAATTTATATCATATTCGAAGGGTGTCCCGGAATGATGGGGATATTCTTATATATGCATCTTGTTAATGTCAGTTACCAGGTGTTCACCATATGAATGATTTTTATCTCTATGTATGAGATGAGTATTGAAATATGAAATCTTGTGGTCTATTATTATGATTTGATAATATATAGGTTAAACCTATAACTCAGCAACATTTTTGTTGACGTTTTAAGCATGTTTATTCTCAGGTGATTATTAAGAGCTTCCGCTATCGCATACTTAAATAAGGACGAGATTTGGAGTCCATGCTTGTATGATATTGTGTAAAAACTGCATTCAAGAAACTTATTTCGTTGTAACATATTTGTATTGTAAACCATTATGTAATGGTCGCGTTTAAACAAGATATTTTAGATTATCATTATTTGATAATCTACGTAAAGCTTTTTAAACCTTTATTGATGAAATAAAGGTTGGTTTGTTTTAAAATGAATGCAGTCTTTGAAAAACGTCTCATATAGAGGTCAAAACCTCGCAACGAAATCAATTAATATGGAACGTTTTTAATCAATAAGAACGGGACATTTCAGTTGGTATCCGAGCGTTGGTCTTAGAGAACCATAATTTTGCATTAGTGTGTCTTATCGAGTTTGTTAGGATGCATTAGTGAGTCTGGACTTCGACCGTGTTTACTTGAAAAATGATTGCTTAACAAATTTTGTTGGAAACTATATATTTTTAACATGTGAATATTATGTGATATATTAATCTCTTAACGCGTTTGATATTATGTGATAGATGTCTACCTCTAGAACAAGTCCCATTGACTCACCTAATAATAATGAAGAGTCAAATGTAAATTGGAATGATTCGTGGACTGATTCACAAGTTCCCGAAGAGGAACCGGAAGAAGAGTCGGAACCAGAAGAAGAATCGGAACCGGAAGAAGAATCGGAACCGGAAGAAGAAATAGAACCAGTGGGGGAAATAATAAAACGGTTAAGTAGAAGAAAATCCTCAACCAACCAACCAAAGTTAATTATGGTCAATGGTGTTTCCGCCAAGGAAGCAAAGTATTGGGAGGATTACCAATTCTCCGATGAATCGGATCCCGACAAGGATTCCGATGATGTTATAGAAATTACCCCAACACAATTTAATAAGGCAAAAGAGAACAATAAGAGAAAGGGCATAAAAATAGAGAAATTTAATTCCAAACCCGATGAACTTTATATGTATCGTCAACACCCGTATTTCTTAAGTTGTGACAATAACCCGGGAACCTCTAAACCACCAGGTTTTTCTAAACCAATGTAGAAAACGACGGCTCGTATTAGGGGAACATCATATATCCCTAGAAACTTGGCAAAACGAACCAAAATCGAAGAAGAAGAAACGAGCGAGTCGGAATAAGATAGTTGTATTCGTGTGGTGTAATATATGTAATATAGTGTGCTTATGCTTTATGATATATGTAAAAATTGCTTGTATTAATAAGTAATTTTTTTTATGAATCTAACTCTTGTCTATTTTACAGTATAAAAACACAAAATGGATAGATAACCCAATATTTTAAGAGACCTACCCGGAGACATGATTGATGAAATCTTGTCTAGAGTCGGTCAGAATTCCTCGGCACAACTATTTAAGGCTAGATCAGTTTGTAAGACATTCGAAGAACGTTCCAAGAATGCCTTGGTTTATAAAAGGCTTTCGTTCGAAAGATGGGGGATATCACATTGGGAAATCCATAAGTTACGATGTGTTTACTTTGATGCATATATTGCGGGGAACCCAAATGCTATTTTACACAACGGGTTAAAAAATTATTTTGACTCAATATATCCGAATATAGGACTTCGTGATTTAGAAAAAGTGGCTAACATGCAACATAAAGAAGCATGTTATGCTTACGGGTTAGTAATGTTCGCTTCTCACCAAAGTGAGAACAAGAACATCGGGCTACAACTATTAAACAAAACGTTCCCACAAGTGACAGAGTCGGTAATTGGGGTAAGAAATGAGGTTTTTAGATTGTTACGGGACTGTTGGACATTACGTAACCTCGTCCCTTTGATGACATTACAACACACTGTCTTATCAACGGCCATAACGGTTATGTTCCACAAGACCAAGGATGGGAAGTAGTCCTAGTAAAACCAGAATGCATGACTTGTTTCTGGACGTATGAATTACGTGTCTTTATTGCCTTTGCTGAACGACTTGTGTACTAGCTAGAATTATCTTCACAACCATCTTGTATCAAATTTATTGTGTGCTATATTTCATGCTATATGTAAAAAAAGCGGTATTGTAAGTTTGTAAAATATTGTGTAAAAGTTTGAACGCGAAATATTATTATAATCAGTTTTTCATATAGAATTGTAGTAGTTGAATTGTATATTAGCTACTAAGTATGAACTTAACGGGTAGTACTACCCGAATTTAAACTTATAAAACGCTAATATGAAGAAAAAGCTTTTATAAATGAGTTCATATTATGCAACGAGATACTATTGACTACTCTTAATATTCTGTATGATTAACTTGTTTCATTTGACTATTTTGAAGGAAATGGCACCAACTACTCGACACACCTTGAATATGAGCGAAGAGGAATTTCGTGCCTTTCTTGCTTCAAACATAGCCGCAGTACAGGCTGCGCTACATACCAACAATAGCCTTGGATCTAGCAGTACAGGAAATCGTGTAGGATGCACCTACAAAGAATTCACTGCCTGCAAACCTTTGGAATTTGATGGAACCGAAGGACCGATCGGGTTGAAACGGTGGACCGAGAAGGTCGAATCGGTGTTTGCCATAAGTAAGTGTACTGAAGAGGACAAAGTGAAGTACGCTACGCATACCTTCACAGGTTCTGCGTTAACATGGTGGAATACCTATCTAGAGCAAGTGGGACAAGATGATGCTTACGCACTACCGTGGTCAGCATTCAAGCACTTGATGAACGAGAAGTACCGTCCCAGAACCTAGGTCAATAAGCTCAAGACAGAACTTAGAGGGTTACGAACCCAAGGATTTGATATTACCACGTATGAAAGACGATTCACAGAATTGTGCCTATTATGTCCGGGAGCGTTCGAAGATGACGAAGAGAAGATCGACGCATTTGTGAAAGGATTACCGAAAAGAATCCAAGAAGATATAAGTTCACACGAGCCCGCCTCCATACAACAGGCATGTAGAATAGCTCACAAATTAGTGAACCAGATTGAGGAAAGAATTAAAGAACAGGCGGCTGAAGAGGCCAATGTGAAGCAAGTCAAAAGAAATTGGGAGGAAAACGGTGATAAGAATCACCAATACAACAACAACAGCAATTACAATAATAATCGCAACAACTATCCCAACAATCGCAACATCAATCGCAACTACAACAAACGGCCCAACAACAACAACAACAACAATAACAACAACAACTACAACAATCATCCCAACAACAATAACAACCGCAACAACAATAATAATCCGAAGCAGCTATGCCAAAGGTGTAAAAAGTATCACTCGGGGTTCTGCACCAAATTTTGCAACAAGTGTAAAAGAAATGGTCATAGCGCAGCGAAGTGTGAGGTCTATGGACCAGGGGTTAACAGAACGAAAGGAACAAATGGTGTCGGAACGAGTAATGGCGGAGCAAGTAGTGTCGGAGCAAGTTATGCCAATGTAGTTTGTTTTAAATGTGGAAAACCGGGCCACATTATTAGAAATTGCCCGAACCAGGAGAACACGAATGGACAAGGCCGTGGAAGAGTTTTCAATATTAATGCTGCAGAGGCACAGGAAGACCCGGAGCTTGTTACAGGTACGTTTCTTATTGACAATAAATCTGCTTACGTTTTATTTGATTCGGGTGCGGATAGAAGCTATATGAGTAGAGATTTTTGTGCTAAATTAAGTTATCCATTGACACCGTTGGATAGTAAATTTTTACTCGAATTAGCAAACGGTAAATTAATTTCAGCAGATTATATATGCCGGAATGGAGAAATTAAACTGGGTAGCGAAATATTTAAGATTGATTTGATACCAGTAGAGTTAGGGAGTTTTGATGTAATAGTTGGCATGGACTGGCTGAAGAAGGTGAAAGCAGAGATCGTATGTTATAAAAATGCAATTCGCATTGTACGAGAAGAAGGAGAACCCTTAATGGTGTACGGAGAAAAGGGCAACACGAAGCTACATCTTATTAGTAATTTGAAGGCACAAAAACTAATAAGAAAAGGTTGCTATGCTGTTCTAGCACATGTCGAGAAAGTACAAACTGAAGAAAAGAGCATCAATGATGTTTTTATCGCAAAAGAATTTCCCGATGTATTTTCGAAAGAATTACCGGGACTACCTCCACATCGATCTGTTAAATTTCAAATAGATCTTGTACCAGGAGCTGCACCAATAGCTCGTGCTCCTTACAGACTCGCACCCAGCGAGATGAAAGAACTGCAAAGCCAACTGCAAGAACTATTAGAACGTGGTTTCATTCGACCAAGCACATCACCATGGGGAGCTCCTGTTTTATTTGTCAAGAAGAAAGATGGTACATTTAGGTTGTGTATTGACTACAGAGAGTTGAACAAACTTACCATCAAAAACCGTTATCCACTGCCGAGAATTGACGACTTATTTGATCAACTACAAGGCTCGTCGGTTTATTCGAAGATCGATTTACGTTCTGGATATCATCAAATGCGAGTAAAGAGGATGATATTCCAAAAAATGCTTTTAGGACGCGTTATGGTCATTACGAGTTAATGGTTATGCCGTTTGGATTGCCTAACACACCAGCTGTGTTCATGGACCTTATGAACCGAGTGTGTGGGCCATATCTTGACAAGTTTGTCATTATTTTCATCGATGACATACTTATTTACTCAAAGAATGATCAAGAGCACGAAGAACATTTGAGAAAAGTGCTAGAAGTATTGAGGAAAGAAAAACTGTACGCTAAGTTTTCAAAGTGTGCATTTTGGTTGGAAGAAGTTCAATTCCTCGGTCACATAGTGAACAAAGTGAAATGTCCCGTTCTTATTGTTTAAAAACGTTCCATATTAATTGATTTCGTTGCGAGGTTTTGACCTCTATATGAGACGTTTTTCAAAGACTGCATTCATTTTTAAAACAAACCATAACCTTTATTTCATAGATAAAGGTTTTAAAAAGCTTTACGTAGATTATCAAATAATGATAATCTAAAATATCCTGTTTACACACGACCATTACATAATGGTTTACAATACAAATATGTTACAACAAAATAAGTTTCTTGAATGCAGTTTTTACACAATATCATACAAGCATGGACTCCAAATCTCGTCCTTATTTAAGTATGCGACAGCGGAAGCTCTTAATAATCACCTGAGAATAAACATGCTTAAAACGTCAACAAAAATGTTGGTGAGTTATAGGTTTAACCTATATATATCAAATCATAATAATAGACCACAAGATTTCATATTTCAATACACATCCCATACATAGAGATAAAAATCATTCATATGGTGAACACCTGGTAACCGACATTAACAAGATGCATATATAAGAATATCCCCATCATTCCGGGACACCCTTCGGATATGATATAAATTTCGAAGTACTAAAGCATCCGGTACTTTGGATGGGGTTTGTTAGGCCTAATAGATCTATCTTTAGGATTCGCGTCAATTAGGGTGTCTGTTCCCTAATTCTTAGATTACCAGACTTAATAAAAAGGGGCATATTCGATTTCGATAATTCAACCATAGAATGTAGTTTCAAGTACTTGTGTCTATTTTGTAAATCATTTATAAAACCTGCATGTATTCTCATCCCAAAAATATTAGATTTTAAAAGTGGGACTATAACTCACTTTCACAGATTTTTACTTCGTCGGGAAGTAAGACTTGGCCACTGGTTGATTCACGAACCTATAACAATATATACATATATATCAAAGTATGTTCAAAATATATTTACAACACTTTTAATATATTTTGATGTTTTAAGTTTATTAAGTCAGCTGTCCTCGTTAGTAACCTACAACTAGTTGTCCACAGTTAGATGTACAGAAATAAATTGATAAATATTATCTTGAATCAATCCACGACCCAGTATATACGTATCTCAGTATTGATCACAACTCAAACTATATATATTTTGGAATCAACCTCAACCCTGTATAGCTAACTCCAACATTTACATATAGAGTGTCTATGGTTGTTCCGAAATATATATAGATGTGTCGACATGATAGGTCAAAACATTGTATACGTGTCTATGGTATCTCAAGATTACATAATATACAATACAAGTTGATTAAGTTATGGTTGGAATAGATTTGTTACCAATTTTCACGTAGCTAAAATGAGAAAAATTATCCAATCTTGTTTTACCCATAACTTCTTCATTTTAAATCCGTTTTGAGTGAATCAAATTGCTATGGTTTCATATTGAACTCTATTTTATGAATCCAAATAGAAAAAGTATAGGTTTATAGTCGGAAAAATAAGTTACAAGTCGTTTTTGTAAAGGTAGTCATTTCAGTCGAAAGAACGACGTCTAGATGACCATTTTAGAAAACATACTTCAACTTTGAGTTTAACCATAATTTTTGGATATAGTTTCATGTTCATAATAAAAATCATTTTCTCAGAATAAAAACTTTTAAATCAAAGTTTATCATAGTTTTTAATTAACTAACCCAAAACAGCCCGCAGTGTTACTACGACGGCGTAAATCCGGTTTTACGGTGTTTTTCGTGTTTCCAGGTTTTAAATCATTAAGTTAGCATATCATATAGATATAGAACATGTGTTTAGTTGATTTTAAAAGTCAAGTTAGAAGGATTAACTTTTGTTTGCGAACAAGTTTAGAATTAACTAAACTATGTTCTAGTGATTACAAGTTTAAACCTTCGAATAAGATAGCTTTATATGTATGAATCGAATGATGTTATGAATAGCATTACTACCTTAAGTTACTTGGATAAACCTACTGGAAAAGAGAAAAATGGATCTAGCTTCAACGGATCCTTGGATGGCTCGAAGTTCTTGAAGCAGAATCATGACACGAAAACAAGTTCAAGTAAGATCATCACTTGAAATAAGATTGTTATAGTTATAGAAATTGAACCAAAGTTTGAATATGATTATTACCTTGTATTAGAATGATAACCTACTGTAAGAAACAAAGATTTCTTGAGGTTAGATGATCACCTTACAAGATTGGAAGTGAGCTAGCAAACTTGAAAGTATTCTTGATTTTATGTAACTAGAACTTGTAGAATATATGAAGAACACTTAGAACTTGAAGATAGAACTTGAGAGAGATCAATTAGATGAAGAAAATTGAAGAATGAAAGTGTTTGTAGGTGTTTTTGGTCGTTGGTGTATGGATTAGATATAAAGGATATGTAATTTTATTTTCATGTAAATAAGTCATGAATGATTACTCATATTTTTGTAATTTTATGAGATATTTCATGCTAGTTGCCAAATGATGGTTCCCACATGTGTTAGGTAACTCACATGGGCTGCTAATAGCTGATCATTAGAGTGTATATACCAATAGTACATACATCTAAAAGCTGTGTATTGTACGAGTACGAATACGGGTGCATACGAGTAGAATTGTTGATGAAACTGAACGAGGATGTAATCGTAAGCATTTTTGTTAAGTAGAAGTATTTTGATAAGTGTATTGAAGTCTTTCAAAAATATATAAATACATATTAAAACACTACATGTATATACATTTTAACTGAGTCGTTAAGTCATCGTTAGTAGTTACATGTAAGTGTTGTTTTGAATCCTTTAGGTTAACGATCTTGTTAAATGTTGTTAACCCAATGTTTATAATATCAAATTAGATTTTAAATTATTATATTATCATGATATTATCATGTATGAATATCTCTTAATATGATATATATACATTAAATGTCTTTACAACGATAATCGTTACATATATGTCTCGTTTAAAAATCATTAAGTTAGTAGTCTTGTTTTTACATATGTAGTTCATTGTTAATATACTTAATGATATGTTTACTTATCATAGTATCATGTTAACTATATATATATATCCATATATATGTCATTATATAGTTTTTACAAGTTTTAACGTTCGTGAATCACCGGTCAACTTGGGTGGTCAATTGTCTATATGAAACATATTTCAATTAATAAAGTCTTAACAAGTTTGATTGCTTAACATGTTGGAAACATTTAATCATGTAAATGTCAATCTCAATTAATATATATAAACATGGAAAAGTTCGGGTCACTACAGTACCTACCCGTTAAATAAATTTCGTCCCGAAATTTTAAGCTGTTGAAGGTGTTGACAAATCTTCTGGAAATAGATGCGGGTATTTCTTCTTCATCTGATCTTCACACTCCCAGGTGAACTCGGGTCCTTTACGAGCATTCCATTGAACCTTAACAATTGGTATCTTGTTTTGCTTAAGTCTTTTAACCTCACGATCCATTATTTCGACGGGTTCTTCGATGAATTGAAGTTTTTCGTTGATTTGGATTTCATCTAACGGAATAGTGAGATCTTCTTTAGCAAAACATTTCTTCAAATTCGAGACGTGGAAAGTGTTATGTACCACCGCGAGTTGTTGAGGTAACTCAAGTCGGTAAGCTACTGGTCCGACACGATCAATAATCTTGAATGGTCCAATATACCTTGGATTTAATTTCCCTCGTTTACCAAATCGAACAACGCCTTTCCAAGGTGCAACTTTAAGCATGACCATCTCTCCAATTTCAAATTCTATATCTTTTCTTTTACTGTCAGCGTAGCTCTTTTGTCGACTTTGGGCGGTTTTCAACCGTTGTTGAATTTGGATGATCTTCTCAGTAGTTTCTTGTATAATCTCCGGACCCGTAATCTGTCTATCCCCCACTTCACTCCAACAAATCAGAGACCTGCACTTTCTACCATAAAGTGCTTCAAACGGCGCCATCTCAATGCTTGAATGGTAGCTGTTGTTGTAGGAAAATTCTGCTAACGGTAGATGTCGATCCCAACTGTTTCCGAAATCAATAACACATGCTCGTAGCATGTCTTCAAGCATTTATATCATCCTTTTGCTCTGCCCATCAGTTTGTGGATGATAGGCAGTACTCATGTCTAGACGAGTTCCTAATGCTTGCTGTAATGTCTGCCAGAATCTTGAAATAAATCTGCCATCCCTATCAGAGATAATAGAGATTGGTATTCCATGTCTGGAGACGACATTCTTCAAATACAGTCGTGCTAACTTCTCCATCTTGTCATCTTCTCTTATTGGCAGGAAGTGTGCTGATTTGGTGAGACGATCAACTATTACCCAAATAGTATCAAAACCACTTGCAGTCCTTGGCAATTTAGTGATGAAATCCATGGTAATGTTTTCCCATTTCCATTCCGGGATTTCGGGTTATTGAAGTAGACCTGATGGTTTCTGATGCTCAGCTTTGACCTTAAAACACGTCAAACATTCTCCTACGTATTTAGCAACATCGGCTTTCATACCCGGCCACCAAAAATGTTTCTTGAGATCCTTGTACATCTTCCCCGTTCCAGGATGTATTGAGTATCTGGTTTTATGAGCTTCTCTAAGTACCATTTCTCTCATATCTCCAAATTTTGGTACCCAAATCCTTTCAGCCCTATACCGGGTTCCATCTTCTCGAATATTAAGATGCTTCTCCGATCCTTTGGGTATTTCATCCTTTAAATTTCCCTTTTTTAAAACTCCTTGTTGCGCCTCCTTTATTTGAGTAGTAAGGTTATTATGAATCATTATATTCATAGATTTTACTCGAATGGGTTCTCTGTCCTTCCTGCTCAAGGCATCGGCTACCACATTTGCCTTCCCCGGGTGGTAATGAATCTCAAAGTCGTAATCATTCAATAATTCAATCCACCTACGCTGCCTCATATTCAGTTGTTTCTGATTAAATATGTGTTGAAGACTTTTGTGGTCGGTATATATAATACTTTTGACCCCATATAAGTAGTGCCTCCAAGTCTTTAATGCAAAAACAACCGCGCCTAATTCCAAATCATGCGTCGTATAATTTTGTTCGTGAATCTTCAATTGTCTAGACGCATAAGCAATCACCTTCGTTCGTTGCATTAATACACAACCGAGACCTTGCTTTGATGCATCACAATAAATCACAAAATCATCATTCCCTTCAGGCAATGACAATATAGGTGCCGTAGTTAGCTTTTTCTTCAATAACTGAAACGCTTTCTCTTGTTCATCATTCCATTCAAATTTCTTCCCTTTATGCGTTAATACAGTCAAGGGTTTTGCTATTCTGGAAAAGTCTTGGATGAACCTTCTATAGTAACCAGCTAGTCCTAAAAACTGGCGTATGTGTTTCGGAGTTTTCAGGGTTTCCCACTTTTCAACAGTTTCTATCTTTGCTGGATCCACCTTAATACCTTCTTTGTTCACTATGTGACCGAGGAATTGAACTTCTTCCAACCAAAATGCACACTTTGAAAACTTAGCGTACAATTCTTCCTTCATCAATACTTCTAACACCTTTCTCAAATGTTCACCGTGTTCTTGGTCATTCTTTGAGTAAATAAGTATGTCATCAATGAAAACAATGACAAACTTGTCAAGGTATGGTCTAAACACTCGGTTCATAAGGTCCATGAACACAGCTGGTGCATTAGTTAAACCAAACGGCATGACCATAAACTCGTAATGACCGTAACGTGTTTTGAAAGCAGTCTTTGGAATATCATCTTCTTTCACCCGCATTTGATGATACCCGGAACGTAAGTCAATCTTTGAATAAACAGACGAGCCTTGTAGTTGATCAAATAAGTCGTCGATTCTCGGTAGTGGGTAGCGGTTCTTGATGGTAAGTTTGTTCAACTCTCGGTAGTCGATACACAACCTGAATGTACCATCTTTCTTCTTGACAAACAAAACAGGAGCTCCCCACGGTGATGTGCTTGGTCGAATGAAACCACGCTCTAAAAGTTCTTGTAATTGGCTTTGCAGTTCTTTCATCTCACTGGGTGCGAGACTGTAAGGAGCACGAGCTATTGGTGCAACTCCTGGTACAAGATCTATTTGAAATTCAATGGATCGATGTGGGGGTAATCCCGGTAATTCTTTCGGAAATACATCGGGAAATTCTTTTGCGACGGGAACATCATTGATGCTCTTTTCTTCAGTTTGTACTTTCTTGACGTGTGCTAGAACAACATAGCAACCTTTTCTTATTAGTTTTTGTGCCTTCAAATTACTAATAAGATGTAGCTTCGTGTTGCCCTTTTCTCCGTACACCATTAAGGGTTTTCCTTTTTCTCGTATAATGCGAATTGCATTTTTGTAACAAACGATCTCTGCTTTCACTTCTTTCAACCAGTCCATACTGATTATCACATCAAAACTCCCTAACTCTACTGGTATCAAATCAATCTTAAATCTTTCGCTAACCAGTTTAATTTCTCGATTCCGACATATATTATCTGCTGAAATTTATTTACCATTTGCTAATTCGAGTAAAAATTTACTATCCAAAGGCGTCAATGGACAACTTAATTTAGCACAAAAATCTCTACTCATATAGCT
Source organism: Rutidosis leptorrhynchoides (assembly GCF_046630445.1). Taxonomy (NCBI): domain Eukaryota; kingdom Viridiplantae; phylum Streptophyta; class Magnoliopsida; order Asterales; family Asteraceae; genus Rutidosis; species Rutidosis leptorrhynchoides. The sequence continues at coordinate 45,733,525 of NC_092343.1, forward strand.
TCTATCCGCACCCGAATCAAATAAAACGTAAGCAGATTTATTGTCAATAATAAACGTACCCGTAACAAGCTCCGGGTCTTCCTGTGCCTCTGCCACATTAATATTGAAAACTCTTCCGCGGCCTTGTCCATTCGTGTTCTCCTGGTTCGGGCAATTTCTAATAATGTGGCCCGGTTTTCCACATTTATAACAAACTACATTGGCATAACTTGCTCCGACACTACTTGCTCCGCCATTACTCGTTCTGACACCATTTGTTCCTTTCGTTCTATTAACCCCTGGTCCGTAGACCTCACACTTTGCCGCGCTATGACCATTTCTTTTACTCTTGTTGCAAAATTTGGTGCAGAACCCCGAGTGATACTTTTCACACCTTTGGCATAGCTGCTTCTGATTGTTGTTGTTGTTGTTGCGGTTATTATTGTTGTTGGGATGATTGTTGTAGTTGCTGTTGTTGTTGTTGTTGTTGTTGTTGTTGTTATTGTTGTTGTTGTTGGGCCGTTTGTTGTAGTTGCGATTGATGTTGCGATTGTTGGGATAATTGTTGCGATTATTGTTGTAATTGCTGTTGTTGTTGTATTGGTGATTCTTATCACCGTTTTCCTCCCACTTTCTTTTGACTTGCTTCACATTGGCCTCTTCACCAGTCTGTTCTTTAATTCTTTCTTCAATCTGGTTCACTAGTTTGTGAGCCATTCTACATGCCTGTTGTATGGAGGCGGGCTCGTGTGAACTTATATCTTCTTGGATTATTTCAAGTAATCCTTTCACAAACGCATCGATCTTCGCTTCCTCATCTTCGAATGCTCCCGGACACAATAGGCACAATTCTGTGAATCGTCTTTCGTACGTGGTAATATCAAATTCTTGGGTTCGTAACCCTCTAAGTTCTGTCTTGAGCTTATTGACCTCGGTTCTGGGACGGTACTTCTCGTTCATCAAGTGCTTGAATGCTGACCACGGTAGTGCGTACACATCGTCTTGTCCCACTTGCTCTAGATAGGTATTCCACCATGTTAACGCAGAACCTGTGAAGGTATGCATATCGTACTTCACTTTGTCCTCTTCAGTACACTTACTTATGGCAAACACCGATTCGACCTTCTCGGTCCACCATTTCAATCCGATCGGTCCTTCGGTTCCATCAAATTCCAAAGGTTTGCAGGCAGTGAATTCTTTGTAGGTGCATCCTACACGATTTCCTGTACTGCTAGATCCAAGGTTATTGTTGGTATGTAGCGCAGCCTGTACTGCGGATATGTTTAAAGCTAGAAAAGTACGGAATTCCTCTTCATTCATATTCACGGTGTGTCGAGTAGTCGGTGCCATTTCCTTCAAAATAGTCAAATGGAACAAGTTAATCATACAGAATATTAAGAGTAGTTAATAGTATTTCGTAGCATAATATGAACTCATTTATAAAAGCTTTTTCTTCATATTAGCGTTTTATAAGTTTAAATTCGGGTAGTACCTACCCGTTAAGTTCATACTTAGTAGCTAATATACAATTCAACTACTATAATTCTATATGAAAAACTGATTATAATAATATTTCGCGTTCAAACTTTTACACAATATTTTACAAACTTACAATACCGCTTATTTTACATATAGCATGAAATATAGCATACAATAAATTTGATACAAGATGGTTGTGAAGATAATTCTAGCTAGTACACAAGTCGTTCAGCAAAGGCAATAAAGACACGTAATTCATACGTCCTGAAACAAGTCATGCATTCTGGTTTTACTAGGATTACTTCCCATCCTTGGTCTTGTGGAACATAACCGTTATGGCCGTTGATAAGACAGCGTGTTGTAACGTCGTCAAAGGGACGAGGGTTACGTAATGTCCAACAGTCCCGTAACAATCTAAAAACCTCATTTCTTACCCCAATTACCGACTCCGTCACTTGTGGAAACGTTTTGTTTAATAGTTGTAGCCCGATGTTCTTGTTCTCACTTTGGTGAGAAGCGAACATTACTAATCCGTAAGCATAACATGCTTCTTTATGTTGCATGTTAGACGCTTTTTCTAAATCACGAAGTCTAATATTCGGATATATTGAGTCAAAATAATTTCTTAACCCATTGCGTAAAATAGCATTTGGGTTCCCCGCAATATATACGTCAAAGTAAACACATCGTAACTTATGGATTTCCCAATGTGATATCCCCCATCTTTCGAACGAAAGCCTTTTATAAACCAAGGCATTCTTGAAACATTCTTCGAATGTCTTACAAACTGATCTCGCCTTAAATAGTTGTGCCGAAGAATTCTGACCGACTCTAGACAAGATTTCATCAATCATGTCTCCGGGTAGGTCTCTTAAAATATTGGGTTGTCTATCCATTTTGTGTTTTTATACTGTAAAATAGACAAGAGTTAGATTCATAAAAAAAAATTCTTATTAATACAAGCAATTTTTACATATATCATAAAGCATAAGCACACTATATTACATATATTACACCACACGAATACAACTATCTTATTCCGACTCGCTTGTTTCTTCTTCTTCGGTTTTGGTTTGTTTTGCCAAGTTTCTAGGGATACATGATGTTCCCCTAATACGAGCCGTCGTTTTCCACATTGGTTTAGAAAAACCTGGTGGTTTAGAGGTTCCCGGGTCATTGTTACAACTTAAGGACTTCGGGGGTTGACGATACATATAAAGTTCATCGGGGTTGGAATTAGATTTCTCTATTTTTATGCCCTTTCCCTTATTATTTTCTTTTGTATTTTTAAATTCAGTTGGGGTAATTTCTATAACATCATCGGAATTCTCGTCGGAATCCGATTCATCGGAGAAATGGTAATCCTCCCAATATTTTGCTTCCTTGGCGGAAACACCATTGACCATAATTAACCTTGGTCGGTTGGTTGAGGATTTTCTTTTACTTAACCGTTTTATTATTTCCCCCACCGGTTCTATTTCTTCATCCGGTTCCGATTCTTCTTCCGGTTCCGATTCTTCTTCCGGTTCCGACTCTTCTTCCGGTACCTCTTCGGGAACTTGTGAATCAGTCCACGAATCATTCCAATTTACATTTGACTCTTCATTATTATTAGGTGAGTCAATGGGACTTGTTCTAGAGGTAGACATCTATCACATAATATCAAACGCGTTAAGAGATTAATATATCACATAATATTCACATGTTAAAAATATATAGTTTCCAACAAAATTTGTTAAGCAATCATTTTTCAAGTAAACACGGTCGAAGTCCAGACTCACTAATGCATCCTAACAAACTCGATAAGACACACTAATGCAAAATTCTGGTTCTCTAAGACCAACGCTCGGATACCAACTGAAATGTCCCGTTCTTATTGATAAAAAACGTTCCATATTAATTGATTTCGTTGCGAGGTTTTGACCTCTATATGAGACGTTTTTCAAAGACTGCATTCATTTTTAAAACAAACCATAACCTTTATTTCATAGATAAAGGTTTTAAAAAGCTTTACGTAGATTATCAAATAATGATAATCTAAAATATCCTGTTTACACACGACCATTACATAATGGTTTACAATACAAATATGTTACAACAAAATAAGTTTCTTGAATGCAGTTTTTACACGATATCATACAAGCATGGACTCTAAATCTCGTCCTTATTTAAGTATGCCACAGTGGAAGCTCTTAATAATCACCTGAGAATAAACATGCTTAAAACGTCAACAAAAATGTTGGTGAGTTATAGGTTTAACCTATATATATCAAATCATAATAATAGACCACAAGATTTCATATTTCAATACACATCCCATACATAGAGATAAAAATCATTCATATGGTGAACACCTGGTAACCGACATTAACAAGATGCATATAAAAGAATATCCCCATCATTTCGGGACACCCTTCGGATATGATATAAATTTCGAAGTACTAAAGCATCCGGTACTTTGGATGGGGTTTGTTAGGCCCAATAGATCTTTCTTTAGGATTCGCGTCAATTAGGGTGTCTGTTCCCTAATTCTTAGATTACCAGACTTAATAAAAAGGGGCATATTCGATTTCGATAATTCAACCATAGAATGTAGTTTCACGTACTTGTGTCTATTTTGTAAATCATTTATAAAACCTGCATGTATTCTCATCCCAAAAATATTAGATTTTAAAAGTGGGACTATAACTCACTTTCACAGATTTTTACTTCGTCGGGAAGTAAGACTTGGCCACTGGTTGATTCACGAACCTATAACAATATATACATATATATCAAAGTATGTTCAAAATATATTTACAACACTTTTAATATATTTTGATGTTTTAAGTTTATTAAGTCAGCTGTCCTCGTTAGTAACCTACAACTAGTTGTCCACAGTTAGATGTACAGAAATAAATCGATAAATATTATCTTGAATCAATCCACGACCCAGTGTATACGTATCTCAGTATTGATCACAACTCAAACTATATATATTTTGGAATCAACCTCAACCCTGTATAGCTAACTCCAACATTCACATATAGAGTGTCTATGGTTGTTCCGAAATATATATAGATGTGTCGACATGATAGGTCGAAATATTGTATAAGTGTCTATGGTATCTCAAGATTATATAATATACAATACAAGTTGATTAAGTTATGGTTGGAATAGATTTGTTACCAATTTTCACGTAGCTAAAATGAGAAAAATTATCCAATCTTGTTTTACCCATAACTTCTTCATTTTAAATCCGTTTTGAGTGAATCAAATTGCTACGGTTTAATATTGAACTATATTTTATGAATCTAAACAGAAAAAGTATAGGTTTATAGTCGGAAAAATAAGTTACAAGTCGTTTTTGTAAAGGTAGTCATTTCAGTTGAAAGAACGACGTCTAGATGACCATTTTAGAAAACATACTTCCACTTTGAGTGTAACCATAATTTTTGGATATAGTTTCATGTTCATAATAAAAATCATTTTCTCAGAATACCAACTTTTAAATCAAAGTTTATCATATTTTTTAATTAACTAACCCAAAACAGCCCGCAGTGTTACTACGACGGCGTAAATCCGGTTTTACGGTGTTTTTCGTGTTTCCAGGTTTTAAATCATTAAGTTAGCATATCATATAGATATAGAACATGTGTTTAGTTGATTTTAAAAGTCAAGTTAGAAGGATTAACTTTTGTTTGCGAACAAGTTTAGAATTAACTAAACTATGTTCTAGTGATTACAAGTTTAAACCTTCGAATAAGATAGCTTTATATGTATGAATCGAATGATGTTATGAACATCATTACTACCTTAAGTTCCTTGGATAAACCTACTGAAAAATAGAAAAATGGATCTAGCTTCAACGGATCCTTGGATGGCTCGAAGTTCTTGAAGCAGAATCATGACACGAAAACAAGTTCAAGTAAGATCATCACTTGAAATAAGATTGTTATAGTTATAGAAATTGAACCAAAGTTTGAATATGATTATTACCTTGTATTAGAATGATAACCTACTGTAAGAAACAAAGATTTCTTGAGGTTGGATGATCACCTTACAAGATTGGAAGTGAGCTAGCAAACTTGAAAGTATTCTTGATTTTATGTAACTAGAACTTGTAGAATATATAAAGAACACTTAGAACTTGAAGATAGAACTTGAGAGAGATCAATTAGATGAAGAAAATTGAAGAATGAAAGTGTTTGTAGGTGTTTTTGGTTGTTGGTGTATGGATTAGATATAAAGGATATGTAATTTTGTTTTCATGTAAATAAGTCATGAATGATTACTCATATTTTTGTAATTTTATGAGATATTTCATGCTAGTTGCCAAATGATGGTTCCCACATGTGTTAGGTGACTCACATGGGCTGCTAAAATCTGATCATTGGAGTGTATATACCAATAGTACATACATCTAAAAGCTGTGTATTGTACGAGTACGAATACGGGTGCATACGAGTAGAATTGTTGATGAAACTGAACGAGGATGTAATTGTAAGCATTTTTGTTAAGTAGAAGTATTTTGATAAGTGTATTGAAGTCTTTCAAAAGTGTATAAATACATATTAAAACACTACATGTATATACATTTTAACTGATTCGTTAAGTCATCGTTAGTCGTTACATGTAAGTGTTGTTTTGAAACCTTTAGGTTAACGATCTTGTTAAATGTTGTTAACCCAATGTTTATAATATCAAATGAAATTTTAAATTATTATATTATCATGATATTATCATGTATGAATATCTCTTAATATATATATATATATACATTAAATGTCTTTACAACGATAATCGTTACATATATGTCTCGTTTAAAAATCATTAAGTTAGTAGTCTTGTTTTTACATATGTAGTTCATTGTTAATATACTTAATGATATGTTTACTTATCATAGTATCATGTTAACTATATATATATCCATATATATGTCATCATATAGTTTTTACAAGTTTTAACATTCGTGAATCACCGGTCAACTTGGGTGGTCAATTGTCTATATGAAACATATTTCAATTAATCAAGTCTTAACAAGTTTGATTGCTTAACATGTTGGAAACATTTAATCATGTAAATATCAATCTCAATTAATATATATAAACATGGAAAAGTTCGGGTCACTACACAAAGAAGGTATCCAGGTGGACCCGGCAAAGATCGAAACCGTTGAAAAGTGGGAAACCCCAAAAACTCCGAAGCATATACGTCAATTTTTAGGATTGGCTGGTTACTACAGAAGATTCATCCAAGATTTCTCCAAAATAGCAAAACCCTTGACTGCATTAACGCATAAAGGGAAGAAATTTGAATGGAAGGATGAACAAGAGAAGGCGTTTCAGTTATTGAAGAAAAAGCTAACTACGGCACCTATATTGTCATTGCCTGAAGGGAATGATGATTTTGTGATATATTACGCCTCAAAGCAAGGTCTCGGTTGTGTATTAATGCAGCGAACGAAGGTAATTACTTATGCGTCTAGACAATTGAAGATTCACGAGGAAAATTATACGACGCATGATTTGGAATTAGGCGCTGTTGTTTTTTCCTTAAAGACTTGGAGGCACCACTTATATGGGGTCAAAAGTATTATATATACCGACCACAAAAGTCTTCAACACATATTTAATCAGAAACAACTGGACATGAGGCAATGTAGGTGGATTGAATTGTTGAATGATTACGACTTTGAGATTCGTTACCACCCGGAGAAGGCAAATGTGGTAGCCGACGCCTTGAGTAGAAAGGACAGAGAACCCATTCGAGTAAAATCTATGAATATAATGATTCACAATAACCTTACTACTCAAATAAAGGAGGCGCAACAAGGAGTTTTAAAAGAGGGAAATTTAAAGAATGAAATACCCAAAGGATCAGAGAAGCATCTTAATATTCAGGAAGATGGAACCCGGTATAGGGCTGAAAGGATTTGGGTACCAAAATTTGGAGATATGAGAGAAATGGTACTTAGAGAAGCTCATAAAACCAGATACTCAATACATCCTGGAACGGGGAAGATGTACAAGGATCTCAAGAAACATTTTTGGTGGCCAGGTATGAAAGCCGATGTTGCTAAATACGTAGGGGAATGTTTAACGTGTTCTAAGGTTAAAGCGGAGCATCAGAAACCATCAGGTCTACTTCAACAACCCGAAATCCCGGAATGGAAATGGGAAAAAATTACCATGGATTTCATCACTAAATTGCCAAGGACTGCAAGTGGTTTTGATACTATTTGGGTAATAGTTGATCGTCTCACCAAATCAGCACACTTCCTGCCAATAAGAGAAGATGACAAGATAGAGAAGTTAGCATGACTGTATTTGAAGGAAGTCGTCTCCAGACATGGAATACCAATCTCTATTATCTCTGATAGGGATGGCAGATTTATTTCAAGATTCTGGCAGACATTACAGCAAGCATTAGGAATTCGTCTAGACATAAGTACTGCCTATCATCCACAAACTGATGGGCAGAGTGAAAGGACGATACAAACGCTTGAAGACATGCTACGAGCATGTGTTATTGATTTCAGAAACAGTTGGAATCGACATCTACCGTTAACATAATTTTTCTACAACAATAGCTACCATTCAAGCATTGAGATGGCTCCGTTTGAAGCACTTTATGGTAGAAAGTGCAGGTCTCCGATTTGTTGGAGTGAAGTGGGGGATAGACAGATTACGGGTCCAGAAATAATACAAGAAACTACCGAGAAGATCATCCAAATTCAACAACGGTTGAAAACCGCCCAAAGTCGACAAAAGAGCTACGCCGACATTAAAAGAAAAGATATAGAATTTGAAATTGGAGAGATGGTCATGCTTAAGGTTGCACCTTGGAAAGGCGTTGTTCGATTTGGTAAACGAGGGAAATTAAATCCAAGGTATATTGGACCATTCAAGATTATTGATCGTGTCGGACCAGTAGCTTACCGACTTGAGTTACCTCAACAACTCGCGGCTGTACATAACACTTTCCACGTCTCGAATTTGAAGAAATGTTTTGCTAAAGAAGATCTCACTATTCCGTTAGATGAAATCCAAATCAATGAAAAACTTCAATTCATCGAAGAACCCGTCGAAATAATGGATCGTGAGGTCAAAAGACTTAAACAAAACAAGATACCAATTGTTAAGGTTCGATGGAATGCTCGTAGAGGACCCGAGTTCACCTAGGAACGAGAAGATCAGATGAAGAAGAAATACCCGCACTTATTTTCCGAAGATACGTCAACACCTCCAACTGCTTAAAATTTCGGGACGAAATTTATTTAACGGGTAGGTACTGTAGTGACCCAAACTTTTCCATGTTTATATATATTAAATGAAATTGATATTTACATGATTAAGTGTTTCCAATATGTTAAGCAATCAAACTTATTAAGACTTGATTAATTGAAATAGGTTTCATATAGACAATTGACCACCCAAGTTGACCGGTGATTCACGAATGTTAAAACTTGTAAAAACTATATGATGACATATATATGGTTATATATATAGTTAACATGATATTATGATAAGTAAACATATCATTAAGTATATTAATAATTAACTACATATGTAAAAACAAGACTACTAACTTAATGATTTTGAAACGAGACATATATGTAACGATTATCGTTGTAACGACATTTAATGTATATATATCATATTAAGAGATATTCGTACATCATAATATCATAATAATATAATAATTTAAAATCTCATTTGATATTATAAACATTGGGTTAAAAACATTTAACAAGATCGTTAACCTAAAGGTTTCAAAACAACACTTACATGTAACGACTAACGATGACTTAACGACCCAGTTAAAATGTATATACATGTAGTGTTTTAATAAGTATTTATACAATTTTGAAAGACTTCAAGACACTTATCAAAATACTTCTACTTAACAAAAATGCTTATAGTTACATCCTCGTTCAGTTTCATCAACAATTCTACTCGTATGCACCTGTATTCGTACTCGTACAATACACAGCTTTTAGATGTATGTACTATTGGTATATACACTCTAATGATCAGCTCTTAGCAGCCCATGTGAGTCACCTAACACATGTGGGAACCATCATTTGGCAACTAGCATGAAATATCTCATAAAATTACAAAAATATGAGTAATCATTCATGACTTATTTACATGAAAACAAAATTACATATCCTTTATATCTAATCCTTACACCAACGACCAAAAACACCTACAAACACTTTAATTCTTCAATTTTCTTCATCTAATTGATCTCTCTCAAGTTCTATCTTCAAGTTCTAAGTGTTCTTCATAAATTCTACAAGTTCTAGTTACATAAAATCAAGAATACTTTCAAGTTTGCTAGCTCACTTCCAATCTTGTAAGGTGATAATCCAACCTCAAGAAATCTTTGTTTCTTACAGTAGGTTATCATTCTAATACAAGGTAATAATCATATTCAAACTTTGGTTCAATTTCTATAACTATAACAATCTTATTTCAAGTGATGATCTTACTTGAACTTGTTTTCATGTCATGATTCCGCTTCAAGAACTTTCAAGCCATCCAAGGATCCTTTGAAGCTAGATCCATTTTTCTCATTTCCAGTAGCTTTATCCAGAAAACTTGAGGTAGTAATGATGTTCATAACATCATTCGATTCATACATATAAAGCTATCTTATTCGAAGGTTTAAACTTGTAATCACTAGAACATAGTTTAGTTAATTCTAAACTTGTTCGCAAACAAAAGTTAATCCTTCTAACTTGACTTTTAAAATCAACTAAACACATGTTCTAAATCTATATGATATGCTAACTTAATGATTTAAAACCTGGAAACACGAAAAACACCGTAAAACCGGATTTACGCCGTCGTAGTAACACCGCGCGCTGTTTTGGGTTAGTTAATTAAAAACTATGATAAACTTTTATTTAAAAGTTGTTCTTCTGGGAAAATGATTTTTCTTATGAACATGAAACTATATCCAAAAATCATGGTTAAACTCAAAGTGGAAGTATGTTTTTCAAAATGGTCATCAAGACGTCGTTCTTTCAACTGAAATGACTACCTCTTAAAAAATGACTTGTAACTTATATTTCCGACTATAAACCTATACTTTTTCTGTTTAGATTCATAAAATAGAGTTCAATATGAAACCATAGCAATTTGATTCACTCAAAATGGATTTAAAACGAAGAAGTTATGGGTAAAACAAGATTGGATAATTTTTCTTGTTGTAGTAACGTGAAAATTGGTAACAAATCTATATTAATCATATCCTAGCTAACTTATATTGTATTATACATGTATTCTAATATATTATGTAATCTCGGTATACCATAGACACGTATGCAAATGTTGTGACATATCATATCGACCCATGTGTATATATTATTTGGAACAACCATAGACACTCTATATGCAGTAATGTGGTAGTTAGCTATACAGGGTTGAGGTTGATTCCAAAAATATATATACTTTGAGTTGTGATCTAGCCTGGGATGTGTATACACTGGGTCGTGGATTGATTCAAGATAATATATATCAATTTTTTTCTGTACATCTAACGTTGGACAACTAGTTGTAGGTTACTAACGAGGACAGCTGACTTAATGAACTTAAAACATCAAAATTTATTAAAAGTGTTGTAAATATATTTTGAACATACTTTGATATATATGTACATATTTTTTATAGGTTCGTGAATCGACCAGTGGCCAAGTCTTACTTCCCGACGAAGTAAAAAATCTGTGAAAGTGAGTTATAGTCTCACTTTTAAAATCTAATATTTTTGGGATGAGAATACATGCAGATTTTATAAATGATTTACAAAATAGACACAAGTACGTGAAACTACATTCTATGGTTGAATTATCGAAATCGAATATGCCCCTTTTTATTAAGTCTGGTAATCTAAGAATTAGGGAACATACACCCTAATTGACGCGAATCCTAAAGATAGATCTATTGGGCCTAACAAACCCCATCCAAAGTACTGGATGCTTTAGTACTTCAAAATTTATATCATATCCGAAGGGTGTCCCGGAATGATGGGGATATTCTTATATATGCATCTTGTTAATGTCAGTTACTATGTGTTCACCATATGAATGATTTTTATCTCTATGTATGAGATGAGTATTGAAATATGAAATCTTGTGGTCTATTATTATGATTTGATAATATATAGGTTAAACCTATAACTCACCAACATTTTTGTTGACGTTTTAAGCATGTTTATTCTCAGGTGATTATTAAGAGCTTCCGCTGTCGCATACTTAAATAAGGACGAGATTTGGAGTCCATGCTTGTATGATATTGTGTAAAAACTGCATTCAAGAAATTTATTTCGTTGTAACATATTTGTATTGTAAACCACTATGTAATGGTCTCGTGTAAACAGGATATTTTAGATTATCATTATTTGATAATCTACGTAAAGCTTTTTAAACCTTTATTGATGAAATAAAGGTTATGGTTTGTTTTAAAATGAATGCAGTCTTTGAAAAACGTCTCATATAGAGGTCAAAACCTCGCAACGAAATCAATTAATATGGAACGTTTTTAATCAATAAGAACGGGACATTTCAATATACTTATGACTCGAGCAATTAAACCTATAACTCACCAACATTCGTGTTGACCTTTTTTGCACGTTTTATTCTCAGGTCCTTAGATTGCTTCCGCTGTGATGTGCTTGTTGCCTGCATGGAGTCTCTCATGCTTTGTATAAAGTTTATTGCATTCAAAATAAAACTGCGTTGTGTAATAAATAATTTGACTGTGATGTCAAACTGTATGATAAAAACTTATGTTTTTTGGGGATTTGCTTATACCTAAGCACTCACCCACATGTTTATAACTTTCAATGCTTAGAAAGTCACTTATTTTAATGAATGCAATATTTTATCAAAACGTATCATATAGAGGTCAAAACCTCACTGTGGAATCAATGATTAACGTGCCGCGTCAATAGCGATTTTGACGGGTTGTTACAGTTGGTATCCGAGCTTGAGGTTATAGGGAACCAGAATTTGCATTAATGTGTTTAACTGGTAATTGTTAGGATGCATTAGTGAGTCTGGACTATGACCATATCTGTTTTTACCGATTTTTGCTTATCATTTTGTCAAAAACATTATATGTGATATATTTATATACTAACGTAATTGTTGTTTCAATTATGTGATAGATGACTTCTTCTAATCCTATCATTTTGTACGACTCGGAATCAGACACTGAATCTATTCTATCCACAACTGAAAAGGGCGTTCCAATACATATTAAAGAAGAAATTGTGTTAGCTGGGAAATCTCAACTTCAGGTTAACCCAGAGGAGGTCCCAGCTCCACCCAGCTCTAGTTTTCCGGAGCCACAGTATCATTGTCATGGACCCATGATCCCTGGAATAAACGAGGATCGTCCATTTCTAAATGAACATGGACATTGGGCCAGATACACCGCCGACGGGCGGGTTGTGCCGATTACGCCTGGCAGATATCGGTTCATGACCACCGGTACATATTCTCCTACACATGACTCAGACAGTTCATTAGGTGAGATCAGTGAGGAGGAGGAGGATGAAGTAAAGGATATTACTGAAAAAGAAGTTAACAAAGGAAAGGAATTCAAACTTGCTATAAAGAACCACAAAAATAAAAAGTCCTTAATTATTAAAAAGGAACAGGACCATTCGATCCGTAACCACCCTTATTGTATTAAACCCACTGAGGTAACGGGTTCCTCAAAACCCCGACCAAAAATTAAATACACTGCTAGAATGTCTGTCGGACCATGCGCACACAAACAATTGGCAGAGAGAACCAAATGGGAAGAAGTTTCTGATAGTTCTGAATAAACGACCTCGCAACCATAAATCTTCCATGCATTATTCTATTGCTTATGTGTGCTACTCTATCTTGTTATGTAGAATAAGCATATGTAAAATATCGGTATTGTATGGTATTGTATTATTTTGGTTTATTAATAATAAATGCATGGAATGATTATATGTATTATTACTACTTATTATTATTATTATTATTATTACATAATAACGTAGTAACTCGCTATAATTTTTCATAGTGTAATATTATTAGGATTTTAGTAGTTAATTCCTTGTACTAGCTATTATGTATGAACTTAACGGGTAGGTACTACCCGAGTTATAATTATAAAGTGCTAATAAAGAAGAAATAGCTTTTATAATAATGGGTTCATATTATTAATATGCCATGATGTACCATTAATTACTTGCTACATCTATAATATTCTACGTGATTAATTATATCTGTTGAGTTTATTGAAGAAACATGTCTCAAATATCGGATGTTGAGTTTGAGGAACTAGTCGAGAAACGTGTGAATGAAAGAATTGTTGCAACCGAGGCGGCAAAAGCAGCAGCCGAAGCAGCAGCCAAAGTAGCAGCTGTGAACACAAACTCACGAAATGGATGCTCATACAAAACTTTTCAAGGATGCAAACCACAGACGTTTAGTTGGACCGAGGGACCAGTCGGTCTAACCCGATGGTTTGAAAAGATGGAGTCCATTTTCAAAATCAGTAATTGTGCGGACGGAGACAAGTCAAAGTATGCTTCGTGCACATTGCAAGACGGTGCACTTAATTGGTGGAACAATTATGCTAAAGCAGAAGGAGTAGATACGGCATATGATATCTCTTGGGAAGAACTGAAAAAGATGCTAATCGAGGAGTACTGTCCTCGAAACGAGATCAGAAAAATGGAATCTTAATTACGTAATCTGAAGGTTTTCAGCGCGAATCTCAATAACTATGAAAAGCGTTTCATGGAACTAGCCTTGTTGTTTCCCGATTTGGTGCCAAACTAGAAACGAAAGATAGAAATGTATATTGACGGTTTATCGATCAATATCAAAGGAAATGTTACATCGTCCAAACCGAATACGATGCAGGAAGCCATGACAATGGCACACCAACTCTTGGACCAGATCACAGAGAGTTCGATTAAGGCACCAATTACCGAAATCAAGACAACTGAAGGAAAGAGGAAATGGGAAGACTATAAGGGCAAAAGTACTCACCTAAAGAAACAAGAAACTTTTAAAGGTAAACAAGATGGGGCAACTGCTAGTCCAAACTATAAGGGACCCCATCCGTTCTGCAAAAGATGTTACACACATCATGTAGGTTATTGCCACTGTGATAAGTGCAACAAGAAAGGACATGTGGCGAAAGATTGTTATGCCACCGTTTCTGAAGTAAAGACAAAACCGACCAATGTCAAGTAATGTTTTCGATGCGGGAAGCCTGGTCACTTTATAAATCAATGCCCTGATAAGGAGAAGAACAAAGAACCTGCATGTGGGAGGGTATTTAATGTTAGTGCTAGTGAAGCACGTGAGGATCCTAATCTTGTCACGGGTACGTTTACCGTTAATAATCAACTAGCTTCTATTATGTTTGATACGGGTGCTAATAGAAGTTATATGTGTAAAGACTTTAGTTCTAAACTAAAATGTGCATCATTGCCTCTAGACGATAAATATACTATTGAATTAGCTAATGGTAAACTGATAAAAGCCGATAAAATTTGCCATAGTTGCGAAATAAATCTCGCTGGTGAAACCTTCAAAATCGATTTGATACCCGTAGAATTAGGAAGTTTTGACGTAATCGTTGGCATGGATTCGATGTCCAAAACAAGAGTGGAAGTTGTTTGCGCTGAGAAAGTAATCCACATCCCTCAAAAGGATGAAACGTCATTAATGATTTATGGGGAGAAAAGCAACTCGAAGCTGAACCTTATCAGCTGTATGAAGGCCCAAAAACTTATAAGAAAAGGTTGTTATGCTATTCTGGCACACGTAAAGAAGATCGATACTGAAGAAAGAAGCATTGATGACATGCCGGTTGTAAGAAAATATCCCGAAGTATTTCCAGAAGAATTACCAGGGCTACTGATAATGCTAAAAATGAACATATATTTCATAGCATTATCCCTCAAGAAAGACAAGCTTTTAGTTGCAATTGTTCCATTTACAAGTGATATTCGTTTAAATAATAAAAGGTAAAGACAAAAGACAGATTCGACTATTTGAAGACACAAACGACCAAAAAGCTCAAAAGTACAAAGTACAATCAAAGTGGTTTAAATTATTGATGAGAAACGTCTAAAAATTACAAGAGTACGAGTAGCAAAACGCAAAGTACAAGATATTAAATAGTACGAAAGGACGTTCGAAAATCCGGAACCGAGACATGAACCAACTTTCAACGTGCGACGTAACAGAGCTAAAATTACAAGTCAACGGAGTACAAGAATATAATATAATATATAATTAATTATATATAATTAATTATATTATATTATAAATATTATAAAAATCCAGCAGCCCACGTTTTGGAAGCTTTGTGACCAGGAAAAAGTGGCCATGCGATCGCATGGCCAGGCAGTGTAAATGTCATGCGGTCGCATGGTGAACAGTATCAGCTCAGGTCCTATGAAGTTCACGTGTTTTGGCCGAAAAAATCACATCTTTTTCTATCCTCTCTATCTCTCACGTAATATATATATATATATATATATATATATATATATATATATATATATATATATATATATATATATATATATATATATATATATATATATATATATATATTATAATTATAATTATAATTATAATTTTAATTTAATAATAATAAGGGTATGTTAGCGAATGTTGTAAGTGTGTAAGTCGAAATTCTGTCCGTGTAACGCTACGCTATTATTAATCATTGTAAGTTATGTTCAATCTTTTTAAATTAATGTCTCGTAGCTAAGTTATTATTATGCTTATTTAAATTGAAGTAATCGTGATGTTGGGCTAAAATATTAAAGACGGGGTAATTGGGCTTTGTACCATAATTGGGGTTTGGACAAAAGAACGACACTTGTGGAAATTAGACTATGGGCTATTAATGATTTTTATATTTGTTTAATTGAATGATAGTTCGTTAATTTAATTTAAAAATTACAATTAGATGTACCTATAAATAACCACATATACTCGATCGGACACGATGGGCGGGATATTTATAAGTACTAATAATCGTTCATTTAACCGGATACGGGAATGGCTTAATAGTTAATGGACTTGTTAAAACAGGGGTGAATTACATACAAGGAAAATTGGTGTAATTATAGTTTAAGTCCCCAATTAGTTGGAATATTTGACTTCGGATATAAGAATAATTTGACGAGGACACTCGCACTTTATATTTATGACTGATGGACTGTTATGGACAAAAAAAACCAGATGGACATGTCGAATAATCCAGGACAAAGGCCAATTAACCCATGTTAATAAATTAAAATCAACACGTCAAACATCATGATTACGGAAGTTTAAATAAGCATAATTCCTTTATTTCATATTTCATCGCACTTTTATTTACTGTCATTTTATTTAATTGCACTTTTAATTATCGTACTTTTTAATTATCGCAATTTTATTTACTGTCATTTTATTTATAGCACTTTTTATTATCGTACTTTTTAATTATCGTAACTTTTATTTACTGTCAATTTATTTATCGCACTTTTAATTATCGCACTTTAATTATTGTCATTTACTTTACGCTTTAAATTAAGTTATATTTATTTTTAATATTTTACATTAGGTTTTAACTGCGACTAAAGTTTTAAAATCGATAAATCGGTCATTAAACGGTAAAACTCCCCTTTTATAATAATAATACTACTACTTATATTATATATATATATATATATATATATATATATATATATATATATATATATATATATATATATATATATATATATATATATATATATATATATACAAATTTAGTTTTAAATATAGCGTTAAACTTGGCTAGTTCCCTGTGGACGAACCAGACTTACTAAAAACTATACTACTATACGATTAGGTACACTGCCTATAAGTGTTGTAGCAAGGTTTAGGTATATCTACTCTATAAATAAATAAATAACTTGTGTAAAATTGTATCGTATTTAATAGTATTTCGTAATAAAAATATAACTATTTCGTATACACCTCTACGCACATCAAGTATTTTTGGTGCCGCTGACGGGGACTGCATAAACGCCGGAAGCGAAAGCTATATATATAAAAAAAAAATTTAATTTACTTTTGAAAAAATACGTTTTAAAAATATAAAAATATAAAAAGAAAAAAATATATATATATTTTTAAGAATTGTTCAAAATATATAAATTATAAAATATTTCTATTTCTATTTTTAGTTTGTAAAAATATAAGTTTTTATTTAATTTATATACATATTTTATATAAATATTAAAAACAGAAAAAAAAATATAAATATATATTGTACTCGGCCCGACTGAAATGTCACGTTCTTATTGATTAAAAACGTTCCATATTAATTGATTTCGTTGCGAGGTTTTGATCTCTATATGAGTCGTTTTTTCAAAGACTGCATTCATTTTTAAAACAAACCATAACCTTTATTTCATAAATAAAGGTTCAAAAAGCTTTACGTAGATTATCAAATAATGATAATCTAAAATATCCTGTTAACACACGACCATTACATAATGGTTTACAATACAAATATGTTACATCGAAATCAGTTTCTTGAATGCAGTTTTTACACAATATCATACAAACATAGACTCCAAATCTTGTCCTTATTTTAGTATGCAACAGCGGAAGCTTTTAGTATTCACCTGAGAATAAACATGCTTTAAACGTCAACAAAAATGTTGGTGAGTTATAGGTTTAACATATATATATCAAATCGTAACAATAGACCACAAGATTTCATATTTCAATACACATCCCATACATAGAGATAAAAATTATTCATATGTTGAACACCTGGTAACCGACATTAACAAGATGCATATATAAGAATATCCCCATCATTCCGGGACACCCTTCGGATATGATATAAATTTCGAAGTACTAAAGCATCCGGTACTTTGGATGGGTTTTGTTAGGCCCAATAGATCTATCTTTAGGATTCGCGTCAATTAGGGTGTCTGTTCCCTAATTCTTAGATTACCAGACTTAATAAAAAGGGGCATATTCGATTTCGATAATTCAACCATAGAATGTAGTTTCACGTACTTGTGTCTATTTTGTAAATCATTTATAAAACCTGCATGTATTCTCATCCCAAAAATATTAGATTTTAAAAGTGGGACTATAACTCACTTTCACAGATTTTCACTTCGTCGAGAAGTAAGACTTGGCCACTGGTTGATTCACGAACCTATAACAATATATACATATATATCAAAGTATGTTCAAAATATATTTACAATACTTTTAATACATTTTGATGTTTTAAGTTTATTAAGTCAGCTGTCCTTGTTAGTAACCTACAACTAGTTGTCCACAGTTAGATGTACAGAAATAAATCAATAAATATTATCTTGAATCAATCCATGACCCAGTGTATACGTATCTCAGTATTGATCACAAATCAAACTATATATATATTTTGGAATCAACCTCAACCCTGTATAGCTAACTCCAACATTCACATATTGAGTGTCTATGGTTGTTCCGCAATATATATATAGATGGGTCGACATGATAGGTCAAAACATTTTATACGTGTCTATGGTATCTCAAGATTACATAATATACAATATAAGTTGATTAGGTTATGGTTGGAATAGATTTATTACTAACTTTCACGTAGGTAAAATGAGTAGTTTTTATCAATCTTGTTTTACTCGCCATTTATTCGTTTCTAATCCGTTTTGAGTGATTCCAGTGGCCACAGTTTCGTATTAACTTAAATTTATGAATCTAAATAGAAAAAGTATAAGTTTATAGTCGGAAATACAAGTTACAAGTCATTTTTGAAAGAGGTAGTCATTTCCGTCGAAAGAACGACATCTTGATGACCATTTTGAAAAACATACTTTCACTTTGAGTTTAACCATGATTTTTGGATATAGTTTCATGTTCATAAGAAAAATCATTTTTATAGAAGTATAGCTTTTAAATCAAAGTTCTTCTTAGCTTTTAATTATCCCAACCAAAACAGCCCCCGGTTTTACTACGACGGCGTATATCCAGTTTTATGGTGTTTATCGTGTTTCCGGGTTTTAAATCATTAAGTTAGCATATAATATAGATATATAACATGTGTTTAGTTGATTTTAAAAGTCTAGTTAGAAGGATTAACTTTATTTGCGAACAAGTTTAGAATTAACTTAACTATGTTCTAGTGATTACAAGTTTATAACGTTGAATAAGACAGCTTTTTATGTATGAATTGAATGATGTTATGAACATCATTACTACCTCAAGTTCCTTGGATAAACCTACTGGAAATAAGAAAAATGGATCTAGCTTCAAAAGATCCTTGGATGGCTTGAAAGTTCTTGAAGCAGAATCATGACACGAAAACAATTTCAAGTAGGATTTCCACTCGAAATAAGATTGTTATAGTTATAGAAATTGAATTAAAGTTTGAATATGATTATTACCTTGTATTAGAAAGATAACCTACTGTAAGTAACAAAGTTTCTTGATCTTGGATGATTACTTGGAATGGATTTAGAAAACTTGGAAGTAAACTTGCAATCTTAGAAGTATTCTTGATTTTATGAAACTAGAACTTTTGGAATTTATGAAAAACACATAGAACTTGAAGATAGTACTTGTGAGAGATCAATTAGATGAAGAAAATTGAAGAATGAAAGTGTTTCTAGGTGTTTTTGGTCGTTGGTGTATGGATTAGATATAAAGGATATGTAATTTTGTTTTCATGTAAATAAGTCATGAATGATTACTCATATTTTTGTAATTTTATGAGATATTTCATGCTAGTTGCCAAATGATGGTTCCCACATGTGTTAGGTGACTCACATGGGCTGCTAAGAGCTGATCATTGGAGTGTATATACTAATAGTACATACATCTAAAAGCTATGTATTGTTCGAGTACGAATACGGGTGCATACGAGTAGATTTGTTGATGAAACTGAACGAGGATGTAATTGTAAGCATTTTTGTTTAGTAGAAGTATTTTGATAAGTGTCTTGAAGTCTTTAAAAAGTGTATGAATACATATTAAAACACTACATGTATATACATTTTAACTGAGTCGTTAAGTCATCGTTAGTCGTTACATGTAAATGTTGTTTTGAAACCTTTAGGTTAACGAACTTGTTAAATGTTGTTAACCCATTGTTTATTATATCAAATGAGATGTTAAATTGTTATATTATCATGATATTATGATATATAATATATCTTAGTATGATATATATACAGTTAAATGTCGTTACAACGATAATCGTTACATATATGTCTCGTTTCGAAATCATTAAGTTAGTAGTCTTATTTTTACACATGTAGTTCATTATTAATATACTTAATGATATGTTTACTTATCATAATATCATGTTAACTATATATATAACCATATATATGTCATCATATAGTTTTTACAAGTTTTAACGTTCGTGAATCACCGGTCAAATTGGGTGGTCAATTGTCTATATGAAACCTATTTCAATTAATCAAGTCTTAACAAGTTTGATTGCTTAATATGTTGGAAACACTTAATCATGTAAATAACAATTTCATTTAATATATATATAAACATGGAAAAGTTCGGGTCACTACAGTACCTACCCGTTAAATAAATTTCGTCCCGAAATTTTAAGCAGTTGGAGGTGTTGACGTATCTTCTGGAAATAAATGTGGGTATTTCTTCTTCATCTGATCTTCTCGTTCCCAGGTGAACTCGGGTCCTCTACGAGCATTTCATCGAACTTTAACAATTGGTATCTTGTTTTGCTTAAGTCTTTTAACCTCACGATCCATTATTTCGACGGGTTCTTCGATGAATTGAAGTTTTTCGTTGATTTGGATTTCATCTAACGGAATAGTGAGATCTTCTTTAGCAAAACATTTCTTCAAATTCGAGACGTGGAAAGTGTTATGTACAGCCGCGATTTGTTGAGGTAACTCAAGTTGGTAAGCTACTGGTCTGACACGATCAATAATCTTGAATGGTCCGATATACCTTGGATTTAATTTCCCTCGTTTACCAAATCGAACAACACCTTTCCAAGGTGCAACTTTAAGCATGACCATCTCTCCAATTTCAAATTCTATATCTTTTCTTTTAATGTCAGCGTAGCTCTTTTGTCGACTTTGGGCGGTTTTCAACCGTTGTTGAATTTGAATGATCTTCTCGGTAGTTTCTTGTATTATCTCCGGACCCGTAATCTGTCTATCCCCCACTTCACTCCAACAAATCAGAGACCTGCACTTTCTACCATAAAGTGCTTCAAACGGCGCCATCTCAATGCTTGAATGGTAGCTGTTGTTGTAGGAAAATTCTGCTAACGGTAGATGTCGATCCCAACTGTTTCTGAAATCAATAACACATGATCGTAGCATGTCTTCAAGCGTTTGTATCGTCCTTTCACTCTGCCCATCAGTTTGTGGATGATAGGCAGTACTCATGTCTAGACGAGTTCCTAATGCTTGCTGTAATGTCTGCCAGAATCTTGAAATAAATCTGCCATCCCTATCAGAGATAATAGAGATTGGTATTCCATGTCTGGAGACGACTTCCTTCAAATACAGTCGTGCTAATTTCTCCATCTTGTCATCTTCTCTTATTGGCAGGAAGTGTGCTGATTTGGTGAGACGATCAACTATTACCCAAATAGTATCAAAACCACTTGCAGTCCTTGGCAATTTAGTGATGAAATCCATGGTAATGTTTTCCCATTTCCATTCCGGGATTTCGGGTTGTTGAAGTAGACCTGATGGTTTCTGATGCTCAGCTTTGACCTTAGAACACGTCAAACATTCTCCTACGTATTTAGCAACATCGGCTTTCATACCCGGCCACCAAAAATGTTTCTTGAGATCCTTGTACATCTTCCCCGTTCCTGGATGTATTGAGTATCTGGTTTTATGAGCTTCTCTAAGTACCATTTCTCTCATATATCTACAAATTTTGGTACCCAAATCCTTTCAGCCCTATACCGGGTTCCGTCTTCCCGAATATTAAGATGCTTCTCCAATCCTTTGGGTATTTCATCCTTTAAATTTCCCTCTTTTAAAACTCCTTGTTGCGCCTCCTTTATTTGAGTAGTAAGGTTATTGTGAATCATTATATTCATAGATTTTACTCGAATGGGTTCTCTGTCCTTCCTGCTCAAGGCGTCGGCTACCACATTTGCCTTCCCCGGGTGGTAATGAATCTCAAAGTCGTAATCATTCAACAATTCAATCCACCTACGCTGCCTCATATTCAGTTGTTTCTGATTAAATATGTGTTGAAGACTTTTGTGGTCGGTATATATAATACTTTTGACCCCATATAAGTAGTGCCTCCAAGTCTTTAATGCAAAAACAACCGCGCCTAATTCCAAATCATGCGTCATATAATTTTGTTCTTGAATCTTCAATTGTCTAGACGCATAAGCAATCACCTTCGTTCGTTGCATTAATACACAACCGAGACCTTGCTTTGATGCGTCACAATAAATCAAAAAATCATCATTCCCTTCAGGCAATGACAATATAGGTGCCGTAGTTAGCTTTTTCTTCAATAACTGAAACGCTTTCTCTTGTTCATCCTTCCATTCAAATTTCTTCCCTTTATGCGTTAATGCAGTCAAGGGTTTTGCTATTCTGAAAAAGTCATGGATGAACCTTCTGTAGTAACCAGCTAGTCCTAAAAACTGGCGTATGTGTTTCGGAGTTTTCGAGATTTCCCACTTTTCAACAGTTTCTATCTTTGCCGGATCCACCTTAATACCTTTTTTGTTCACTATGTGACCGAGGAATTGAACTTCTTCCAACCAAAATGAACACTTTGAAAACTTAGCGTACAATTCTTCCTTCCTCAATACTTCTAACACCTTTCTCAAATGTTCACCGTGTTCTTGGTCATTCTTTGAGTAAATAAGTATGTCATCAATGAAAACAATCACAAACTTGTCAAGGTATGGTCCATACACTCAGTTCATAAGGTCCATGAACACAGCTGGTGCATTAGTTAAACCAAACAGCATGACCATAAACTCGTAATGACCATAACGTGTTCTGAAAGCAGTCTTTGGAATATCATCTTCTTTTACCCGCATTTGATGATACCCGAAACGTAAGTCAATCTTTGAATAAATAGACGAGCCTTGTAGTTGATCAAATAAGTCATCGATTCTCGGTAGTGGGTAGCGGTTCTTGATGGTAAGTTTGTTCAACTCTCGGTAGTCGATACACAACCTGAATGTACCATCTTTCTTCTTGACAAACAAAACAGGAGCTCCCCACGGTGATGTGCTTGGTCGAATGAAACCACGCTCTAAAAGTTCTTGTAGTTGGCTTTACAGTTATTTCATCTCGCTGGGTGCGAGTCTGTAAGGAGCACGAGCTATTGGTGCAACTCCTGGTACAAGATCTATTTGAAATTCAACGGATCGATGTGGGGGTAATCCCGGTAATTCTTTCGGAAATACATCGGGAAATTCTTTTGCGACGGGAACATCATTGATGCTCTTTTCTTCAGTTTGTACTTTCTTGACGTGTGCTAGAACAGCATAGCAACCTTTTCTTATTAGTTTTTGTGCCTTCAAATTACTAATAAGATGTAGCTTCGTGTTGCCCTTTTCTCCGTACACCATTAAGGGTTTTCCTTTTTCTCGTATAATGCGAATTGCATTTTTGTAACAAACAATCTCTGCTTTTACTTCTTTCAACCAGTCCATACCGATTATCACATCAAAACTCCCTAACTCTACTGGTATCAAGTCAATCTTAAATGTTTCGCTAACCAGTTTAATTTCTCAATTCCGACATATATTATCTGCTGAAATTAATTTACCATTTGCTAATTTGAGTAAAAATTTACTATCCAAAGGCGTCAATGGACAACTTAATTTAGCACAAAAATCTCTACTCATATAGCTTCTATCCGCACCCGAATCAAATAAAACGTAAGCAGATTTATTGTCAATAAGAAACGTACCCGTAACAAGCTCCGGGTCTTCCTGTGCCTCTGCCGCATTGATGTTATGCGAGGTGTATATAAAATAGCTTATATTTTACAAGGAAATACTATTAAATACGATACAATTTTACTCAAGATATTTATTTATTTATTGAATGGATATACTTAAACCTTGCTACAACACTTAGTGTACCTAATCATACAGTAGTGTAGTTTTTAGTAAGTCCGGTTCGTTCCACATGGAATCTTTTAATCAAAGCTTAACGCTATATTAGTTTTATTTTATAAAAATACAAATATATATATATAAGTAATATTATTATTATAAAGGGGGGTTTTTACCGTTTAATGACCGGTTTGTCGATTTTAAAACTTTAGTCGCAGTTAAAACAAAATGTAAAATATTAAATAAATAAAAGACTTAATTTAAAGCGTAAAGTAAATAACGATAATGAAATTGCGATAAATAAAAGTGCGATAAAATAAGCTTGCGATAATTAAAAAGTACGATAATTAAAAGTGCAATTAAATACAATAACAATAAATAAAAGTGCTATACTTAGAAGTGCAATTAAATATAAAATAAAGGAAATTAAATATGAAATAAAATAATTATGCTTATTTAAACTTCCATAATTATGATATTTGACGTGTTGATTTTAGTTTTATGCCCATGGGTTAATTGTCCTTTGTCCTGGATTATTTAATATGTCCGTCTAGTTTTTGTCCATAACAGTCCATCAGTCATAAATATAAAGTGCGAGTGTCCTCGTCAAATTATCCTTATACCCGAAGTTAAATATTCCAACTAATTGGGGACTTAAACTGTAACAAGATTTTAATACTTTGTTTAATAATTACACCAGGATGTCGACTGAATGTAACCCAAGGTTTTAATACTTTGTTATCAATTATGCCAAGTGTCCTTGTACATAATTTCACCCCTGTTTTAATAATTCTAGTGGCTATTAATCCATTCCCGTGTCCGGTTAAATGAACGATTATTCGTACATATAAATACCCCGCCCATCGTGTCCGATCGAGTGTATATGGTTATTTATAGGGATGTTCAATTGTAAATCTTTATATTAAAATTAACAAACTATCATTTAGTTAAACAAATATAAAGCCCATTAATAGCCCATAGTCTAATTTCCACAAGTGTCGTTCTTTTGTCCAAACCCCAATTATGGTACAAAGCCCAATTACCCAATTTTAATATTTTTAGCCCAACATCATGATTACTTCGGATTAAATAAGCATAATAATAACTTAGCTACGAGACATTAAATTAAAAATTTTGAACATAACTTACAATGATTAAAAATAGCGTAGCGTTACCCGGACAGAATTTCGACTTACACCCTTACAACATTCGCTAACACACCCTTATTATTAGGATTTAAAATTAAAATTAAAATTAAAATTAAAATATAAATTATGTATACATATACTACGTTTGAGTGAAGAAGAAAAAGATGTGTTTTGTGTTACACCAAAGCTCGATTTTTATAGGCCTGTGATCTGGAAAAGATGCTCATGCGATCGCATGAGCTTTACCCTTGAAGGCCATGCGATCGCATGGCCAGCTGGGGAGAGCCAAATTTGGTTGTTTTCTTCTGCCGACGTTTATTTAAATATAATATAATATATATATTAATTTTAAGAATTAATTATATATTATATTATATTCATATGCATAGTTGACTTGTAATTTTTAGTCCGTTGCGTCGAGCGTTGAGAGTTGACTCTGGTCCCGGTTCCGGATTTTCGAACGTCCTTGCGAATAATTTAGTATCTTGTACTTTGCGTTTTGAATCTTGTACTCTTGTAATTTTGAGACGTTTCT
Source organism: Rutidosis leptorrhynchoides (assembly GCF_046630445.1). Classification (NCBI taxonomy): domain Eukaryota; kingdom Viridiplantae; phylum Streptophyta; class Magnoliopsida; order Asterales; family Asteraceae; genus Rutidosis; species Rutidosis leptorrhynchoides. The sequence goes on from NC_092343.1 coordinate 45,759,759, forward strand.
TATCAATAATTGGAACCTCATTGATTGTATTTTGTACTTTTGAGCTTTTTGGTCGTTTGCGTCTTCAATTCGTCGAATCTATCTTTTGTCTTCACCTTTTATTATTTAACAGAATATCACTTGTAAATAGGACAATTGCAACTAAAAGCTTGTCTTTCTTGAAGAATAATGCTATGAAATATATGTTCGTTTTTAGCATTATCAAATATTCCCACACTTGAGCGTTGCTTGTCCTTAAGTAATATCGTCTTGAAATACTAGAATCACTTCTTTATTCTTCACACTTTGTACATCAGTGATTTCAATACGGCGGTATAAAAATGGTAGTAACGATGTGGTTTACAGTCTCACATGACTTATGAAAATTTAGATCCTTTAGGAAATTGGATCTTTATGAAAACATTTGATTTTTTTGAAAATTATATCTAGCTTTTACCCTAGATAAGTTTTCCGGAATAACCCTTCACCGGTGTTTGCAAATTCTTTTTGTGGGTTTGATGGGTTTCAGATTTGAAAACTTTAGCTCAAAACTTGTGGTTTTGTGTCACCCACTTGCTAACCTTGTATTGGGAAAGCAACACGTCCAGTTTACTTGCTCCGTATATTACCTTTCGGTAAACTACCGTCCGGTTGTAAAGGAAAGCGTTGAACAAGCAACTGTTAAGGCAATGTCCCCCGACATGCTTTTAATTATGGTCTATAACGTATCGGACGCAATTACTATCCTTTGTAGGAGCAATAGTAAAGCTCACCCTTATAATTTTTCGGTCTGGCACAAGGTCTTGTCTTTGACCATGCTATGCAACCACCGTTCTTACGGTTGACACCCGATTTGGTTTAGGTGACCTAATGAATTCCAGGTGAATTCCTAGGATTTTACATTCAATGGTAATGAACGCATTGAAAATGGGTTTTCAGAAAACAAATCGGTTTGTAATTTTGATCAAAATATTTTCTCGTTCAAGCTCGAGTTTAGATATCATTGAATTCCATGAGTTTGAATTCTCAATCTTTAAGGTCAATCTCAAGGATTGAGTAATATCAGTCTTAAAAGCTGATTTTTAATCTTTAAGGAGATTATCCTTTCTGGGGATCTGATTCATTAGTCTTATCAAGCTAATTTGCACGGTGCCCCCCATTTTACAAGACATATCCTCTCATGGTTAGGATAAGTCTGACCACTTGGCGACCCTGTTTTATGCTGAGGTCCGTGGATTTCCTGCTGATTTTAGTGATGACTTTTCTAGGTTTTTTCGTCAACCTACAGCTGGTCTGGACGACAACTTCATGACCTAAATCAAGAAGCGCGTGTCTTTTTCGGAAGACTTTACTTCCTTTTAATGATGGAATTGATTCATCGTGTAGATCCATCTTTTCTTTTCTTTCATCTGGTAAAACAGTTAATTATCGTCCAAAACAAAAGTATTTTCAATTATTTGTACAAAAATATGTGATATATATTTTGAATAACTCGGTGAAAATTTCCCACACTTGGCTTTTATTTTCCTTTTTATTGTCCTCTATTCCATTTTAAATGAATTCTAACATTTTGGTTTGTTTCTCAATTTATGTCCTTTCCGAGGTAATAATAATTTTGGTGTTAACACCTAGTTTTATCGTTCATAAATATGTATAAACAAGATTTTGAGTTCATTTAATTGAAAATTTTGAAAAATTTTACTAGAATTGGGTAGTCAGTATATAAGACTAGGGCTGTTCTTTATTATCAGAGAGCACTAGATTCTAATACAACTACTACTTTACTAGTATTTCTAATGGTAACCAAGTGTATAAAGTAAAAATTTTAAAATCCGAAAGAATTTAACCCCTTCCCACACTTAAGATCTTGCAATGCCCTCATTTGCAAGAAATCAGTAACAATTTAAATTATTGAGGGTGATTAGCGTAGAAAAATGATTAAATTTTACCAAAGTTTCCAAACATATTGGCGTTTGTTTGCTGAATGATAAATGGTGCATATCATTTGTTCATTCTGTCTGTTGTTACATCACATTTATTTGTCATCTTGTCTTCAAAATTAGTAGCTTTTACTGAACTTAATGCCAGTCTTTGAAAATGCGCTGTTTTACCCTATTTTGTACAATTTACAATATACATACATACAAATATAAACATGCATGGCAATTTGAAATGGGACTTAATATCCCACTTTCAAATCTTAAATGTGAAATATTAGTACACAATAATAATAAAAATGATAAAGATTACATAAGTATATTCAATAACATAAGTTTAAACATGAATAAGTAAAAAGATAAAAACATAAAAATCATATAAATAACCAAATGGAACCAAATCAGTCTGGATAGGGGTTCCAGTTCATCTCATCAGGTGGGTTCCATTGTTGGTTATAGGTGTTCTGATAGGCTTGGTTATAGTTATACTGGTTAAAGGGTGGTCGGATATCGGGGCTGTGTGGCGGAAAATGAGCAGGTCGAGTAGGCACGTAATTATTTGGTACCTGATATGATAGCTGGCTCATGATTTGGTGCTGATGAACTACCCAGCTATCGTGTTGGCGTCGCCTATAATCTTCGTATACTCGCTCGGAGTTCCACTGCTCGTACATACTATGTCTGGCCGCGTTCGTCACTGCTTCCTCATCTATACGAACGTGGACGTCAAGAATAGCATTTCGAAAGACATTCCTAATGTCTTCCGCCTCATCCATTTCCTCGTCTGAGCCTCTCTCTACTTGAGGATGAGATCCCTCATAGGGTACTGCTTGGTTACGTCTACTTTTCAATACCTTAGCACCCACATAAACTTTCAATCCTAAGGGCTCAACCTGTGCTCTACAAAGCTGTAATGGACCCCCTTGGTTCCTATCAACACCTAAATACTCTCCAATGAGAGTAACAAAAATACCTCCTCCTATTATACTCCCGTCCTACATTCCCTCTACCATTTTAGATAAATAAAAAGCAACACAGTAAGGGATATTTACAAAGCTTCTAGGATCCCGAATACACTTTAGGTAGAATAAATCATGTAAGGTAATTTTTTCTTTATTATGACCTCTCTGTGTAATCGAGTTAGCCAAAAATCTATGAATAATACGAAGCTCGGCTCTGTCAATATGTGTATAGGAGTGTCCTCCTGCTCGTGTAAAAACATCAAAATGTGACATACGCCTCCAAATGGCGTCAGCGTCAAAGTTACTATCTACCCTTTCACCATAATGAATCAAATTTGTACAATCGGGTAATAGCAACTCACCAGGAGTATATATCTGTAAGGCCCCGGCCATGTCCAGCATGGACATTCTGTACATCCTACCGCCAAGGATAAACCTAAGAAATCTTCTATCATCTATTCTAACTATATTTGTATCAAGTGATACAGTACTCATCAACTCAACACACCATTCCTTATATACAGGTCTACGAATGGTGAAAAGACGTTCCCAATCTGTAAAAGAAGAACTGCCATACCTTTGAACTAAAAGCTGTCTAACACGGTCAGCTAGATGGACCGTTTCCAAAGGGGCCCAATCGATTACCCTTGGCACCTCTACATTTTTTGTTACCAATTTGAATTTGTTCCTTTGATATGTCTCGTAATCTCTCCATCTCCTATCAAATCCTAGATTAGGATGCAGAGTGTGCTCAGGAATCGTTGGGAATTCTACTGGCGGCCTCGTCGGGAGTACTATGAATTCATTAACAAACTGTACCGGATCATAATAAGGTATGTGCTGATCAGGCTGTTGTTGTGGTTCTTGTTGTTATTCTTGTTCGTGTTGCATTTCTGGTTCTGGTTCTGGTTCTGGTTCTGGTGCTGGTGCTGGTCGTCTAGATGATGATGCTCCTGAACCTCCCGTATCGGCTTTCTGCAAAACACATTAAACACAAAATTCGTGCATCCAGATATGCATTAGTGTTAGCAAAATAACAACTTAAAACAATCACTATAATATGTTAAATCAAAATTAAACTTATACACATTTTCACAATTTTTCACAATTCTACACTTTTCAAATAAGCACATATGAAAATGTATACAAAATTCATAAGCATTTAACTCAAATAACATGTCAAAATAGTCATTACTAATAATTAAACAAGTCTCAAATGGCAAATATATCAAATTAATCAAGTTCATGAATTTTGGACTTAAAAAGTCCACTTTAATCTCTAAAAATCAGGTTTAAGATCAATGTTTGGATCATTTAACTATCTAAACATGTTACACTACTCAATTTAGCAATAATTCATGACAAAAATCGACCATAACCTGTTTATATCAAAAAGCCCCAAATTGCTCAAGAACACAAACCCTATATTTCTAAAATTTTTGAAGTTTTTGGCTTCAAATCATGTTAAATAGCATTAATCTAGGTTATACATGCATAAAATACTAACAATTTAACACTAATTACACTAGAAATTAACAAAATTGCATTAGGTAAAAAAATTGGTAATTATCACAAAAACTAGGAATTTATAGAGTTTAGGGGTGTAATTTTTACCATTTTGCTGAAGAATGAGAATCTAGGCATGATTAGAGCAAGAAAAATGATGAATTACGGTGGAAAATTGCGAATTTTAGAGGTGATTTTGGGGTTGGTTCGTATATGTGTGTGTGTTTTTTGTGCAGAACAGCGAGCTGTTCTTTTTATCAAACTGGCCTGGAATCCAGCCTCATGCGATCGCATGAGGTTGAAGAGTAAACCCCATGCGATCGCATGGGGTTCCGGGTACAGTACTTTCAAGTTTTTTGTTTTTTTTTTGTTTTTTTTTATATAAAACCTTATTCTTAATAAAACATAAAATTAATAAAATTTTTAAAAATTTGTTTCTTTTTAGGATGAGGGCGTTTCGGATCGATGTCCTAGTCTGTCCCTCGACAAAATTTTTAAAATTTGTCAAATCAAAGCGCGGTTTTAAAAGTAACGATTTTTGGATTTCTTAATGTTTTTGGCATACTTTAATTCAATAAGATTAAAAATAATGATAATAAAAGTTCTCGTCCCTCCCTCGGGTAAAGCAATTTCGGTTCAATGACCTAGTCTTCAACTCACGACAAATTTTAAAAATTATATTTTTAACTTAGCGAAATAAAGTAAATTTTTATTTTTAAATTCACACCAAACTTAAATTTAAAATGCATAAAATTAAAAATTCATATTAAACTTAATTAAAAATTCATATTATAAATTTACATCAAACTTATATTATATTTTTGTTTTTATACATACAAACTTATATTAAAAAGATTAATTTTTCAAATATTTACAAACTTAAATATATTGATTTTACAAAGTTCAAAATATTAATTTAATATTTATATATTAATTTTAAAAACATGGTAAAAATAAAATTAAAAATCTTTTTGGCTTTTATCCCACTTTAATCAATCAAATATTATCAAAAATATACGCCCCTCTTTTCGGTAAAGTAATTTCGGTTCCATGACCTAATTTAACTCATGACGAATTTTTGAAATATTTTGTGTTGATTGATTAAAGATATTTATACCTTAAGAATAAACGTTAAATTTCGCAGTGATGTAATAAATTTTTGAATGATATCAATAATTTCGGTCGCCAAACCTAATTTTATTCAATACCAATTTAATACTTTATAGTGAACAAATTAGCGTTTATTATCAAAAGGTTAAAAATAAAAATAAAAAAAATAAAAACTGTACAGACTTACCTGTAAGATAGTATTCTTAGTTATATGATCTATCCCATTAATAAGATAGTCGGTTTAATTGGTTTTCCATAGCTACATACGCGTAACCTCGAGCATTCAGTGTTTTTTCTTCTAAACATATGAACGGTCCGTCTCTGCATAAAGTAACAAATTCGGTGTTTGAATAGGTTTGATTATTTGAACATTTACCTCCATGTGACCATTTTCCGCATTTGTGACATCTTTCAAGGTGTCGTGCTCTTCTTTTCGCTGCGGATTTTGATTTTCCTTTACCAAATTGTAACTTATTATCTTCGCATCTGGATTCTTTTCTTACTTCGTCCAATCTTTCTCTGATTACTGATACTAGTTCACTCGGAAGTGTGTCATTATTACGTTTAGTGATCAAAGCATGTAGCATTAGACCATGGTTTAGTTCACAGGCAGTCTTCATTTCGTAAAAACCTAAAAAGAAATAAAAATTCAGAATGGGGGGAGAAGACTAGTTCTTTAGGGTCTGCTAGGGAAAGACCATTCGGGTTCCATTTTTGAGAACTACACGAAAACAGACAATCTAACTCTAACAGAAATACATATTATCCTTTAAAGACTTGATTCTCCCCACACTTAGTTAGCTGTGGTATCGAAATTGTGATTAACTTCGTTGTCGACTTCCATCGGACTATCTATGTAATGTTTAACTTTGTGACCATTAACCTTAAATTCAATCCCATTTGAATTTATTAATTCTATCGTTCTGTATGGAAAAACTCTTTTGACTATGAATGGTCCAGACCAACTTGATTTCAATTTTCCAGGAAATAGCTTGAATCGTGAATTGAAAAGAAGAACTCTGTCTCCTTCTTTGAATTCTTTTGAACTTCTGATTCTTTTATCATGCCATTTCTTTGTTCTTTCTTTATAGATTAACGAATTTTCGTATGCTTCATGTCTTAATTCTTCTAATTCGTTTAATTGACTTAATCGTAGACGTCCGGCTTCATGTAAATCAAGATTACATGTCTTCAAAGCCCAAAATGCTTTGTGTTCAATTTCTACTAGAAGATGACATGCTTTTCCGTAGACGAGTTTAAAAGGTGTGGTTCCAATTGGAGTTTTGTAGGCTGTTCTAAAAGCCCAGAGAGCATCCTCCAATTTAATGGACCATTCCTTCGGATTTGATCCTACGGTTTTTTCTAGAATACATTTTAAAGCTCGGTTGGTATTTTCAACTTGTCCACTTGTTTGTGGATGATATGTGGTGGAGATTTTATGAGTTACTCCATATCTTTTGAGAACTTTCTCAAGTTGATTATTACAGAAATGAGTACCCCGATCACTTATTAAAGCTTTCGGTGTTCCAAACCTTGCAAAAAGACGTTTTAAAAAGTTGACTACAACTCGTGCATCGTTAGTTGGAAGAGCGTGTGCTTCCGCCCATTTAGATACATAATCAATGGCTACGAGAATGTAGAGATTATTATGAGATTTTGGAAATGGACCCATAAAGTCAATACCCCAAATGTCAAATACTTCGCATACTTGAATGACATTTTGTGGCATTTCACCACGTTGACTTATTTTTCCAGCCCTTTGACAAGCATCACAGGATTTGCAAAGAAGGTGTGCGTCTTTGTGAATTGTAGGCCAATAGAATCCAGCATCATAAACTTTTCTTGCTGTTAGTTGAGGCCCATAGTGCCCTCCTGTTGGTCCTGTGTGATAATGGTTTAAAATTTTACTAGCTTCATCTCCAAATACACATCGGCGTATTATTCCATCGGGACAACTTTTAAACAAATGTGGATCTTCCCAGAAATAGTGTTTTATATCACTGAAGAATTTCTTTCATTTTTGGTACGATAATCCTTTTTCAAGGAATCTACATACTAAGTAGTTTGCATAGTCTGCAAACCATGGAATTTCATTATAATCTATCTTCAATAGATATTCATCAGGAAAGTTGTCTTGTATGGCCGATTCATTTAGAACTTCTAATTCGGGATTTTCAAGACGAGAAAGATGATCAGCGGCGAGATTTTCTGCTCCTCTTTTATCTCGGATTTCAATATCGAACTCTTGTAAGAGTAAGATCCAACGGATTAATCTTGGTTTGGCATCTTGTTTCGAAAATAGGTATCTAAGAGCAGAATGGTCGGTATAGACCACCGTTTTTGCTAGAACGAGATATGAACGAAATTTGTCACAATAGCAAGGAGTTCTTTTTCAGTAGTTGTGTAATTCGTTTGTGCTCCTTGTAACGTCTTACTAGCATAATATATAGGTTGAAATCGTTTTTCAATTCTTTGTCCTAAAACGGCTCCCAATGCAAAATCACTTGCATCACACATTAGTTCAAACGGTAAATTCCAATTCGGTGTTATCATGATCGGCGCATTAGTGAGTTTCTCTTTAAGAATATTAAAAGATTTGATACATTCATCTGAAAAGATGAATGGAGCATCCTTTTCTAGGAGTTTATTCATAGGAGTGGCAATTTTAGAAAAATCTTTTATGAAACGTCGGTAAAAACCGGCATGCCCTAGAAAACTCCTAACTCCTCTAACATTGGTGGGATGTGGAAGTTTAGCAATTACATCTACTTTAGCTCTATCCACTTCAATTCCTTCCTTTGAAATTTTATGACCAAGAACGATGCCTTCTTTAACCATGAAATGACATTTCTCCCAATTAAGTACTAGATTTGATTGTTCGCATCTAATAAGCATTCGTTCCAGATTAACTAGACATGATTCAAAAGTATCACCGAAGACTGAAAAGTCATCCATGAAAACTTCCATGCATTCTTCTATCATGTCGTGAAAAATCGCCATCATGCACCTTTGAAAGGTTGCAGGGGCGTTGCAAAGTCCAAATGGCATGCGTTTGTAAGCAAAAGTACCATAAGGGCACGTGAACGTGGTTTTCTCTTGATCTTCGGGTGCTATTGGAATTTGAAAATATCCGGAAAATCCATCAAGAAAACAATAGTAACTGTTTCCGGCTAATCTTTCCAACATTTGATCAATAAAAGGTAAGGGAAAGTGATCTTTTCTGGTGGCGTCATTTAATTTTCTATAATCAATACACACACGCCATCCTGTTACAGTCCTAGTAGGAATAAGCTCATTTTTTTCATTTGTAATGACAGTCATGCCACCCTTCTTAGGCACGCATTGAACTGGGCTTACCCATGGACTATCAGAGATTGGATAAATTAAACCGGCATCTAGCAGTTTAATAATTTCTTTTTTAACTACATCTTGCATATTCGGATTTAGTCTTCGTTGGCGTTGCACATACGTTTTATGACCTTCTTCCATAAGGATTTTATGTGTGCAATACGAAGGACTTATTCCTTTAATATCATGAATCTTCCATGCAATGGCTGGTTTATGAGCTTTCAACACATAAATGAGTTGTGATTTTTCATTTTTAGTAAGAGAAGACGATATTATTACAGGTAATTCAGATTCACCATGTAAATAAGCGTATTCTAAATGGTTTGGAAGTGGCTTTAACTCTAATTTCGGAGGTTCTTCTATCGATGATTTATATCGATAACTGTCTTCTTCTTTTAGCATTTGAATTTCTTCTGTTGTTGGTTCATATCCATTAGCTATTAGTGTAGCTAACATTTCAGCTTCATCAATTGGTTCAGTTCCTTCTCCTAAAGAACATTCTACCGTTCCTTGTAATTCTGGAAATTCTTCTAACAATTCTGCATGTGAATCTATGGTTTGAATATAATAGCATGTATCATCTGCAGATTGTGGTTGTTGCATTGCTCTATCAACTGAAAAGGTAACACTCTCGTCCTCTGTACTTAGGGTCAATTTTTTACCAAACACGTCAATTTGCTTTAGCCGTGTTTAAGAATGGTCTTCCTAATATGAGAGGAACTTGAGAATCTTCTTCCATGTCCAGAACAACAAAATCTACTGGAAATACTAAAGTACCAACTTTAACTAGCATGTTCTCCATTATCCCTCTAAGATATTTTATTGATCGATCGGCTAGTTGTATGCTTATTCTTGTTGGTTTCAATTCTCCAAGGTCTAGTTTAGCGTATAGTGAATACGGCATTAAATTTATACTAGCACCTAAGTCTGCCAATGCTTCTATTGAACTAAGACTACCCAGAAAACATGGAATTGTGAAACTTCCTGGATCAGATAATTTTTCTGGTATCTTATTCAACATCACTACTGAACAATTAGCATTCATAGTAACGGCCGAGAGTTCTTCCATTTTCTTTCTATTTGTGATTAGATCTTTCAAGAATTTAGCATATCTAGGCATTCCTGAAATCACATCAATGAAAGGAAGATTTACATTTATCTGTTTAAACATATCCAAGAATTTGGATTGCTCGGCTTCAAGTTTCTCTTTCTTCATTTTACTCGGGTAAGGAAGTGGTGGTTGGTATGGTTTAACATAAGGTTTATCCTTAGCTGTGTTATCTTCATTAACCTTTTCAACTACCGGTTCTTTTTCCTTATCTTGATCAGGTTGTGGTTCTTTTGGAATAGGAATAGCTTCTTCAGAATTTACAGGTATTTCAGGTGGTTTAAGCGTTGTACAACTTCTTGTGGTGATAGCTTTAGCTGTTTCATTCCGGGGGTTAGCATTTGTATCACTAGGTAAACTTTCCGGTTTTCTTTCACCTATTAACCTTGCTAGGTTACTTACTTCTTGTTCCAAGTTCTGAATAGAAGCTTGTTGATTTCTAAATGCTTGAGCATTTGGTTCATTAGTTTGTTTTTGAGATGTGAAAAACTGCGTTTGAGTTTCAACTAGCTTTGTCATCATATCTTCTAAATTCGGCTTTTTATCATCGGTTTGTGGTGGTTTGTTTTGAAAATTAGGTCTTTACTGATTGTAAGTATTATTGGATACTTGTTGATTGTTAGGACCTTGTTGGTTGTTGTATGGAATATTTCGATTATAATTCTGGTTTTGATTGTAGATCGGTCTTGGCGGTTGATAATTATTCTGATAATTATTTCCAGGCCTTTGGTTTAGATATGAAACATTCTCTCTTTGTTCCATTGTTAATTCAATACTGAGACAATCTTTTGTCAAATGTGGTCCTCCACACTGCTCACAACTAATTTGTATTGAGTGGATATCTTTAGTCATCTTTTCCATTCGTCTCTCGACAGCATCTATCTTTGCGGAAATGGAATCTAAGTAATGGCTAGAATCGGCTCTAGCTGCTTTAGATGATCTAACGATATCTTTTTCTTGGTGCCACTCATGTGAGTAGGAAGCAGTGTTATCAATAATTTTGTAAGCATCAGTTTCAGTTTTCTTCATAATAGAACCACCAGCTGCTATATTGATGTCTTTCCTTATAGTGATGTCGCATCCTTGGTAGAATATTTGTACTATTTGACAGGTGTCAAAACCATGTTGCGAACATCCTCATAATAACTTTCCAAATCTAGTACACGCCTCATATAGAGTTTCATTCGGTTTCTGTGTGAACGTAACAATTTCTCCTTGAAGTCTTACGGCTTTAGATGCCGGAAAGAATTGTTTAAGAAATTTTTCAACTAAAACATCCCATGTATCAATCGCCCCTTCAGGTAACGATTCCAACCAATCTTTGGCTTCTCCATTTAAAGTCCAGGGAAATAACATGAGATATATCTGTTCATCCTCCACTTCTCGGATTTTAAATAGTGTGCAGATCCTATTAAAGGTACGAAGATGTTCATTTGGATCTTCCTTCGGCGCACCACTAAATTGGCATTGATTAGTCACCATATGTAGAATTTGTCCTTTGATTTCATAATCTGGCGCATTAATGTCTGGATGAGTAATTGTGTGACCTTGGCCAGTGCATTTAGCTCTCATTCGGTCTTCCATACTTAAAGGTTCCAGATTCTCCATAATTGAATTTGTTGAATCGGAATCACTAGAGGATTCTGATTTAATGGTTCGTTCCTCAACAATCTCCGTTTGAATGATTGGTGGTTCCGGAGGAAAATTTAATGGTTCAGGATCTATGAATCGTCCCAGAATATTCTCCGGATTCTCAATTGTGAGGTCGGGTTCAAAAAATGGATTATCGGAAATTTGAACTGGAGTACTTGGTTGACTGGATGACGATTCTAAAGAAAAATCAACGGCGGTAATATTTGCTAGATGTCTTGATCTAGTTACAGGTGGTGAACGTACAAAAGGTGGTGAACGTCTTGCTCGGTGCATTCACTGAATATCCTATTAGTTTTTAAAAGGAAAGAAAAAATTATATAAGTTATCCAATTAATAGACTTTTCTGATTTTGCCCACGTTTCGAATAGCCAAAAGATGCAGCAGAGGGGCAGGATTCGTTTGGTCTCAATATAATTGAGGACTGTTTGGCTCCAATAACCCGGTCCACGTGCAAATCCAACTATTACTACGAACCAGAAAATTTTGATGTCTATCAATTTAACCACTTAAAATAAATTTTCGTAATTTTAAGAAGTATATATAAGAAGTAGAAAAAAAAATCTATGTCCTAAAAACTAGAATGACGAGAAATAAGAAAGAAAAAGAGCGCGTCGAAAAAGGTCGAAAAATAAAAGGCGTCGAAAAATAAGAAAGAAAAAATGACTTATAGAACTTAAAAACACTCGACTAACCCAACCTTATTACTATCACTAACTTAAAATTATAATCACAAATTGAGATTACTAATTGGAATGATAATTGATACATAGGTAAAAGGCGTCTAAAAATATTAAAACTTACAAGTAAAACTATATCACAAATGGCAATATCTTAAAAAGGTACTAAAACTTAAAAAGGCGTCGCAAAATTCCAAATCACCTAAATCTTAGTCTAAAAAAAAACACTTAAGGGATTTTACGGCAAAGCCTAAAAATATAGAAATAAAAATAACTATGGCAAAAACTATGAATTAAAACTAAATACGAGCGAAAAATACAAATATTACGCTAAAAAAAATTAAAAAATAAAATAAAATATAAAAATATACTAAAACTTGTAAAAAGTATAATTTTTATAAAAATATTATTTTTATATTATTTATTTTATAAAACTATTAATTTTAAAATTTAATTAAACTAATTAAACTAAATATATAAATTAAATCTAAAAACTAATAACTAATTAAATAATAAAACCTAATTAGGGTTTATTAAATAATAATAATAATACATCGTAATTAATGCAGTTAGGGTTTCCTGTTGGCGTGTCAGACACTCTCATGCGATCGCATGAGTTTATGCCTTCGGGCTCATGCGATCGCATGAGCCAGGATTTTGGGCCAGGTTACGGGCTGCTACAGTAGCAGGCCCGAGAGTTTATTTATTTATTTTTTTTATTTTGCTGTGTTTATTTTTTCTGTTTTAAATATTTATATAATATATTTTTATAAATTAAATAAAACTTATATTTTTATAAAATAAATATAAAGAAACTTTTATAGAACTTAAATATTTAACAAACTCTTAAAAATATTTATATTTTTGTTTTTCTTTTTATATTTTCGAATATATTAAAACGTATTTTTACAAAAGCGTATTTTAATAAAAGTAAACTAAAAATAAAAATCTTTTTTTTTATTTAGCGTTGCGCTTTCGGCTTTTAAGCTAGATTGTCCCCGGCAGCGGCGCCAAAAATGCTTGATGTTATGCGAGGTGTATATAAAATATCTTATATTTTACAAGGAAATACTATTAAATACGATACAATTTTACTCAAGATATTTATTTATTTATTGAATGGATATACTTAAACCTTGCTACAACACTTATAGGCAGTGTACCTAATCGTACAGTAGTGTAGTTTTTAGTAAGTCTGGTTCGTTCCACATGGAATCTTTTAATCAAAGCTTAACGCTATATTAGTTTTATTTTATAAAAATACAAATATATATATAAGTAATATTATTATTATAAAGGGGGGTTTTTACCGTTTAATGACCGGTTTGTCGATTTTAAAACTTTAGTCGCAGTTAAAACAAAATGTAAAATATTAAATAAATAAAAGACTTAATTTAAAGCGTAAAGTAAATAACGATAATGAAATTGCGATAAATAAAAGTGCGATAAAATAAGCTTGCGATAATTAAAAAGTACGATAATTAAAAGTGCAATTAAATACAATAACAATAAATAAAAGTGCTATAATTAGAAGTGCAATTAAATATAAAATAAAGGAAATTAAATATGAAATAAAAGAATTATGCTTATTTAAACTTCCATAATTATGATGTTTGACGTGTTGATTTTAGTTTTATGCCCATGGGTTAATTGTCCTTTGTCCTGGATTATTTAATATGTCCGTCTGGTTTTTGTCCATAACAGTCCATCAGTCATAAATATAAAGTGCGAGTGTCCTAGTCAAATTATCCTTATACCCGAAGTTAAATATTTCAACTAATTGGGGACTTAAACTGTAACAAGATTTTAATACTTTGTTTAATAATTACACCAGGATGTCGACTGAATGTAACCCAAGGTTTTAATACTTTGTTATCAATTATGCCAAGTGTCCTTGTACATAATTTCACCCCTGTTTTAATAATTCTAGTGGCTATTAATCCATTCCCGTGTCCGGTTAAATGAACGATTATTCGTACATATAAATACCCCGCCCATCGTGTCCGATCGAGTGTATATGGTTATTTATAGGGACGTTCAATTGTAAATCTTTATATTAAAATTAACAAACTATCATTTAGTTAAACAAATATAAAGCCCATTAATAGCCCATAGTCTAATTTCCACAAGGGTCGTTCTTTTGTCCAAACCCAATTATGGTACAAAGCCCAATTACCCAATTTTAATATTTTTAGCCCAACATCATGATTACTTCGGATTAAATAAGCATAATAATAACTTAGCTACGAGACATTAAATTAAAAAGGTTGAACATAACTTACAATGATTAAAAATAGCGTAGCGTTACCCGGACAGAATTTCGACTTACACCCTTACAACATTCGCTAACACACCCTTATTATTAGGATTTAAAATTAAAATTAAAATTAAAATATAAATTATATATACATATACTACGTTTGAGTGAAGAAGAAAAAGATGTGTTTTGTGTTACACCAAAGCTCGATTTTTATAGGCCTGTGATCTGGAAAAGATGCTCGTGCGATTGCATGAGCTTTACCCTTGAAGGCCATGCGATCGCATGGCCAGCTGGGGAGAGCCAAAATTGGTTGTTTTCTTCTGCCGACATTTATTTAAATATAATATAATATATATATTAATTTTAAGAATTAATTATATATTATATTATATTCATATGCATAGTTGACTTGTAATTTTTAGTCCGTTGCGTCGAGCGTTGAGAGTTGACTCTGGTCCCGGTTCCGGATTTTCGAACGTCCTTGCGAATAATTTAATATCTTGTACTTTGCATTTTGAATCTTGTACTCTTGTAATTTTGAGACGTTTCTTATCAATAATTGGAACCTCATTGATTGTATTTTGTACTTTTGAGCTTTTTGGTCGTTTGCGTATTCAATTCGTCGAATCTATCTTTTGTCTTCACCTTTTATTATTTAACCGAATATCACTTGTAAATAGGACAATTGCAACTAAAAGCTTGTCTTTCTTGAGGAATAATGCTATGAAATATATGTTCGTTTTTAGCATTATCACGCATTAATATTGAAAACTCTTCCGCGGCCTTGTCCATTCGTGTTCTCCTGGTTCGGGCAATTTCTATTAATGTGGCCCGGTTTTCCACATTTATAACAAACTACATTGGCATAACTTGCTCCCACACTACTTGCTCCACCATTACTCGTTCCAACACCATTTGTTCCTTTCGTTCTGTTAACCCCTGGTCCGTAGACCTCACACTTCGCCGCGCTATGACCATTTCTTTTACATTTGTTAAAAAATTTGGTGCAGAACCCCGAGTGATACTTTTCACACCTTTGGCATAGCTGCTTCTGATTGTTGTTGTTGTTGCGGTTGTTATTGTTATTGGGATGATTGTTGTAGTTGCTGTTGTTGTTGTTGTTGTTGTTGTTGTTGTTGTTGTTGTTGTTGTTGTTGTTGTTGTTGTTGTTGTTGTTGTTGTTGTTGTTGTTGTTGTTGTTGTTGTTATTGTTGTTGTTGTTGTTGGGCCATTTGTTGTAGTTGCGATTGATGTTGCGATTATTGGGATAGTTGTTGCGATTATTGTTGTAATTGCTGTTGTTGTTGTATTGGTGATTCTTATCACCGTTTTCCTCCCACTTTCTTTTGACTTGCTTCACATTGGCCTCTTCAGCCGTCCGTTCTTTAATTCTTTCCTCAATCTGGTTCACTAGTTTGTGAGCCATTCTACATGCCTGTTGTATGGAGGAGGGCTCGTGTGAACTTATATCTTCTTGGATTCTTTCCGGTAATCCTTTCACAAACGCGTCGATCTTCTCTTCCTCATCTTCGAACGCTCCCGGACACAATAGGCACAATTCTATGAATCGTCTTTCGTACGTGGTAATATCAAATCCTTGGGTTCGTAACCCTCTAAGTTCTGTCTTGAGCTTATTGACCTCGGTTCTGGGACGGTACTTCTCGTTCATCAAGTGCTTGAATGCTGACCACGGTAGTGCGTAAGCATCATCTTGTCCCACTTGCTCTAGATAGGTATTCCACCATGTTAACGCAGAACCTGTGAAGGTATGCGTAGCGTACTTTACTTTGTCCTCTTCAGTACACTTACTTATGGCAAACACCGATTCGACCTTCTCGGTCCACCGTTTCAATCCGATCGGTCCTTCGGTTCCATCAAATTCCAAAGGTATGCAGGCAGTGAATTCTTTGTAGGTGCATCCTACACGATTTCCTGTACTGCTAGATCCAAGGTTATTGTTGGTATGTAGCGCAGCCTGTACTGTGGCTATGTTTGAAGCAAGAAAGGCACGAAATTCCTCTTCGCTCATATTCAAGGTGTGTCGAGTAGTCGGTGCCATTTCCTTCAAAATAGTCAAATGAAACGAGTTAATCATATAGAATATCAAGAGTAGTCAATAGTATTTCGTAGCGTAATATGAACTTATTTATAAAAGCTCTTTCTTCATATTAGCGTTTTATACTCTTTAATTTGGGTAGTACCTACCCGTTAAGTTCATACTTAGTAGCTAAATACTATTTCAACTACTACAATTTTATATGAAAAACTAATCACAAAAAAAAAATATCATATTCAAACCCTTATACAATAACTTGCAAACTTACAATACCGCTATTTTACATATAGCATGAAATATAGCACATAAAACTTTGATACAAAGTAGTTGCGAAGATAATTCTAGTTAATAAATAAGGCGTTCAGCAAAGGCAACAAAGACACGTAATTCATACGTCCAGAAACAAGTCATGCATTCTGGTTTTACTAATACCACTTCCCATTCTTGGTCTTGTGGAACGTAACTGTTGTGACCGATAGTATGATAACGTGTTGTAACGTCGTAAAAAGGATGAACGTTACGTAATGACCAACAGTCTCGTAATAACCTAAAAACCTCATTTCTTACCCCAATTACCGACTCTGTCACTTGTGGGAATGTTTTGTTTAATAGTTGTAGCCCGGTGTTCTTGTTCTCACTTTGGTGAGAAGTGAACATTACTAACCCGTAAGCATAACATGATTCTTTATGTTGCATGTTAGCCGCTTTTTATAAATCACGAAGTCCTATATTCGGATATATTGAGTCAAAATAATTTCTTAACCCGTTGCGTAAAATAGCATTTGGGTTCCCCGCAATATATGCGTCAAAGTAAACACATCGTAACTTATGGGTTTCCCAATGTGATATCCCCCATCTTTCAAACGAAAGCCTTTTATAAACCAATGCATTCTTGGAACGTTCTTCGAATGTCTTACAAACTGATTTTGCCATAAATAGTTGTGCCGAGGAATTCTGACCGACTCTAGACAAGATTTCATCAATCATGTCTCCGGGTAAGTCTTCTAAAATATTGGGTTGTCTATCCATTTTGTGTTTTTATACTGTAAAATAGATAAGAGTTAGATTCATAAAAGATACTTATTAATACAAGCAATTTTTACATATATCGTAAAGCATAAGCACACTATATTACATATATTACACCGCACAAATACAACTATCTTATTCTGACTCACTCGTTTCTTCTTTTTCGAACTTGGTTCTTTTTGCTAAGTTTTTAGGGATATATGATGTTCCCCTAATACGAGCCGTCGTTTTTCACATTGGTCTAGAAAAACCTGGTGGTTTAGAGGTTCCCGGGTTATTGTTACAACTTAAGAAATACGGGTGTTGACGATACATATAAAGTTCATCGGAGTTGGAATCAGATTTCTCTATTTTTATGCCCTTTCCCTTATTGTTCTCTTTTGCCTTTTTAAATTCAGTTGGGGTAATTTCTATAACATCATCGGAATCCTCGTCGGGATCCGATTCATCGGAGAATTGGTAATCCTCCCAATTTTTTGCTTCCTTGGCGGAAACACCATTGACCA
The DNA here is from genome assembly GCF_046630445.1 of Rutidosis leptorrhynchoides. Taxonomy (NCBI): domain Eukaryota; kingdom Viridiplantae; phylum Streptophyta; class Magnoliopsida; order Asterales; family Asteraceae; genus Rutidosis; species Rutidosis leptorrhynchoides. Next base: position 45,777,890 of record NC_092343.1, read on the forward strand.
TAATTAACCTTGGTCGGTTGGTTGAGGATTTTCTTTTACTTAACCATTTTATTATTTCCCCCACCGGTTCTATTTCTTCTTCCGGTTCCTCCTCCTCCGATTCCGATTCTTCTTCCGGTTCCGATTCTTCTTCCGGTTCCTCTTCGGGAACTTGTGAATCGGTCCACGAATCATTCCAATTTACATTTGACTCTTCATTATTATTAGGTGAGTCAATGGGACTTGTTCTAGAGGTAGACATCTATCACATAATATCAAACGCGTTAAGAGATTAATATATCACATAATATTCACATGTTAAAAATATATAGTTTCCAACAAAATTTGTTAAGCAATCATTTTTCAAGTAAACACGGTCGAAGTCCAGACTCACTAATGCATCCTAACAAACTCAATAAGACATACTAATGCAAAATTCTGGTTCTCTAAGACCAACGCTCGGATACCAACTGAAATGTCCCGTTCTTATTGATTAAAAACGTTCTATATTAATTGATTTCGTTGCGAGGTTTTGACCTCTATATGAGACGTTTTTTCAAAGGCTACATTCATTTTTAAAACAAACCATAACCGTTATTTCATAAATAAAGGTTCAAAAAGCTTTACGTAGATTATCAAATAATGATAATCTAAAATATCCTGTTTACACACGACCATTACATAATGGTTTGCAATACAAATATGTTACATCGAAATCAGTTTCTTGAATGCAGTTTTTACACAATATCATACAAACATGGACTCCAAATCTTGTCCTTATTTTAGTATGCAACAGCAGAAGCTCTTAGTATTCACCTGAGAATAAACATGCTTTAAACGTCAACAAAAATGTTGGTGAGTTATAGGTTTAACCTATATATATCAAATCGTAACAATAGACCACAAGATTTCATATTTCAATACACATCCCATACATAGAGATAAAAATCATTCATATGGTGAACACCTGGTAACCGACATTAACAAGATGCATATATAAGAATATCCCCATCATTCCGGGACACCCTTCGGATATGATATAAATTTCGAAGTACTAAAGCATCCGGTACTTTGGATGGGGTTTATTAGGCCCAATAGATCTATCTTTAGGATTCGCGTCAATTAGGGTGTCTGTTCCCTAATTCTTAGATTACCAGACTTAATAAAAAGGGGCATATTCGATTTCGATAATTCAACCATAGAATGTAGTTTCACGTACTTGTGTCTATTTTGTAAATCATTTATAAAAGCTGCATGTATTCTCATCCCAAAAATATTAGATTTTAAAAGTGGGACTATAACTCACTTTCACAGATTTTTACTTCGTCGGGAAGTAAGACTTGGCCACTGGTTGATTCACGAACCTATAACAATATATACATATATATCAAAGTATGTTCAAAATATATTTACAATACTTTTAATACATTTTGATGTTTTAAGTTTATTAAGTCAGCTGTCCTCGTTAGTAACCTACAACTAGTTGTCCACAGTTAGATGTACAGAAATAAATCGATAAATATTATCTTGAATCAATCCACGACCCAGTGTATACGTATCTCAGTATTGATCACAACTCAAACTATATATATATATTTTGGAATCAACCTCAACCCTGTATAGCTAACTCCAACATTCACATATTGAGTGTCTATGGTTGTTCCGCAATATATATATATATATATATATATATATATATATATATATATATATATATATATATATATATATATATATATATATATATATATATATATATATAGATGGGTTGACCTGATAGGTCGAAACATTGTATACGTGTCTATGGTATCTCAAGATTATGTAATATACAATATAAGTTGATTAGGTTATGGTTGGAATAGATTTATTACTAACTTTCACGTAGGTAAAATGAGTAGTTTTTATCAATCTTGTTTTACTCGCCATTTATTCGTTTCTAATCCGTTTTGAGTGATTCCAGTGGCCACGGTTTCGTATTGAACTTAATTTTATGAATATAAATAGAAAAAGTATAAGTTTATAGTCGGAAATACAAGTTACAAGTCGTTTTTGAAAGAGGTAGTCATTTCCGTCGAAAGAACGACATCTTGATGACCATTTTGAAAAACATACTTTCACTTTGAGTTTAACCATGATTTTTGGCGTAATCATGTTTTCGGATTTTAAATCATTAAGTTAGAATATCATATAGATATAGAACATGTATTTAGTTGATTTTCAAAGTCTAGTTAGAAGGATTAACTTTATTTGCGAACAAGTTTAGAATTAACTAAACTATGTTCTAGTGATTACAAGTTTATAACGTTGAATAAGACAGCTTTTTATGTATGAATCGAATGATGTTATGAACATCATTACTACCTCAAGTTCCTTGGATAAACCTACTGGAAATGAGAAAAATGGATCTAGCTTCAAAGGATCCTTGGATGGCTTGAAAGTTCTTGAAGCAGAATCATGACACGAAAACAATTTCAAGTAAGATTTCCACTCGAAATAAGATTGTTATAGTTATAGAAATTGAATTAAAGTTTGAATATGATTATTACCTTGTATTAGAAAGATAGCCTACTGTAAGTAATAAAGGTTTCTTGATCTTGGATGATTACTTGGAATGGATTTAGAAAACTTGGAAGTAAACTTGCAATCTTGGAAGTATTCTTGATTTTATGAAACTAGAACTTTTGGAATTTATGAAGAACACTTAGAACTTGAAGATAGAACTTGAGAGAGATCAATTAGATGAAGAAAATTGAAGAATGAAAGTGTTTGTAGGTGTTTTTGGTCGTTGGTGTATGGATTAGATATAAAGGATATGTAATTTTGTTTTCATGTAAATAAGTCATGAATGATTACTCATATTTTTGTAATTTTATGAGATATTTCATGCTAGTTGCCAAATGATGGTTCCCACATGTGTTAGGTGACTCACATGGGTTGCTAAGAGCTGATCATTGAAGTGTATATACCAATAGTACATACATCTAAAAGCTGTGTATTGTACGAGTACGAATACGGGTGCATACGAGTAGATTTGTTGATGAAACTGAACGAGGATGTAATTGTAAGAATTTTTGTTTAGTATAAGTATTTTGATAAGTGTCTTGAAGTCTTTCAAAAGTGTATGAATACATATTAAAACACTACATGTATATACATTTTAACTGAGTCGTTAAGTCATCGTTAGTCGTTACATGTAAATGTTGTTTTGAAACTGATGTGGTAGCGTGAGGGTACGAAATAGTGTTATTTTTAATACAAAATACTACAAAATATGACACAAGTTTTATTTATTTATTTATCGGATGGGATATACCTAAACCTTGCTACAACACTATAGGCAGTGTACCTAATCGTAGAGTAGTGTAGTTTTTAGTAAGTCCGGTTCGTTCCACAGGGAGCTGGTGAAGTTAACGCTATATTATTAAGTTTATTTGTAAAAATATATATATAAATAAGTAGTAGTATTATTATAAAATGGGGGTTTTACCGTTTAATGACCGGTTTGTCGATTTTAAGCGTAAAAATAAATGACAAAAATTAAAGTGCGTAAAATAAATTGCGATAAATAAAATGACAGAAAATAAAATGACAGAAAATAAAAATACGATGAGAAATATAATAAAAGAATTATGCTTATTTAAACTTCCGTAATCATGATGTTTGACGTGTTGATTTTAATTTATTACCATGGGTTAATTGTCCTTTGTCCTGGTTTATTTGATACATCTATCTGGTTTTTGTCCATAATAGTCCATCGGTCATAAATATAAAGTGCGAGTATCCTCGTCAAATTACCCTTATACCCGAAGTCAAATATTCCAACTGATTAAGGATTTAAACTGTGACGCAGTTATCACTTCTGTCAACAATTACATCAGTTATCACTGTATGTAATCCACCCCTGTTTTAATTAGTTTATGAATATTAATTCATCCACTTGATCAGAATGAATAATCAATTACCCAACCCAATTGATTAATTAAATGATTATAACAGATTCCATATGAACATCACTAAATAGGACAACCATAATCATTATTAATTATTAGGTTAATTAATTTGAAGATAGGTTCGACAGACTCCAATGAGTTATCACTCAATTAGACAATACCCCCCATCTATTAATAGCCCATAGTTCAATTTCCACAAGTGTCGTTCTTTTGTTCAAACCCCAATTATGGTACAAAGCCCAATTACCCAATTTTAGTAATTAGCCCAACATCATGATTACTTCATTTTAAATAAGCATAATAACGACTTAGCTACGAGACATTAATGTAAAAAGGTTGAACATAACTTACAATGATTAAAAATAGCGTAGCGTTACACGGACAGAATTTCGACTTACACACTCAAATGATCTCTATCATAAATCTTATTATTATCATAATTTAAACTTAAAATTAAGATTATTGTTATATCTTATTACATTAACATTATGATAGAGATATAGAATATAGATATTGATAATTGATATTGATAATTGATTGAAGAAAAAAAAGATCGAACCAAAAAATTCTCCCCTCTCATCGTTACACAATCGTTCCTTTTATAAGCTAAATTGTAAATTGAATTTTCATTTACGACCCCTGAACTATGCTCAATTAACAACTTTTTATTATTTAATATTATTCTTATTATGATTTATTTAAATATTATATTTTATTCTTGTGCATAGTTGACTCGTAATTTTTACACCGTTGCGTCGAGCGTTGAGAGTTGGTTCATGTCCTAGTTCCGGATTTTCGAACGTCCTTTCGTATAATTTTATATCTTGTACTTTGCGTTTTGTAACTTGTACTCTTGTCATTTTTAGACGTTCTTCATCAATAAATTGAACCTTTTGAATTGTATCTTGTACATTTGAGCTTTTTGGACGTTTTGGTCTTTCAAATCTTCGTTTTTGTCTTTAAATCTTCATTTTCGAGCGATTTGCGTCTTTCGTCTTCGCACTTATTTATTTAACTATTACAACTAAAAATAAGGAAATTACATTTAAAAACTTTACATATTGGAACGATATTGCTACTAAATATATGTTCATTTGGAACACTATCAAATATCCCCACACTTGAGCGTTGCTTGTCCTCAAGCAATACAGAACTTGAAATAAAAACATACATGAATCACTTTTTTATTCATCACATTTTGTACATCAGTGATTTTGATATAGCGGTATAAACAATGACAGTAATGATGGTTAAAGGTGGGTGTGTCATCCACAGTTGCCTCGGGTTTAGGTCAACGACACTTGCAATCAAATAGCCGATTTACTTTCGGTTTCCAAAGCAAAGTGCACATTTGAAAGGCGGTTTACAGTCCCACATGACTATTAAAATGTAGATCCTTAAGGAAATTGGATCTTTATGAAAACATTTGATCTTTTTGAAAATTTAATCTAGCTTTTACCCTAGATAAGTTTTCCTGAATAACCCTTCACCGGTGTTTGCAAAATATTTTTGTGGGTTGTGTGGGTTTCAGATTTGAAAATTTTAGCTCAACACTTGTGGTTTTGTGTTACCCACTTGCTAACCTTGTATTAGGAAAGCAACACGTCCAGTTTACTTGTCCCGTATATTACCTTTCGGCAAACTACCATCCGGTTGTAAAGGAAAGCGATGAACAAGAAACTGTTAAGGCAATGTCCCGTGACATGCAGATGATTATGGTCTTATTAACGTGTCGGATGCTAGAACTATCCTTGGTAGGAGCGATAGTAAAGATCATCCTATAATTTTTCGGTCTGGCACAAGGTCCTGTCTCCGACCATGCTATGCAACCACCGTTCTTACGGTTGACACCCGATTTGGTTCAGGTGACCTAATGAATTCCAGGTGAATTCCTAGGATTTTACGTTCAATGGTAATGAACGCATTGAAAATGGGTTTTCAGAAAACAAATCGGTTTGTATTTTTGATCAAAATATTTTCTCGTTCAAGCTCGAGTTTAGATATCATTGAATTCCATGAGTTTGAATTCTCAATCTTTAAGGTCAATCTCTAGGATTGAGTAATATCAGTCTTAAAAGCTGATTTTTAATCTTTAAGGAGATTATCCTTTCTGGGGATCTGATTCATTAGTCTTATAAAGCTAATTTGCACGGTGCCCCCCCATTGTACGAGATAAATCCTTCTCATGGTTAGGATAAATCTGACCACATGGCGACCCTGTTTGATGCTGAGGTCCGTGGATTTCCTGCTGATTTTAGAGATGACTTTTCTAGATTTTTCATCAACCTACAGCTGGTCTGGACGACAACTTCATGACCTAAATCAAGAAGCGCGTGTCTTTTTCGGAAGACTTTACTTCCTTTTAATGATGGAATTGATTCATCGTGTAGATCCATCTTTCTTTCAAATGTATTACAGTAAACCGGGTAAAACTGATTAGTATCGTCCAAAGCAAAAGTACCTGCAATAATCTTGTACAAAAATATGTGATATATGTTTTAAATTGAATAACTTGGTACATTCTTCCCACACTTAGTTTCTTTCTTTGCCTTTTTATTTTCTTTTATTTCATTTTAAATGAATTCAAGCGTTTTAGGGTGTTTCTCAATTTATGTCCTTTTCGAGGTAACGATAATTTCGGTATTATCACCTAGTTTTCACCGTTCATAAATATGTATAAACATGATTTTAAATTCATTTAGTTGAAAATTTTTCAAATTTTCACAAAATTTGGCAAATAAACTAAGTGCAAACCCGAGAGAATTTATAACCCTTCCCCACACTTGAGATCATGCAATGCCCTCATTTGCATGAAATCAGACTATAATTATAAATTCATGAGGGTGATTAGTGTAGAAAAGTGATTAAAAATACCCAGTTTGTAAGCATATTATTTTACATCACATTTGATATTTTGCTTCTTGTCGTCAAAATCAGTAGCTATTGCTGAACTTAATGTTAGTCTTTGAAAATGCGTTGTTCTACCCTGTTTTGTACATAATATAAAATACAAACATATATATACATATTTTTGAAGTTGGGTATATTACCCCACGTTCAAAAATTTATAAAGTATAATATTTTTGGCATACTTTAAATCAATAAAATTAAAAATAATGATAACAAAATTTGTCGCCCCGCCCTCGGGTAAAGTAATTTCGGCTCTATGACCTAGTCTTCAACTTACGACGAATTTTATAAATCATTTTTTTTTTTTCAACTTAATGAAATAAAGTAAATTTTGTTTTTAAATATCACACAAAACTTAAAAGCATATTAATTTCATATAAAACCTAAAAAAACAAAAATTCAGAATGGGGGGAGAAAACTAGTTCTTTAGTGTCTGCTAGCGGAAAAGACCAATCGGATTCCATTCTCGGAACTACACGAGAACAGAACAACTAACTCTAGATAACATTTTCTTAGAACATTTGAATCTCCCCACACTTAGGTAGCTGTGGTGTCGAAATTGTGATTAACTTCATCGTCAATTTCTTTTGGTCCATAATCAACTTGCATATCCGTGACTTTTTCTTTAAGCCATTGGTCGGATTCCTGTGTAATATCCACAATTTCAACTAGTTTCTCCTTTTCTTTAGGTGATAGATTGGATACTAACCGGTTACATAACTTAAAGTTCCCCTTGGTTCTAGCATCGCGAATCCGTTTAATAAGTTTCTTCATTGAACTATTAATAACGGGATTATTTAATTTCGTATCAACAACGGGGTTCTTTGTTATCATGTCATCATTAGGTGTTACTTCATTTTCCCCACACTTAGGCGTTTCATTATTGCTAAGTATTACCGTTGGAGTTGGTAAAAGCACATGGTTCTTACCAATTGTTTTTACTGGTTCAACGGTTTTGGCTGGTGGAGATTTAGACTTTCGAATCATAAAGGTGATCGATTTGTCACCACTTTTAAGTGTCATTCTTCCATTTCCTACATCAAATAACGCCTTGGTGGACGCTAAGAATGGCCGACCTAAAATTAGAGGAATGTTTGGGTCCTCTTCTATGTCAATGACAATAAATTCGACTAGAAAGGTTAAATTGCCTACTTGAACGGGTAGTTTGTCAGCAATTCCAACTGGGTGCTTAATGGTTTGATCAAAGAGTCGAACACTCATATCCGTTGGACTTAACTCACCTACACCTAATCTCTTATATAAGGAAAGAGGCATAACACTCACACTCGCACCTAAATCTGCTAGTGCATCATACATGACACAATCACTAAGTAGACAAGGAACAATAAATTCACCCGGATCACCTACCCTAGGTGGAGGTTTTGGTGGAACTGTCTTCACCGGGTTTATATTTACGGCTTTTGTTTCTTGCACTTTCTTATTCTTTTTCTTCTTCTTCTTTCCAAAGGTATCACAATCTTTATTACCTATCACTTGCTCATACTCAACTCCTTTTCTTGGAAACGGGATGGGTGGTTTGTATGGTGCCACCACTGGCTTTACATACTCGGGTGGTGGTGGTGTAACTTCTTCATTGTTACTCTCATCTAAAACCTTCCCATCTTCTGATGCTGGTTTTTCAGAATTTGTTGACACCATATTAACATTCTCATTCCGAGGATTTACTTCAGTATTACTCGGTAGCTTTCCTTGTTCCCTCTCACTCATCATGCTAGCAAGAGTACCTACGTGTTTTTCTAGATTCAAAATGGAAGCTTGTTGAGTTCTTAATGACTGATCAAACCTCTCGTTCGTTTGGGTTTGAGATGTAATGAATTGTGTTTGAGATTCAATCAGCTTTGCCATCATTTCTTCTAGATTTGGCTTTTTCTCTTCGGGTTGTTGTGGTGGTTTATACAAGCTAGGTCTTTGTTGATTGAAAGTGTTGTTTTGAGTTGGTTGGTTATTCGGACCTTGTTGGTTATACCAGTTATTTTCGGGTCCTTTTGGATTGTAAAGAATATTTTGATTTCGATTCAAGTTTAGCCTTGGCGGTTGATAATTATTTTGATAATTATTTCCCGGCCTTTGGTTCATATAGGAAACATTCTCTCGTTGTTCCATCGTTGGTTCAATGTGACAATCTTTCAATAAGTGTGGTCCACCGCATTGCTCACAACTGATTCGTATTGCGTGAATATCTTTATTCATCTTTTCCATTCGTCTTTCGAAAGCATCTATTTTTGCGGAAACGGAATCAAAGTCAGGGCTAGAATCGGCTCTAGCCGCTTTAGATGATCGAAAGATATCTTTTTCTTGGTGCCACTCATGCGAGTGGGAGGCTGTGTTATCAATAATTTTGTAAGCTTCAGTTGCGGTTTTCTTCATGATGGAACCACCAGCGGTTATGTCGATGTCTTTTCGTGTGGCGATGTCTACGCCTTTATAGAAGATTTGTACTATTTGAAAAGTATCTAATCCGTGTTGAGGACATCCTCTCAACATCCTTCCGAATCTTGTCCACGCCTCATATAATGTTTCATTTGGATTTTGCGCGAACGTAACAATTTCTCCTTGAAGTCTCACGGCTTTAGATGCCGGAAAGAATCTTTTAAGAAATTTCTCAACTAAAACATCCCATGTGTCAATCGCCCCTTCAGGTAACGATTCTAACCAATCTTTGGCTTCTCCCTTTAAAGTCCAGGGAAACAACATGAGATAGATCTGTTCATCCTCCACTTCTCGGATTTTGAATAGTGTACAAATTCTTTTAAACGTACGAAGGTGTTCGTTTGGGTCTTCATTCGGCGTACCACTATATTGGCACTGATTAGTTACCATGTGTAGAATTTGTCCTTTGATTTCATAATCTGGCGCATTAACTTCTGGCTTAATAATGGCGTGACCTTGGCCCGTGCGTGTAGCTCTCATTCGGTCTTCCATACTTAGAGGTTCCGTTACTTCCATAATTGAATTTGTTGAATACGAATCACTAGAGGATTCTGATTTAATGGTTTGTGGTTCAGGAGGAATAATTAGTGGTTCAGGATCTTGGAATTGTCCTTGAATATGCTCCGGGTTCTTAATTGTGAAGTCGGGTTCAAAAGATGGATTATCGGAAATTTGAGTTAGAGTTCTTGGTCGACTAGATGATGATTCTAAAGAAAAATCAACGGCGGCGATATTCGTTAAACGATGTCTTGATCGAGTTACAGGTGGTGAACGTATGACCGGCGGCGAACGTCTTGCTCGGTGCATTCACTGAATATCCTATTAGTTTTTAAAAAGGAAAGAAAAATTATAATAAGTTATCCAACCAATAGACTTTTCTGATTTTGCCCACGTTTCGAATAGCCAAAAGATGCAGCAGAGGGGCAGGATTCGTTTGGTCTCAATATAATTGAGTACTGTTTGGCTCCAATAACCCGGTCCACGTACAAATCCAACTATTACTACGAACCAGAAAATTTTGATGTCTATCAATTTAACCACTTAAAATAAATTTTCGTAATTTTAAGAAATTTAGAGAAGAAGTAGAAAAAATTCTAAGTCCTAAAAACTAGAATGGCGAGAAATAAGAGAGAAAAAGATTGCGCGTCGAAAAATGTCGAAAAATAAAAGGTCGAAAAATAGGCGTCGAAAAATAAAAATAAGAAAGTAGTGCGAAATACGGCGTCGTAAAATTCTAAAGCACCTAAAACTTAGTCTAAGGAATAAGCACTTAAGGGATTTTACGGCAAAGCCTAAAAATTCTAGAAGTAAAAATAACTATGGCAAAACTAAACTTAATACTAAAAGTTGCGACTATAGTCTAAAAATCTAAAGGTAATAAAACTAAAAAAAACATTTTTTTTTTTATAGACAAAATTTTAAAAATATATATATATTTTTTTTAATAATTTTTTTTTTTTTTTTTTTTTTTTTTTTTTTTTTTTTTTTTTTTTTTTACGTTTTTTTTTTTTTTTACGTTTTTTTTTTTTTTTTTTTTTTTTTTTTTTTTTTTTTTCGTTTTTTTTTTTTTAAATTTTAAAAAAAAACGATTTTTTTTTTTTTTTTACAAATTTTTTTTTTTAAAACGATTTTTTTTTCTTTTTAAAAAAAACGATTTTCTTTTTTTTTTTTTTTTTTTTTACACAAATTTTTTTTTTTTTTTTTTTTTTAAAAAAAACGAAATTTTTTTTTTTTTTTTTTTTTTTTTAAAAAAAAACGATTTTTTTTTTTTTTACAAAAATTTTTTTTTTTTTTTTTTTTAAAAAAAACGATTTTTTTTTTTTTTTTTTTTAAAACGATTTTTTTTTACAAATTAATAATTTTTTTATAATTATAATTTTTTTTTAAAACTTTTTTTTTTTTAATTCATTTACTATTCATGAATAGTAAATGAAAATAAATTAATTAATTTACTATTCACATGAAAGCGACATGATAGCAATTATTAATTATAAGTTACATAATATACCTCTGAAGTATTTAATAAATACGACTTTTTTTTTTAAATTTTACGTAAACTTTTATTCTTAAATATTTTTATATTATTATATTCTATTTCAATATTATTATATTATTATATTCTATTTCAATATTATTATATTTAAAAATATAGCGTTTTAGCGCTCCCCGGCAGCGGCGCCAAAAACTTGATGTGGTAGCGTGAGGGTACGAAATAGTGTTATTTTTAATACAAAATACTACAAAATATGACACAAGTTTTATTTATTTATTTATCGGATGGGATATACCTAAACCTTGCTACAACACTATAGGCAGTGTACCTAATCGTAGAGTAGTGTAGTTTTTAGTAAGTCCGGTTCGTTCCACAGGGAGCTGGTGAAGTTAACGCTATATTATTAAGTTTATTTGTAAAAATATATATATAAATAAGTAGTAGTATTATTATAAAATGGGGGTTTTACCGTTTAATGACCGGTTTGTCGATTTTAAGCGTAAAAATAAATGACAAAAATTAAAGTGCGTAAAATAAATTGCGATAAATAAAATGACAGAAAATAAAATGACAGAAAATAAAAATACGATGAGAAATATAATAAAAGAATTATGCTTATTTAAACTTCCGTAATCATGATGTTTGACGTGTTGATTTTAATTTATTACCATGGGTTAATTGTCCTTTGTCCTGGTTTATTTGATACATCTATCTGGTTTTTGTCCATAATAGTCCATCGGTCATAAATATAAAGTGCGAGTATCCTCGTCAAATTACCCTTATACCCGAAGTCAAATATTCCAACTGATTAAGGATTTAAACTGTGACGCAGTTATCACTTCTGTCAACAATTACATCAGTTATCACTGTATGTAATCCACCCCTGTTTTAATTAGTTTATGAATATTAATTCATCCACTTGATCAGAATGAATAATCAATTACCCAACCCAATTGATTAATTAAATGATTATAACAGATTCCATATGAACATCACTAAATAGGACAACCATAATCATTATTAATTATTAGGTTAATTAATTTGAAGATAGGTTCGACAGACTCCAATGAGTTATCACTCAATTAGACAATACCCCCCATCTATTAATAGCCCATAGTTCAATTTCCACAAGTGTCGTTCTTTTGTTCAAACCCCAATTATGGTACAAAGCCCAATTACCCAATTTTAGTAATTAGCCCAACATCATGATTACTTCATTTTAAATAAGCATAATAACGACTTAGCTACGAGACATTAATGTAAAAAGGTTGAACATAACTTACAATGATTAAAAATAGCGTAGCGTTACACGGACAGAATTTCGACTTACACACTCAAATGATCTCTATCATAAATCTTATTATTATCATAATTTAAACTTAAAATTAAGATTATTGTTATATCTTATTACATTAACATTATGATAGAGATATAGAATATAGATATTGATAATTGATATTGATAATTGATTGAAGAAAAAAAAGATCGAACCAAAAAATTCTCCCCTCTCATCGTTACACAATCGTTCCTTTTATAAGCTAAATTGTAAATTGAATTTTCATTTACGACCCCTGAACTATGCTCAATTAACAACTTTTTATTATTTAATATTATTCTTATTATGATTTATTTAAATATTATATTTTATTCTTGTGCATAGTTGACTCGTAATTTTTACACCGTTGCGTCGAGCGTTGAGAGTTGGTTCATGTCCTAGTTCCGGATTTTCGAACGTCCTTTCGTATAATTTTATATCTTGTACTTTGCGTTTTGTAACTTGTACTCTTGTCATTTTTAGACGTTCTTCATCAATAAATTGAACCTTTTGAATTGTATCTTGTACATTTGAGCTTTTTGGACGTTTTGGTCTTTCAAATCTTCGTTTTTGTCTTTAAATCTTCATTTTCGAGCGATTTGCGTCTTTCGTCTTCGCACTTATTTATTTAACTATTACAACTAAAAATAAGGAAATTACATTTAAAAACTTTACATATTGGAACGATATTGCTACTAAATATATGTTCATTTGGAACACTATCAGAAACCTTTAGGTTAACGATCTTGTTAAATGTTGTTAACCCATTATTTATTATATCAAATGAGATGTTAAATTGTTATATTATCATGATATTATGATATATAATATATCTTAGTATGATATATATACAGTTAAATGTCGTTACAACGATAATCGTTACATATATGTCTCGTTTCGAAATCATTAAGTTAGTAGTCTTATTTTTACACATGTAGTTCATTATTAATATACTTAATGATATGTTTACTTATCATAATATCATATTAACTATATATATAACCATATATATGTCATCATATAGTTTTTACAAGTTTTAACGTTCGTGAATCACCGGTCAACTTGGGTGGTCAATTGTCTATATCAAACCTATTTCAATTAATCAAGTCTTAACAAGTTTGATTGCTTAATATGTTGGAAACACTTAATCATGTAAATAACAATTTCATTTAATATATATATAAACATGGAAAAGTTCGGGTCACTACACCGACACTGTAGCAGCCCATAATCTGGCCTGGAACCCTAACACATGCGACCGCATGGAATTATAACTCCAAACTGATGTGATCGCATGACTGGATTTGACAGCCCAGGTACCTGGTACGACCAGAATTAGGGTTAGTTTAATAATAATTATTATTAATTAATTAGTTTAGGGTTTACTTAAATATTAATTAGTTAAGTTTTAATTAAATTTTGTATTTTTTTTAGTTATAATTAGTTTTATTAATTATAAACCTAATACTTTTTATAAAAATAATATTTTTATAAAAATTATATTTTTATAACTTTATTTTTATTTTTATATTTTCGTATCTTTTTAGTCGTTTAATCATAATTTGTATTTTTATCGCTCGTAACTAGTTTTAAGATATAGTTTTTGCCGTAGTTATTTTTATTTCTAGATTTTTAGACTTTGCCGTAAAATCCCTTAAGTGCTTTTTCTTTATACTAAGATTTAGATGCTTTAGAATTTTGCGACGCCGTTTTAAAATTTTAGTGCCTTTTTAAGTTATTGCCGTTTTGGATATTGATAATGCTAAAAACGAACATATATTTCATAGCATTATCCCTCAAGAAAGACAAGCTTTTAGTTGCATTTGTTCTATTTACAAGTGATATTCGTTTAAATAATAAAAGGTGAAGACAAAAGACAGATTCGACGAATTGAAGACGCAAACAACCAAAAAACTCAAAATACAAAAGACAATCAAAGTGGTTCCAATTATTGATAAGAAACGTCTCAAAATTACAAGAGTACAAGACGCAAAACGCAAAGTACAAGATATTAAATTATACAAAAGGACGTTCGAAAATCCGGAACCGGGACCAGAGTCAATTCTCAACGCTCGACGCAACGGACTAAAAATTACAAGTCAACTATGCACATGAATATAATATAATATATAATTAATTCTTAAAATTAATATATATATTATATTATATTATAAAACCGTCGGCAAGCTAGGAGCCAAGCTTGTGTGAGCTAGATTCCACTACTCCGCACTCGCGGAGCTTATAAAGGCAACAACCACCGCACTCGCGGAGGTCAAACAGTAAACGTGGGCCTATAAAAGGCCGAGCATTCGGCCGATTTTTACACATCTTTTACTCTTCACTCATACGTAAACTTATATATATATATATATATATATATATATATATATATATATATATATATATATATATATATATATATATATATATATATATATATATATATATATATATATATATATATTTTAATTTTAATTTTAATTTTAATCCTAAGGGTATGTTAGCGAATGTTGTAAGGGTGTAAGTCGAAATTCTGTCCGTGTAACGCTACGCTATTTTTAATCATTGCAAGTTATGTTCAACCTTTTTACATTAATGTCTCGTAGCTAAGTTATTATTATGCTTATTTAAACCAAAGTAATCATGATGTTGGGCTAATTACTAAAATTGGGTAATTGGGCTTTGCACCATAATTGGGGTTTGGACAAAAGAACGACACTTGTGGAAACTAGACTATGGGCTATTAATGGGCTTTATACTTGTTTAACTAAATGATAGTTTGTTAATTTTAATATAAAGATTTACAATTGGACATACCTATAAATAACCATATACACTCGATTGGACACGATGGGCGGGATATTTATATGTACGAATAATCGTTCATTTAACCGGATATGGGAATGGATTAATAGTCTACGGAATTATTAAAACAGGGGTGAAATTATGTACAAGGACACTTGGCATAATTGATAACAAAGTATTAAAACCTTGGGTTACACGCAGTCGATATCCTGGTGTAATTATTAAACAAAGTATTAAGACCTTGTTACAGTTTAAGTCCCCAATTAGTTGGAATATTTGACTTCGGATATAAGGATAATTTGACGAGGATACTCGCACTTTATATTTATGACTGATGGACTGTTATGGACAAAAACCAGACGGACATATTAAATAATCCAGGACAAAGGACAATTAACCCATGGGCATAAAACTAAAATCAACGCGTCAAACATCATGATTACGGAAGTTTAATTAAGCATAATTCCTTTATTTTCATATTTAATTGCATTTTTAATTATCGCACTTTTATTTATTGTCATTGTATTTAATTGCACTTTTAATTTTCGTACTTTTTAATTATTGCAAGTTTATTTTATCGCACTTTTATTTATTGCAATTTCATTATCGTTATTTACTTTACACTTTAAATTAAGTCTTTTATTTATTTAATATATTACATTAGGTTTTAACTGCGACTAAAGTTTTTAAAATCGACAAACCGGTCATTAAACGGTAAAAACCCCCCTTTATAATAATAATATTACTTATATATATATTTGTATTTTTATAAATTAAAACTAATATAGCGTTAAGCTTTGTTTAAAAGATTCCCTGTGGAACGAACCGGACTTACGAAAAACTACACTACTATACGATTAGGTACACTGCCTATAAGTGTTGTAGCAAGGTTTAGTTATATCCGTTCTATAAATAAATAAATATCTTGTGTAAAATTGTATCATATTTAATAGTTTTTCCTAGTAAATTTAAGCTATTTCATATACACCTCGCATAACATCAAGTATTTTTGGCGCCGCTGTCGGGGAACTTAAACGCCGAAAGTGCAACGCTAATGATATAAAAAAATAATAATAATATAATTTTATAAAAGTTTTTATTAAGTCTTTCAAGTAAAAATATAAGTTTTTAAAAAATATATATAAAAAATATAAAAATACAAAAAGAGTTTGTTAAAAAAATATATAGAAAGTTTAAAATTATTTTTATTTTTGAGTTTAAATATAAGTATTTTATTGTTTTATATAAATATTTATTTATATTTATATATATATTTTATATTTATTGAAAAACAAAAATAAAAAAAAATAAAAAAAACCGAACCTGCAAAAATCGACCCCTTTCTCAGCTGAAATTGAACCCTCCGCGACTCGCGGAGGTTTTGAACTGGGACTATCCGCACTCGCGGAGGTCTTCTGACAGGCCACAGTCAACCCTAAAACAGCATTAATTACGGAGTATATATTATTATTATTATTATTAATTAAACTCTAATTAGGGTATTATTATTATTATATAATTTAGTTTTGATTATTATTTTGTATTATTTAGTTTAAATAATTTAAAAAATTAATAGTTTTATTAAATAAATAATATAAAAATAATATTTTTATAAAAATTGTAATTTTTACAACTTTTAGTATATTTTTATATTTTGTCTCTTTTTAATTATTTTAGCGTAATATTTGTATTTTTCGCTCGTATTTAGTTTTAATTCATAGTTTTTGCCATAGTTATTTTTATTTCTAGATTTTTAGGCTTTGCCGTAAAATCCCTTAAGTGCTTTTTCTTTAGACTAAGATTTAGGTGCTTTAGAATTTTGCGACGCTGTTCTAAGTTTTTAGTACCCTTTTTAAGATATTGCCATTTGCGATATAGAATTCCTTGTAAGCTTTAATATTTTTAGACGCAACTTCTAATTCTTAGTTTTTAGTTCCTTTTTAAGTTTCGACGCGCTACTTTCTTATTTTTATTTTTCGACGTTTTTCGACGCGCTCTTTTTCTTTCTTATTTCTCGACATTCTAGTTTTTAGGACTTAGAATTTTCTCTATTTCTTATCTAATATTTCTTTAAATTTCAGACCAAAAATTATTTTAAGCGGTTAAATTGATAGACATCAAAATTTTCTGGTTCGTAGTAATAGTTGGATTTGTACGTGGACCGGGTTATTGGAGCCAAACAGTACTCAATTATATTGAGACCAAACGAATCCTGCCCCTCTGCTGCATCTTTTGGCTATTCGAAACGTGGGTAAAATCAGAAAAGTCTATTAATTTGATAACTTATATAATTTGTCTTTCTTTTTAAAAACTAATAGGATATTCAGTGAATGCACCGAGCAAAACGTTCACCACCTTTTGTACGTTCACCACCTGTAACTCGATCAAGACATCTAGCAAATATTGTCGATGTTGATTTTTCTTTAGAATCGTCATCCAGTCAACCAAGTACTCCAATTCAAATTTCCGATAATCCATTTTTTGAACCCAACCTCACAATTGAGAATCCGGATAATATTCAAGGACAATTCATAGATCCTGAACCATTAATTTTTCCTCCGGAACCACCATTTATTCAAACAGAGATTGTTGAGGAACCAACCATTAAATCAGAATCCTATAGTGATTCAGATTTAACAAATTCAATCATGGAGAATCTGGAACCTTTAAGTATGGAAGACCGAATGAGAGCTAAACGCACTGGCCAAGGTCACGCAATTACTCATCCTGACATTAATGCGCCAGATTATGAAATCAAAGGACAAATTCTACACATGGTGACTAATCAATGCCAATTTAGTGGTGCGCCGAAGGAAGATTCAAATGAACATCTTCGTACCTTTAATAGAATCTGCACTCTATTTAAAATAAGAGAAGTGGAGGATGAACAGATATATCTCATGTTATTTCCCTGGACTTTAAAGGGATAAGCCAAAGATTGGTTAGAATCGTTACCTGAAGGGTCGATTGATACATGGGACATTTTAGTTGAAAAATTTCTTAAACAATTCTTTCCGGCATCAAAAGCAGTGAGACTTCAAGGGAAAATTGTTACGTTCACACAAAAGCCAAATGAAACTCTATATGAGGCATGGACAAGATTTTGTAAATTATTAAGAGGATGTCCGCAACATGGTTTAGACACTTGTCAAATAGTACAAATATTCTATCAAGGATGCGACATCACTACAAGAAAAGACATAGACATAGCAGCTGGTGGTTCTATTATGAAGAAAACAGAAACTGATGCTTACAAAATTATTGATAACACTGCTTCCCACTCACATGAGTGGCACCAAGAAAAAGATATCGTTAGATCATCTAAAGCAGCTAGAGCTGATTCTAGCCATGACTTAGATTCCATTTCCGCAAAGATAGATGCTGTCGAGAGACAAATGGAAAAGATGACTAAGGATATTCACTCAATACGAATTAGTTGTGAGCAGTGTGGAGGACCACATTTGACAAAAGATTGTCTCAGTATTGAACTAACAATGGAACAAAGAGAGAATGTTTCATACATAAACCAAAGGCCTGGAAATAATTATCAGAATAATTATCATCCGCCAAGACCAATTTACAACCAAAACCAAAATTATAATCGAAATGTTCCATACAACAACCAACAAGGTCCTAGTAATCAACAAGTATCCAATAATACTTATAATCAGCAAAGACTTAATTTTCAAAACAAACCACCACAAACCGATGATAAAAAGCCGAATTTAGAAGATATGATGACAAAGCTAGTTGAATCTCAAACGCAATTTTTCACATCTCAAAAACAAACAAATGAACAAAATGCTCAAGCATTTAGAAATCAACAAGCTTCTATTCAAAATCTGGAACAAGAAGTAAGTAACCTAGCAAGGTTAATAGGTGAAAGAAAACCGGGAAGTTTACCTAGTGATACAAATGCTAACCTCCGGAATGAAACAGCTAAAGCTATTACCACAAGAAGTGGTATTACACTTAAACCACCTGAAATACCTGTAATTTCTAATGAAGATATTCCTACTCCACAAGAACCATAACCTGAACAAGATAAGAAAAAAGAACCAGTAGTTGAAAAGGTTAATGAAGATAACACAGTTAAGGCAAAACCTTATGTTAAACCATACCAACCACCACTTTCTTACCCGAGTAAAATGATAAAAGAGAGACTCGAAGCCGAGCAATCCAAATTCTTGGATATGTTTAAACAGATAAATGTAAATCTTCCTTTCATTGATGTAATTTTAGGAATGCCTAGATATGCTAAATTTCTGAAAGATCTAATCTCAAATAGAAAGAAAATGGAAGAACTCTCGGCCGTTACTATGAATGCTAATTGTTCAGCAGTTCTGTTGAATAAGATACCAGAAAAATTATCAGATCCAGGAAGTTTCACAATTCCATGTTTTCTGGATAGTCTTAGTTCAATAGAAGCATTGGCAGACTTAGGTACTAGTATAAATTTAATGCCGTATTCACTATACACTAAACTAGACCTTGGAGAATTGAAACCAACACGAATAAGCATACAACTAGCCGATAGATTAGTAAAATATCCTAGAGGGATAATGGAGAACATGCTAGTTAAAGTTGGTACTTTAGTATTTCCAGTAGATTTTGTTGTTCTGGACATGGAAGAAGATTCTCAAGTTCCTCTCATATTAGGAAGACCATTCTTAAACACGGCTAAAGCAATGATAGACGTGTTCGGTAAGAAACTGACCCTAAGTATAGAGGACGAGAGTGTTACCTTTTCAGTTGATAGAGCAATGCAACAACCGCAATCTGCAGATGATACTTGTTATTATATTCAAACTATAGAATCACATGCAGAATTGTTAGAAGAATTTCCAGAATTACAAGGAACAGGAGAATGTTATTTAGGAGAAGGAACTGAACCAATTGGTGAAACTGAAATGTTAGCTACACTAATGGCTAATGAAACATGTCTAGTTAATCTTGAACGAATGCTTATTAGATGCGAACAATCAAATCTAGTACTTAATTAGGAGAAATGCCATTTCATGGTTAAAGAAGGCATCGTTCTTGGTCATAAAATTTCAAAGAAATGAATTGAAGTTGATAGAGCTAAAGTAGATGTAATTGCTAAACTTCCACATCCCACCAATATTAGAGGAGTTAGGAGTTTTCTAGGGCATGCCGGTTTTTACCGACGTTTCATAAAAGATTTTTCTAAAATTGCCACTCCTATGAATAAACTCCTAGAAAAGGATGCTCCATTCATCTTTTCAGATGAATGTATCAAATCTTTTAATATTCTTAAAGAAAAACTCACTAATGCGTCGATTATGATAACTCCAAATTGGAATCTACCATTTGAACTAATGTGTGATGCAAGTGATTTTGCAATGGGAGCCGTTTTAGGACAAAGAATTGAAAAACGATTTCAACCTATTTATTATGCTAGTAAGACGTTACAAGGAGCACAAAAAAATTACACAACTACTGAAAAAGAACTCCTTGCTATTGTCTTTGCTTTTGACAAATTTCGTTCATATCTCGTTCTAACTAAAACGGTGGTCTATACTGACCATTCTGCTCTTAGATACCTATTTTCGAAACAAGATGCTAAACCAAGATTAATCCGTTGGATCTTACTCTTACAAGAGTTCGATATTGAAATCCGAGATAAAAGAGGAGCAGAAAATCTCGCAGCTGATAATCTTTCTCATCTTGAAAATCTCGAATTAGAAGTTCTAAATGAATCGGCCATACAAGACAACTTTCCTGATGAATATCTATTGAAGATAGATTATAATGAAATTCCATGGTTTGCAGACTATGCAAACTACTTAGTATGTGGATTCCTTGAAAAAGGATTATCGTACCAAAAACGAAAGAAATTCTTTAGTGATATAAAACACTATTTCTGGGAAGATCCACATTTGTTTAAAAGTTGTCCCGATAGAATAATACGCCGATGTGTATTCGGAAATGAAGCTAGTAAAATTTTAAACCATTGTCACACAGGACCAACATGAGGGCATTATGGGCCTCAACTAACAGCAAGAAAAGTTTATGATGCTGGATTCTATTGGCCTACAATTTACAAAGACGCACACCTTCTTTGCAAATCCTGTGATGCATGTCAAAGGGCCGAAAAAATAAGTCAACGTGATGAAATGCCACAAAATGTCATTCAAGTATGTGAAGTATTTGACATTTGGGGTATTGACTTTATGGGTCAATTTCCAAAATCTCATAATAATCTCTACATTCTCGTAGCCATTGATTATGTATTTAAATGGGCGGAAGCACAAGCTCTCCCAACTAACGATGCACGAGTTGTAGTCAACTTTTTAAAACGTCTTTTTGCAAGGTTTGGAACACCGAAAGCTTTAATAAGTGATCGGGGTACTCATTTTTGTAATAATCAACTTGAGAAAGTTCTTAAAAGATATGGAGTAACTCATAAAATCTCCACTGCTTATCATCCACAGACAAGTGGATAAGTTGAAAATACCAACCAAGCTTTAAAACGTATTCTAGAGAAAACCGTAGGATCAAATCCGAAGGAATGGTCCATTAAATTGGAGGATGCACTCTGGGCTTTTAGAACAGCCTACAAAACTCTAATTGGAACCACACATTTTAAACTCGTTTACAAAAAAGCATGTCATCTTCCAGTAGAAATTGAACACAAAGCATTTTGGGCTTTGAAGACATGTAATCTTGATTTACATGAAGCCGGACGTCTACGATTAAGTCAACTAAGCGAATTAGAAGAATTAAGACAAGAAGCATACGAAAATTCATTGATCTATAAAGAAAGAACGAAGAAATGGCATGACAAAAGAATCAGAAGTTCAAAAGAATTTAAAGAAGGAGATAGAGTTCTTCTTTTCAATTCACGATTGAAGCTATTTCCTGGAAAATTGAAATCAAGATGGTCTGGACCATTCATAGTCAAAAGAGTTTTCCCGTACAGAACAGTAGAATTAATAAATTCAAATGGAATTGAATTTAAGGTTAATGGTCACAGAGTTAAACATTACATAGATAGTCCGATGGAAGTTGACAATGAAGTTAATCACAATTTCGACACCACAACTAACTAAGTGTGGGGAGAATCAAGTCTTTTAAAGGATAATATGTATTTCTGTTAGAGTTAGATTTTCTGTTTTCGTGTAGTTCTCGAAAATGGAACCCGAATGGTCTTTCCCTAGCAGACCCTAAAGAACTAGTCTTCTCCCCCCATTCTGAATTTTTATTTTTTTTAGGTTTTACGAAATGAAGACTTCCTGTGAATTAAACCATGGTCTAATGTTACACGCTTTGATTACTAAACGTAATAATGACACCCTTCCAAGTGAAATAGTATCAGTAATCAGAGAAAAATTGGACGGAGTAAGAAAAGAATCCAGATGCGAAGATAATAAGTTACAATTTGGTAAAGGAAAATCAAAATCCGCAGCAAAAAGGAGAGCACGACACCTTGAAAGATGTCACAAATGTGGAAAATGGTCACACGAAGGTAAATGTTCAAATAATCAAACCTATTCAAATACCGAATTTGTTACTCTATGCAGAGATGGACCGTTCATATGTTTAGAAGAAAAAGCGTTAAATGCTGGAGGTTACGCCTATGTAGCCTTGGAAAATCAATTAGTCTGACTATCTTATGAGTGGGCTAGAGCATATCATTAAGAATACTATCTCACAGGTAAGTCTGTACAGTTTTTATTTTTATTTTTAACCTTTTGATAATAAACGATAATTTGTTCGCTATAAAGTATTAAATTGGTATTCGATAAAATTAGGTCTTGCGACCAAAATTATTGATATCATACAAAAATTTATTACATCACTGCGAAATTTAACGTTTATTCTTAAGGTATAAATATCTTTAATCAATCAACCAAAAATATTTCAAAAATTCATCATGAGTTAAATTAGGTCATGGAACCGAAATTACTTTACCGAAAAGAGGGGCGTATATTTTTGATAATATTTGATTGATTAAAGTGGGATAAAAGACCAAAAAGATTTTTAATTTTATTTTTACCATGTTTTTAAAATTAATATATAAATATTAAAATAATATTGTAAACTTGTTAAAATTAATATATATTTAAAATTGTAAATATTTGAAAAATTAATATTTTTAATATAAGTTTGTTTATTTTATTGTAATGTTACTAATTCTTAATTTTCTTATTTTATTATTATAATAGCTTTTATAATTTTCTAACTTTATTAGATTTTAATAATTTTTGAATGTGGTGTGAAAACCCAACTTCAAAAATATGTATATATGTGTTTGTAGTTTATCTCATTTACAAAACAGGGTAAAACAGCGCATTTTCAAAGATTGTCATTAAGTTCAGCAAAAGCTATTAATTTTGACGACAAAACGAAAAACAAATGTGATGTACCAACAGACGGAATGAACAAATGATGTGCACCATTTATCATTCAGAAAACAAACGCCAATATGTTTGGAAACTTTGGTAAAATTTAATCATTTTTCTACGCTAATCACCCTCAATAATTTAAATTGTTACTGATTTCTTGCAAATGAGGGCATTGCAAGATCTTAAGTGTGGGCAGGGGTTAAATTCTTTCGAATTTTTAACTTAAACACTTGGTTATCATTAAAAATACTAGTAACGTAGTAGTTGTATTAGAATCTAGTGCTCTCTGATAACAAAGAACAACCCTAGTCTTATATACTGACTACCCACTTCTAGTAAAAATTTTCAATTAAATGAACTCAAAATCATGTTTATACATATTTATGAACGATAAAACTAGGTGTTAACACCGAAATTATTGTTACCTCATAAAGGACAAAAATTGAGAAACAAACCAAAATGTTAGAATTCATTTAAAATGGAATAGAGGACAATAAAAAGGCAAATAAAAGAAAATAAAAGCCAAGTATGGGAAAATTTACCAAAGTTATTTAAAACATATATCACATATTTTTGTACAAATAACTGAAGATACTTTTGCTTTGCACTAATCAAAAAAGTTTTACCCAATTTACTGTAATATATTTGAAAGAATAGATGGATCTACACGATGAATCAATTCCATCATTAAAAGGAAGTAAAGTCTTCCGAAATAGAAACGCGCCTCTTGATTTAGGTCATGAAGTTGTCGTCCAGACCAGCTGTAGGTTGACGAAAAATCTAGAAAAGTCATCACTAAAATCAGCAGGAAATCCACGGACCTCAGCATCAAACAGGGTCGCCAAGTGGTCAGACTTATCCTAACCATGAGAGGATCTGTCTTGTAAAATGGGGAGGACGCCGTGCAAATTAGCTGGATAAGACTAATGAATCAGACCCCCAGAAAGGATAATCTCCTTAAAGATCAAAAATCAGCTTTTAAGACTGATATTACTCAATCCTAGATATTGACCTTAAAGATTGAGAATTACAAACTCATGGAATTCGATGATATCTAAACTCGAGCTTGAACGAGAAAATATTTTGATCAAAATTACAAACCGATTTGTTTTCTGAAAACCCATTTTCAATACGTTCATTACCATTGAACGTAAAATCCTAGGAATTCACCTAGAATTCATTAGGTCACCTGAACCAAATCGGGTGTCAACCGTAAGAACGGTGGTTGCATAGCATGGTCAAAGACAGGACCTTGTGCCAGACCGGAAAATTATAAGGGTGAGCTTTACTATTGCTCCTACAAAGGATAGTAATTGCGTCCGACACGTTATAGACCATAATTAAAAGCATGTCAGGGGACATTGCCTTAACAGTTGCTTGTTCAACGCTTTCCTTTACAACCGGACGGTAGTTTACCGAAAGGTAATATTTGGAGCAAGTATACTGGACGTGTTGCTTTCCCAATACAAGGTTAGCAAGTGGGTGACACAAAACCACAAGTTTTGAGCTAAAATTTTCAAATCTGAAACCCACCAAACCCACAAAAATATTTTGCAAACATCGGTGAAGGGTTGTTCCGGAAAACTTATCTAGGATAAAAGCTAGATTTAATTTTCAAAAGATCAAATGTTTTCATAAAGATCCAATTTCCTTAAAGGATCTAAATTTTCATAGTCATGTGGGACTGTAAACCACATCGTTACTACCATTGTTCACACCGCCGTATAGAAATCACTGATGTACAAAGTGTGAAGAATAAAGAAGTGATTCTAGTATATTTCAAGACTATATTGCTTGAGGACAAGCAACGCTCAAGTGTGGGAATATTTGATAATGCTAAAAACGAACATATATTTCATAGCATTATCCCTCAAGAAAGACAAGCTTTTAGTTGCAATTGTTCTATTTACAAGTGATATTCGTTTAAATAATAAAAGGTGAAGACAAAAGACAGATTCGACGAATTGAAGACGCAAACAACCAAAAAGCTCAAAAGTACAAAATACAATCAAAGTGGTTCCAATTATTGATAAGAAACGTCTCAAAATTACAAGAGTACAAGACGCAAAACGCAAAGTACAAGATATTAAATTATACGAAAGGACGTTCAAAAATCCGGAACCGGGACCAGAGTCAACTCTCAACGCTCGATGCAACAGACTAAAAATTACAAAGTCAACTATGCACATGAATATAATATAATATATAATTAATTCTTAAAATTAATATATATAATATTATATTATAAAACCGTCGGCAAGCTAGGAGCCAAGCTTGTGTGAGCTGGATTCCACTGCTCCGCATTCGCGGAGCTTATAAAGGCAACAACCACCGCACTCGCAGAGGTCAAACAGTAAACGTGGGCCTATAAAAGGCCGAGCATTTGGCTGATTTTTACACATCTTTTTCTCTTCACTCATACGTAAACTTATATATATATATATATATATATATATATATATATATATATATATATATATATATATATATATATATATATATATATATATATATATTTTAATTTTAATCTTAATTTTAATCCTAAGGGTATGTTAGCGAATGTTGTAAGGGTGTAAGTCGAAATTCTGTCCGTGTAACGCTACGCTATTTTTAATCATTGTAAGTAATGTTCAACCTTTTTACATTAATATCTCGTAGCTAAGTTATTATTATGCTTATTTAAACCGAAGTAATCATGATGTTGGGGTAATTACTAAAATTGGGTAATTGGACTTTGCACCATAATTGGGGTTTGGACAAAAGAACGAGACTTGTGGAAATTAGACTATGGGCTATTAATGGGCTTTATACTTGTTTAACTAAATGATAGTTTTTTAATTTTAATATAAAGATTTACAATTGGACATACCTATAAATAACCATATACACTCGATTGGACACGATGGACGGGATATTTATATGTATGAATAATTGTTCATTTAACCGGACACGAGAATGGATTAATAGTCTATGGAATTATTAAAACAGGGGTGAAATTATGTACAAGGACACTTGGCATAATTGATAACAAAGTATTAAAACCTTGGGTTACACGCAGTCGATATCCTGGTGTAATTATTAAACAAAGTATTAAGACCTTGTTACAGTTTAAGTCCCCAATTAGTTGGAATATTTGACTTCGGATATAAGGATAATTTGACGAGGATACTCGCACTTTATATTTATGACTGACGGACTGTTATGGACAAAAACCAGACGGACATATTAAATAATCCAGGACAAAGGACAATTAACCCATGGGCATAAAACTAAAATCAACGCGTCAAACATCATGATTACGGAAGTTTAAATAAGCATAATTCCTTTATTTTCATATTTAATTGCATTTTTAATTATCGCACTTTTATTTATTGTCATTGTATTTAATTGCACTTTTAATTTTCGTACTTTTTAATTATTGCAAGTTTATTTTATCGCACTTTTATTTATTGTAATTTCATTATCATTATTTACTTTACGCTTTAAATTAAGTCTTTTATTTATTTAATATTTTACATTAGGTTTTAACTGCGACTAAAGTTTTTAAAATCGACAAACCGGTCATTAAACGGTAAAAACCCCCCTTTATAATAATAATATTACTTATATATATATTTATATTTTTATAAATTAAAACTAATATAGCGTTAAGCTTTGTTTAAAAGATTCCCTGTGGAACGAACCGGACTTACTAAAAACAACACTACTGTACGATTAGGTACACTGCCTATAAGTATTGTAGCAAGGTTTAGTTATATCCGTTCTATAAATAAATAAATATCTTGTGTAAAATTGTATCATATTTAATAGTTTTTCCTAGTAAATTTAAGCTATTTCATATACACCTCGCATAACTTATATAATCTATTTCGACGTTTTTCGACGCACTCTTTTTCTTTCTTATTTCTAGCCACTCTAGTTTTTAGGACATAGAATTTTCCATTTCTTTTCTAAAATTTCAACAAAAAATTATTTTAAGCGGTTAAATTGATAGACATCCAAAATTTTCTGGTTCGTAGTAATAGTTGGATTTGTTAGTGGCGAGTTATGGGCTTCCGATTTAAAGGATCCTGGCTACCTGCTGCATCTATTGGCTATTCGAAACGTGGACAAAATCAGAAAAGTCTATTAATTTGATAACTTATATAATTTTTATTTTTATAACTAATAGGATATTCAGTGAATGCACCGAACAAAACGTTCACCACTTTTTATACGTTCACCACCTGTAACTCGATCAAGACATCTAGCTAATATTGTCACCATTAATTTTTTTTTAGAATCGTCATCCAGTCGACCAAGTACTCCAATTCAAATTTCCGATAATCCATTTTTTGAACCCGACTTCACAATTGAGAATCCGGAGGATATTCAGGGACAATTCAGAGATCCTGAACCATTAATCATTCCTCCTGAACCACAAATTGAGGAACAAGCCATTAAGTCAGAATCCTCTAGTGATTCAGATTCAACAAATTCAATCATGGAAAATCTGGAACCTCTAAGTATGGAAGACCGAATGAGAGCTAAACGCACTGGCCAAGGTCACGCAATTACTCAACCTGACATTAATGCGCCAGATTATGAAATCAAAGGACAAATCCTACACATGGTAACTAATCAATGCCAATTTAGTGGTGTGCCGAAGGAAGATCCAAACGAACATCTTCGAACTTTTAATAGGATCTGTACTCTATTTAAAATCCGAGAAGTGGAGGATGAACAGATATATCTCATGTTATTTCCCTGGACTTTAAAGGGAGAAGCCAAAGATTGGTTAGAATCATTACCTGAAGGGGCGATTGATACATGGGACGTTTTAGTTGAAAAATTTCTTAAACAATTCTTTCTGGCATCTAAAGCCGTGAGACTTCAAGGAGAAATAGTTACGTTCACACAAAAGCCAAATGAAACTCTATATGAAGCGTGGACAAGATTTGGAAAGTTGTTGAGAGGATGTCCGCAACATGGTTTAGACACTTATCAAATAGTATAAATATTCTACCAAGGATGTGACATCACTACAAGAAAAGACATCGATATTGCAGCTGGTGGTTCCATTATGAAGAAAACCGCAACTGAAGCTTACAAAATTATTGATAACACTGCTTCTCACTCACATGAATGGCATCAAGGAAAAGATATCGTTAGATCATCTAAAGCAGCTAGAGCCGATTCTAGCCATGACTTTGATTCCATTTCTGCAAAGATAGATGCTGTCGAGAGACGAATGGAAAAGATGACTAAAGATATTCACTCAAAAGATTGTCTCAGTATTGAACAAACAATGGAAAAGAGAGAGAATGTTTTATATATGAACCAAAGGCCTGGAAATAATTATCAGAATAATTATCAACCGCCAATACCAATTTACAATCAAAATCAGAATTATAACTGAAATGTTCCATACAACAACCAACAAGGTCCTAGTAATCAACAAGCATCCAATAATACTTACAATCAGCAAAGACCTATTTTTCAAAATAAACCACCACAAACCGATGATAAAAAGCCAAATTTAGAAGATATGATGTCAAAGCTAGTTGAATCTCAAACTCAATTTTTTACATCTCAGAAACAAACGAATGAACAAAATGCTCAAGCATTTAGAAATCAACAATCTTCTATTCAAAATCTGGAACAAGAAGTAAGCAACCTAGCAAGGTTGATAGGTGAAAGAAAACCGGAAAGTCTACCTAGTGATACAAATGCTAACCCCCGGAATGAAACTGCTAAAGCCATTTCCACAAGAAGTGGTATTACACTTAAACCACCTGAAATACCTATAATTTCTGAGGACTCTATTCCTACTCCACAAGAACCACAACCTGAGCAAGATAAGGAAACAGAATCGGTAGTTGAAAAGATTAATGAAGATAACACAGTTAAGGCTAAACCTTATGTTAAACCATACCAACCACCGCTCCCTTACCCAAGTAAAATGAGAAAAGAAAGACTTGAAGCCGAGCAATCCAAATTCTTGGATATGTTTAAACAAATAAATGTAAATCTTCCTTTCATTGATGTGATTTCAGGAATGCCTAGATATGCTAAATTCTTGAAAGATCTAATCACAAATAGAAAGAAAATGGAAGAACTATCGACTGTTACAATGAATGCTAATTGTTCTGTAGTACTGTTGAATAAGATACCAGAAAAACTCTCTGATCCAGGAAGTTTCACAATTCCATGTTTTCTGGGTAGTCTTAGTTCAATAGAAGCATTGGTAGATTTATGTGATAGTATAAATCTAATGCCGTATTCACTATACGCTAAACTAGACCTCGGAGAATTGAAACCAATACGAATAAGCATACAACTAGCCGATCGATCAGTAAAATATCCTAGAGGGATAATGGAGAACATGCTAGTTAAAGTTGGTACTTTAGTATTTCCAGTAGATTTTGTTGTTCTGGACATGGAAGAAGATTCTCAAGTTCCTCTCATATTAGGAAGACCATTCTTAAACACGGCTAAAGCAATGATAGACGTGTTCGGTAAGAAACTGACCCTAAGTATAGAGGACGAGAGTGTTACCTTTTCAGTTGATAGAGCAATACAACAACCGCAATCTGCAGATGATACTTGTTATTATATTCAAACTATAGATTCACATGCAGAATTGTTAGAAGAATTTCCAGAATTACAAGGAACAGGAGAATGTTCTTTAGGAGAAGGAACTAAACCAATTGATGAAGCTGAAATGTTAGCCGCACTCATGGCTAATGGATATGAACCAACAACAGAAGAAATTCAAATGCTAAAAGAGGAAGACAGATATCGATACAAATCATCGATAGAAGAACCACCGACATTAGAGTTAAAACCACTTCCAAACCATTTGGAATATGCATATTTACATGGTGAATCTGAATTACCTGTAATAATATCGTCTTCTCTTACAGAAAATGAAAAATCTCAACTCATTTCTGTGCTAAAAGCTCATAAATCAGCTATTGCATGGAAGATTCATGACATTAAAGGCACAAGTCCTTCGTATTGCACACATAAAATCCTTATGGAAGAAGGTCATAAAACGTATGTGCAACGCCAACGAAGACTAAATCCTAATATGCAAGATGTTGTTAAGAAAGAAATTATTAAATTGCTAGATGCAGGTTTAATTTATCCAATCTCTGATAGTCCATGGGTAAGCCCAGTTCAATGTGTACCTAAGAAGGGTGGTGTGTCTGTCATCACAAATGAGAAAAATGAGCTTATTCCTACTAGGACTGTAACAGGATGGCGTGTTTGTATTCATTATAGAAAATTAAATGACACCACCAGAAAAGATCACTTTCCCTTACCTTTCATTGATCAAATGTTAGAAAGATTAGCCGAAAATAGTTACTATTGTTTTCTTGACGGCTTTTCGGGATACTTTCAAATTCCAATAGCACCCGAGGATCAAGAGAAAACCATGTTCACGTGCCCTTATGGTACTTTTGCTTACAAACACATGTCATTTGGACTTTGCAACGCCCCTGCAACCTTTTAAAGGTGCATGATGACGATTTTTTACGACATGATAGAAGAATGCATGGAAGTTTTCATGGATGACTTTTCAGGCTTCGGTGATACTTTTGAAACATGTCTAGTTAATCTTGAACGAATGTTTATTAGATGCGAACAATCAAATCTAGTACTTAATTGGGAGAAATGCCATTTCATGGTTAAAGAAGGCATCGTTCTTGGTCATAAAATTTCAAAGGAAGGAATTGAAGTGGATAGAACTAAAGTAGATGTAATTGCTAAACTTCCACATCCCACCAATGTTAGAGGAGTTAGGAGTTTTCTAGGACATGCCGGTTTTTACCGACGTTTCATATAAGATTTTTCTAAAATTGCCACTCCTATGAATAAACTCCTAGAAAAGGATGCTCCATTCATCTTTTCAAATGAATGTATCAAATCTTTTAATATTCTTAAAGAAAAACTCACTAATGCGCCGATCATGATAACGCCAAATTGGAATCTACCATTTGAACTCATGTGCGATGCAAGTGATTTTGCAATGGGAGCCGTTTTAGGACAAAGGATTGAAAAACGATTTCAACCTATTTATTACGCTAGTAAGATGTTACAAGGAGCACAAACGAACTACACAACTACTGAAAAAGAACTCCTTGCTATTGTCTTTGCTTTTGATAAATTTTGTTCATATCTCATTTTAGCTAAAACAGTGGTCTATACTGACCATTCTGCTCTTAGATACCTATTTTCGAAACAACATGCTAAACTACAATTAATCCGTTGGAACTTACTCTTACAAGAATTCGATATTGAAATCCGAGACAAAAAGGGAGCAGAAAATCTCGCAGCTGATCATCTTTCTCGTCTTGAAAATCCTGAATTAGAAGTTCTAAATGAATCGGCCATACAAGATAACTTTCCTGATGAATATCTATTGAAGATAGATTATAGTGAAATTCCATGGTTTGCAGACTATGCAAACTACTTAGTATGTGGATTCCTTGAAAAAGGGTTATCGTACCAAAAACGAAAGAAATTCTTTAGTGATATAAAACACAATATCTGAAAAGATCCACATTTGTTTAAAAGTTGTCCCGATGGAATAATACGCCGATGCGTATTCGGGGATGAAGCTAGTCAAATATTAAACCATTGTCACACAGGACCAACAGTAGGGCATTATGGGCCTCAACTCACAGCAAGAAAAGTTAACGATGTTGGATTCTATTGGCCTACAATTTTCAAAGACGCACACCTTCTTTGCAAATCCTGTGATGCTTGTCAAAGGGCCGGAAAAATAAGTCAACGTGATGAAATGCCACAAAATGTCATTCAATTATGTGAAGTATTTGACGTTTGGGGTATTGACTTTATGGGTCCATTTCCAAAAATATCATAATAATCTCTACAATCTCGTTGCCATTGATTATGTATCTAAATGGGCGGAAGCACAAGCTCTCCCGACTAATGATACACGAGTTGTAGTCAACTT
Organism: Rutidosis leptorrhynchoides; assembly: GCF_046630445.1. NCBI lineage: Eukaryota > Viridiplantae > Streptophyta > Magnoliopsida > Asterales > Asteraceae > Rutidosis > Rutidosis leptorrhynchoides. Next base: position 45,810,627 of record NC_092343.1, read on the forward strand.
TTTAAAACGTCTTTTTGCAAGGTTTGGAACATCGAAAGCTTTAATAAGTGATCGGGGTACTCATTTGTGTAATAATCAACTTGAGAAAGTTCTCAAAAGATATGAAGTAACTCATAAAATCTCAACCGTTTATCATCCACAAACAAGTGGACAAGTTGAAAATACCAACCGAGCTTTAAAACGTATTCTAGAGAAAGCCGTAGGATCAAATTCGAAAGAATGGTCCATAAAATTGGAGGATGCACTCTGGGCTTTTAGAACTGCCTACAAAACTCCAATTGGAACCACGCCTTTTAAACTCGTTTATGGAAAAGCATGTCACCTTCCAGTAGAAATTGAGCACAAAGCATTTTGGGCTTTGAAGACATGTAATCTTCATTTACATGAAGCCGAACGTCTACAGTTAAGTCAACTAAACGAATTAGAAGAATTAAGACATGAAGCATACAAAAATTCGTTAATCTATAAAGAAAGAATGAAGAAATGGCATGATAAAAGAATCAGAAGTTCAAAAGAATTTAAAGAAGGAGACAGAGTTCTTCTTTTCAATTCATGATTCAAGCTATTTCCTGGAAAATTGAAATCAAGATGGTCTGGACCATTCATAGTCAAAAGAGTTTTCCCGTACGGAACAGTAGAATTAATAAATTCAAATGGGATTGAATTTAAAGTTAATGGTCACAGAGTTAAACATTACATAGATAGTCCAATGGAAGTTGAAGATGAAGTTAATCACAATTTCGACACCACAGCTAACTAAGTGTGGGAAAATTCGAATCTTTTTAGGATAATATGTATTTCTGTTAGAGTTAGATATTCTGTTTTCGTGTAGTTTCTGAGAATGGAATCAGAATGGTCTTTCCCTAGCAGACCCTAAAGAACTAGTCTTCTTCCTCCATTCTGATTTTTTATTTTTTTAGGTTTTACGAGATGAAGAATTCCTTTGAACTAAACCATGGTCTAATGCTACATGACGGAGTAAGAAAAGAACTCAGGAAAGATCATCATAAGTTACATTTTGGTAAAGGCAAATCAAAGTCCGCAACAAAAATAAGAGCACGACACCTTGAAAGATGTTATAAATACGGAAAATGGTCACACGAAGGTAAATGTTCAAATAATCAAACATATTCAAATACCAAATTTGTTACTCTATGCAGAGAAGGACCGTTCATATGTTTAGAAGAAAAGATATTAAAGAATCGAGGTTACGCTTACGTAGCTATGGAGAACTAAATTACACGACTCTCCTATGAGTCAGCTAAAGCAGGTCTCCGAGAATTCTTTCTCACAGGTAAGTATGTACAGTTTTTATTTTTATTTTTATTGCTTTTAACCTTTTGATAATAAACGCTGAATCGTTCGCTATAAATTATTAAATTGATATTCAATAAAATTAGGTATGCGTAACCGAAATTATTGATATCGTACAAAAATTTATTACATCACTGCGAAATTTACCGTTTATTCTTAAAGTATAAATATCTTTAATCAATCAACCTAAAATATTTCAAAAATTCGTCAGGAGTAAAACTAGGTTATGGAACCGAAATTACTTTACCGAAAAGAGGGGCGTATATTTTTGATAATATTTGATTGATTAAAGTGGGATAAAAGACCAAAAAGATTTTTTTATTTTAATTTTTACCTTGTTTTTAATTAATATATAAATATTAAATTAATATTGGAAACTTTTTAAAATCAATATATTTAAGTTTTTAAATATTTGAAAAATTAATATTTTTAATATAAGTTTGTATGTATAAAAATATTAATGATATGAATTTTTAATGTTATGCATTTTAAATTTAAGTTTGGTGTGAATTTAAAAACAAAATGTACTTTATTTCATTAATTTAAAATTTTGATATCTAAATATTCATCGTGAGTTGAAAACTAGGTCCTTGAACTGAAATTGCTTTACCCGAGGGCGGGACGAGAAATTTTATTATCATTATTTTTAATCTTATTGAATTAAAGTATGCCAAAAACATTAAAAAACTCAAAAATATTTGCTTTTAAAACAACGCTTAAAAAGTAACAAATTTTAAAACTTTTTTGAGAGACGGACTAGGACTAAGATCCGAAACGCCCTCATTCTTAAAGAAACAAAATTTTAAATAATTTATTAATTGTTTCATTAGTCAAAGGTTTTTATAAAAAACAAAAAAAAAAAAAAAAAAAACAGACCCCATGCGATCGCATGGGATTTACACTACAACCTCATGCGATTGCATGAGGCCTAAAATCTGGCCAGAAATAAAAAGAGCAGCGAGCTGCTGCTGCTCCTCAGTCCACACACACATACACGAATATACTCTCAAAAACACCCCTAAAATCATCAAATTTTCTCCAAATTCAACCATATTTCTTGATATAATCCGCTCTAATCATGAATTTGTTAAGAAGTTTTTCAAGAAAGGTAACAATTACACCCCTAAACTCTTTAAATTTGAATTTTAGTGTTCTTGAGCTATTTTTTACCTAATTTAATTTTGTTAATTTCTAGTGTAATTAGAGTTAAATTGTTAGTATATTATGTATGTATAACCTAGATTGATGCTATTTAACATGATTTGAAGCCAAAAACTTCAAAATTTGGGCCTTTTTGATATAAATAGGTTATGGCCGATTTTTGTCATGAATTATTGCTAAATTAAGTAGTGTAACATGTTTAGGTAGCTAAATGATCCAAACTTTGATCCTAAACATGATTTTTGAGAATTAAAGTGGACTTTTTAGGTCTAAAATTCATGAACTTGATTAAATTGATGTAAATGCCATTTGAAACTTGTTTAATTGCTAGTAATGGTTATTTTAACATGTTATTTAAGTTGAATGCTTATGAACTTTGTAAACATTTTCATATATGCTTATTTAAAAAAGTGTAGAATTGTTAAAATTGTGAAAATGTGTATAAGTTTAATTTTGATTAATCATGTTATTGTAATTGTTTCAAGTTGTTATTTTGCTAACACTAATGCATATTTGGATGCACAAATTTTGTGTTTAATGTGTTTTGCAGAGATTTACCGATATTGATGGTGCATCATCATCATCTAGGCAACCTGCTCCAGAACCTGAACCAGAAATGCAATATGAACCGGAGCAACAACAGGAACAACAACAACAACCTGATCAACACGTACCATATTATGATCCGCAACAAGAATATGTTAATGCCTACGTACAATTTCTGATTCATCCGATAATAGAACACCCAACGATTCATGAAGAACAGTTGCATCCCAATTTGAGATTTGATCGAAGTTAGAGAGATTACCCAACATACCAAAGCAACAAATTTAAACTGGTAACGAAAAATGTAGAAGTACCGAGGGTAATCGATTGAGAGCCTTTGGAAAGAGTCCAACTAGTTAACTCAGTTAGACAGCATTTGATCCAAAGGTATGGCAGCTCTTCTTTTCCCAATTGGGAGCGTTTATTCACCATTCGTAGGCCTGTATATAAAGAGTGGTGTGTTGAGCTTATGAGTACTATATCACTTAATGCGGATGTAGTTAGGTTAGATGATAGAAGTTTTCTTAGATTTTTACTTGGCCGTAGGATGTACAGGATGTCCATGCTGGACATGACCAGGGCTTTACAGATTTACACTCCTGGTGAATTACTACTACCCGATTGTACAAATTTGATTTATCATGGTGAAAGGGTAGATAGGAATTTTGACGCGGACGCCGTCTGGAGGCGTATGTCAAATTATAATGTTTTTCGCTGGGAGGAAGACACTCCTATTTAGATATTAACAAAGCAGAGCTACGTATTATACATAGATTTTTAGCTAATTCGATTACACAAAGAGGTAAAAAAAGGAGAAAATGACCTTACACGACTTATTTTACCTTAAGTGTATTCGAAACACTAGAAGCTTTGTTAATATCCCCTATTGTGTTGGTTTTTATCTGTCCAAAATAGTGGCAGGAATACAAGACGGGGGAATAATAGGAGGAGGTATTTTTGTTACTCTCATTGGAGAGTATTTGGGTGTAGATAGAGATTAAGGAGGTCCACTGATGGTGTGTAGGGAACAGGTTGATACTTTAGGATTGAAGGTCTATCAGGGTGCAAAGGTATTAAAGAGCAGACGCAATCAGGCAATACCATATGATGGCCATCATCCACAGGTAGAGAGAGGTTCAGATGAGGAAATGGAGGAACCGGATGACATTAGGGATGTCATTAGGGAGGCTATGACTGACGTCTACCAGCGTATAGATGAGGTAGAAATGACAAACGAGGATAGACATAGTCGGTACGAGTAGTGGCAAGCCGAGAATGTGTACGAGCATTCCAGGCAATGACAGCATGATAGATGGCACTATCATCAGCATCAGATCATGAGCCAGTTATCATCTCAGGTACCAAATAACTACGTACCGACCCGACCTGCTTACTATCCTCCATACCAGCCCGATATGCGACCACCATTTACTCTCTACGACCCTAACCAGGCCTATCAGTACACCTATAACCAACCGTGGAACCCGCCCGAAGACATGAACTGGAACCCCTATCCAGATTGATATAGTTCCCGTTGGTGATTTCTATGATTTTTATCTTTTTTTTTTATGTTTAAAACATATAATATTGTGATACTTTTATGTAAGTTTTAACATTTTTATTATGTTGTACTAATATTTCATATTTCATATTTGATTTGAAAGTGGGATGTTAAGTCCAATTTCAAATTACCATGCATGTTATTATTTGTATGTATGTATATTGTCAATTGTACACAACAGGGTAAAACAGCGAATTTTCAAAGACTGACATTAAGTTCAGCAAAAGCAACTAATTTTGACGACAAAACGAAAAACAAATGTGATGTAACAACAAGACGGAATGAACAAATGATGTGCACTATTTATCATTCAACAAACAAACACCAATATGTTTGGAAACTTTGGTAAAATTTAATCATTTTTTTATACTCTAATCTCCCTCAATAATTTAAATTGTTACTGATTTCTTGCAAATGAGGGCATTGCAAGATCTTAAGTGTGGGAAGGGGTTAAATTCTTTCCGATTTTTAAAATTTTAAACTTAAACACTTGATTACCATTAAAAATACTAGTAACGCAGTAGTTGTATCAGAATCTAGTGCTCTCTGATAATAAAGAACAGCCCTAGTCTTATATACTGACTACCCAATTCTAGTAAAAAGTTTCAAAATTTTCAATTAAATGAACTCAAAATCATGTTTATACATATTTATGAACGATAAAACTAGGTGTTAACACCGAAATTATTGTTACCTCGTAAAGGTCATAAATTAAGAAACAACCCAAAATGTTAGAATTCATTTAAAATGGAATAGAGGAAAATAAAAAGGCAAAGAAAGGAAAATAAAAGCCAAGTGTGGGAAAAATTTACCAAGTTATTTAGAACATATGTCACATATTTTTGTACAAATAATTGAAGATACTTTTGTTTTGGACAAAATTAACTGTTTTACCTGGTAAATTGTAATATATTTGAAAGAAAGATGGATCTACACGATGAATCAATTCCATCATTAAAAGGAAGTAAAGTCTTCCGAAAACGAAACGCACTTCTTGATTTAGGTCATGAAGTTGTCGTCCAGACCAGCTGTAGGTTGACGAAAAATCTAGAAAAGTCATCACTAAAATCAGCAGGAAATCCACGGACCTCAGTATCAAACAGGGTCGCCATGTGGTCAGACTTATCCTAACCATGAGAGGATCTGTCTCGTAAAATGGGGAGGGCGCCGTGCAAATTAGCTTGATAAGACTAATGAATCAGACCCCCAGAAAGGATAATCTCCTTAAAGATCAAAAATCAGCTTTTAAGCCTGATATTACTCAATCCTTGAGATTGACCTTAAAGATTGAGAATTACAAACTCATAAAATTCAATGATATCTAAACTCGAGCTTGAACGAGAAAATATTTTGATCAAAATTACAAACCGATTTGTTTTCTGAAAAACCCATTTTTAATGTGTTCATTATCATTGAACGTAAAATCCTAAGAATTCACCTGGAATTCATTAGGTCACCTGAACCAAATCGGGTGTCAACCGTAAGAACGGTGGTTGCATAGCATGGTCAAAGACAGGACATTGTGCCAGACCGAAAAACTATAGGGTGATCTTTACTATTCCTCATAAAAAGGATAGTGATTGCATCCAACACGTTATAGACCATAATTAAAAGCATGTCACGGGACATTGCCTTAACAGTTTCTTGTTCAACGCTTTCCTATACAACCGGACGGTAGTTTACCGAAAGGTAATATACGAAGCAAGTATACTGGACGTGTTGCTTTCCCAATACAAGGTTAGCAAGTGGGTGACACAAAACCATAAGTTTTGAGCTAAAATTTTTCAAATCTGAAACCCACCAAACCTACAAAAACAATTTGCAAACACTGGTGAAGGGTTATTCCGGAAAACTTATCTAGGGTAAAAGCTAGATTTAATTTTCAAAGATCAAATGTTTTCATAAAGATCCAATTTCCTTAAGGATCTAAATTTTCATAGTCATGTGGGACTGTAAACCACAACGTTGCTATCATTGTTCATACCGCCATATAGAAATCACTGATGTACAAAGTGTGAAGAATAAAGAAGTAATTCTAGTATTTTTATTTCAAGACCATATTGCTTGAGGACAAGCAACGCTCAAGTGTGGGAATATTTGATAATGCTAAAAACGAACATATATTTTATAGCATTATCCCTCAAGAAAGACAAGCTTTTAGTTGCAATTGTTCCATTTACAAGTGATATTCGTTTAAATAATAAAAGGTGAAGACAAAAGACAGATTCGACGATTTGAAGACGCAAACGACCAAAAAGCTCAAAAGTACAAAGTACAATCAAAGTGGTTCAAATTATTGATGAGAAACGTCTAAAAATTACAAGAGTACGAGTCGCAAAACGCAAAGTACAAGATATTAAATAGTACGAAAGGACGTTCGAAAATTCGGAACCGGGACATGAATCAACTTTCAATGCGTGACGTAACGGAGCTAAAATTAAAAGTCAACGGAGTACAAGAATATAATATAATATATAATTAATTATATATAATTAATTATATTATATTATAAATATTATAAAAATCCAGCAGCCCACGTTTTGGAAGCTTTGTGACCAGGAAAAAGTGGCCATGCGATCGCTTGGCCAGGCAGTGTAAATGTCATGCAGTCGCATGGTGAACAGTATCAGCTCAGGTCCTATAAAGTTCGCGTATTTTGGCCAAAAAAATCACATCTTTTTCTATCCTCTCTATCTCTCACGTAATATATATATATATATATATATATATATATATATATATATATATATATATATATATATATATATATATATATATATATATATATATATATATATATATATTATAATTTTAATTTTAATTTAATAATAATAAGGGTATGTTAGCGAATGTTGTAAGTGTGTAAGTCGAAATTTTGTCCGTGTAACGCTACGCTATTATTAATCATTGTAAGTGATGTTCAACCTTTTTAAATTAATGTCTCGTAGTTAAGTTATTATTATGCTTATTTAAATTGAAGTAATCGTGATGTTGGGCTAAAATATTAAAGACGGGGTAATTGGGCTTTGTACCATAATTGGGGTTTGGACAAAAGAACGACACTTGTGGAAATTAGACTATGGGCTATTAATGATTTTTATATTTGTTTAATTGAATGATAGTTCATTAATTTAATATAAAAATTACAATTGGACATACCTATAAATAACCACATACACTCGATCGGACACGATGGGCGGGATATTTATAAGTACTAATAAACGTTCATTTAACCGGACACGGGAATGGCTTAATAGTTAATGGACTTATTAAAACAGGGGTGAATTACATACAAGGAAAATTGGTGTAATTATAGTGTAAGTCCCCAATTAGTTGGAATATTTGACTTCGGATATAAGAATAATTTGACGAGGACACTCGCACTTTATATTTATGACTGATGGACTGTTATGGACAAAAAACTAGATGGACATATCGAATAATCCATGACAAAGGACAATTAACCCATGTTAATAAATTAAAATCAACACGTCAAACATCATGATTACGGAAGTTTAAATAAGCATAATTCCTTTATTTCATATTTCATCGCACTTTTATTTACTGTCATTTTATTTAATTGCACTTTTAATTATCGTACTTTTTAATTATTGCAATTTTATTTACTGTCATTTTATTTATCGCACTTTTTATTATCGTACTTTTTAATTATCGCAACTTTTATTTACTGTCAATTTATTTATCGCACTTTTAATTATCGCACTTTAATTATTGTCATTTACTTTACGCTTTAAATTAAGTTATATTTAGTTTTAATATTTTACATAAGGTTTTAACTGCGACTAAAGTTTTAAAATCGACAAACCGGTCATTAAACGGTAAAAACCCCCCTTTTATAATAATAATAATACTACTTATATTTATATATATATTTATATACAAATTTAGTTTTAAATATAGCGTTAAACTTGGCTAGTTCCCTGTGGATGAACCAGACTTACTAAAAACTACACTACTATACGATTAGGTACACTGCCTATAAGTGTTGTAGCAAGGTTTAGGTATATCCACTCTATAAATAAATAAATAACTTGTGTAAAATTGTATCATATTTAATAGTATTTCGCAATAAAAATATAACTATTTCATATACACCTCTACGCACATCAGCTACCTCCACACAGATGTGTAGAATTCCAGATTAATCTCGTACCAGGAGCCGCACCTGTAGCCCAATCCCCATATAGACTTGCACCTTCAGAAATGCAAGAATTACAAAACCAGTTGCAAGAATTATCGGATCGTGGATTTATTCATTCCAGTTTTTCACCTTGGGGTGCTCCTATTCTGTTCGTCAAGAAGAAGGATGGATCTATGAGAATGTGCATAGATTACCGAGAATTAAACAAATTAACGATCAAGAATCGGTACCCATTACCGAGGATTGATGATTTGTTTGATCAATTGCAAGGATCAAGTTTTATTCTAAGATTGATCTACGCTTCAGATATCATCAGCTGAGAGTGAAGGAAGAAGATGTTCCTAAAACCGCGTTCAGAACCCGTTATGGTCACTATGAGTTTCTAGTCATGCCTTTTGGATTGACTAATGCTCCAGCAGTATTCATGGATCTAATGAATCGCATCTGTAGACCGTATTTAGACAAATTTTTCATTGTTTTTATCGATAACATATTGATTTACTCGAAGAACAAGGAAGAACATGAGCAACACTTAAGACTGGTACTAGAGATACTCAAGACAGAAGAATTGTACGCAAAATTTTCAAAGTGTGATTTCTGGTTACAAGAAGTACAGTTTTTGGGCCATGTTGTCAGTAAACATGGAATTAAAGTTGACCCTGCCAAGATCGAAGCCATTAGTAAATGGGAAACACCGAAGACTCCAACACAAATCCGTCAATTCTTAGGTCTTGCTGGTTACTACCGAAGATTCATTCAAGATTTCTCTAAAATTGCCAAACCCATAACTGCATTGACTCAAAAGGGAAAGAAGTATGATTGGTCCACAGAACAAGAATCCTCATTCCAGTTATTAAAGAAGAAGTTAACGTCTGCACCCATTTTGTCATTACCGGAAGGAAATGATGATTTCGTGATCTATTGTGATGCTTCGCGCCAAGGTTTAGGATGTGTATTAATGCAACGCACAAAAGTTATCGCATATGCCTCACGACAACTAAAAATTCATGAAAAGAACTATACGACGCATGATTTAGAACTTGGAGCAGTAGTTTTTGCACTCAAAATATGGAGACACTATCTATATGGAACCAAGTGTACAGTGTACACCGACCATAAGAGTCTTCAGCATATTTTTGATCAAAAACAACTCAATATGAGTCAACGTCGCTGGGTAGAGGTGTTAAACGATTACGATTGTGAAATCCGTTACCACCCCGGAAAGGCTAATGTTGTAGCTGATGCCCTAAGTCAGAAAGAAAGAGTAAAACCTCTTAGGGTCTGAGCTTTGAACATTACAATTCGTACCGATCTCACAAAGCAAATTCAAGCAGCACAGTTAGAAGCTTTAAAAGAAGAAAATGAAAAAGGCGAAATGAGCAAAGGGTTAGAAAAACAACTTGAAGTAAAAGCCGATGGAACCCTGTATTTTGCTGGTAGGATATGGGTACCAAAACATGGTAACCTAAGGCAACTAGTACTGGATGAAGCACATAAAACGAGGTACTCAATTCATCCAGGAAACGGGAAAATGTACCACAATCTCAAGAAGTTCTATTGGTGGCCTAATATGAAGATGGAAATTGCTACTTATGTAAGAAAATGTTTGACGTGTGCAAAGGTCAAAGCTGAGCACCAAAAGCCATCAGGATTACTGCAACAACCAGAAATTCCGCAGTGGAAATGGGAAAGAATAACCATAGATTTCATTACGAAATTGCCAAGGACTGCAAGTAGTCATGATACTATTTGGGTGATAGTTGATCGTCTAAATAAATCAGCTCACTTTCTACCAATAAAGGAGACAGACAGTATGGAGAGATTAGCATGCCTATATTTGAAGGAAGTAGTTTCCAGGCATGGTGTACCTATCTCCATCATATCTGATCGCGACACCCGATTTACATCACGTTTTTGGCAGTCATTACAAAAAGCATTGGGAACTCGATTAGATATGAGCACCGCTTATCACCCACAGACAGATGGTCAAAGTGAAAGAACAATACAAACATTAGAAGACATGTTACGGGCATGCGTGATTGACTTTGGAACCAGTTGGGATCGACACTTACCGTTGGCAGAATTTTCATACAATAACAGCTATCATACGAGCATCAACGCAGCGCCATTCGAAGCACTTTACGATAGAAAGTGCAGATCTCCTATTTGTTGGAGTGAAGTAGGATAAAGACAACTTACCGGACCAGAAATTATTCACGAAATCACTGAAAAGATCATTCAAATACAACAACGATTGAAAACGGCCATGAGTCGCCATAAGAGTTATGCTGATGTAAGAAGAAAATCGCTAGAATTTCAAGTGGGCGACAAAGTCATGTTGAAAGTGTCACCCTGGAAAGGTGTTGTACGATTTGGTAAACGAGGAAAGCTAAGTCCTAGGTACGTAGGACCCTTTGAAATCACCGAAAGAATTGGAGCAGTTGCTTATCGATTAAAGCTACCGCAAGAACTTAGTAGTGTTCACGACACATTTCACGTGTCAAATTTGAAGAAATGTTTAGCTGAAGAGGATATCGTAATTCCTCTTGAAGAAATACGAATCAATGATAAACTCCATTTTATCGAAGAACCTGTTGAAATCATGGATCGTGAGGTCAAACAATTAAAACAAAGCAAAATACCGATAGTTAGGGTTCGTTGGAACGCTAGACGAGGACCTGAGTTTAATTGGGAACGTGAGGATCAAATGAAGCAAAATTATCCACATTTATTCACTGATATTGCTCATAAAACAGGTATTACTCAAAATTTCGGGACGAAATTTTCTTTAACGGGGAGGTACTGTAATGACCCGAAAAATTTTGACTTATTTAAACCAATTCTCTATACGATTTATTAGTTTGACACGTTAAACAAAGTCTGTTAGATTGAGTCTCAAAATTTTAGTATTGTTTCATATATTCAATTATCTTTGACTACTCTCGACGATTCACGAACAATTATATGTATGTATATATATATATATATATATATTATAAGATGTACAGTAAAAACGACTTTGCTACAGTAAAACACTATTTGCTACAGTGAAAATGACTTTGCTACAGTGCTACAGTGAAAACAACTTTGCTGCAGTAAAACACTTTTTGCTACAGTAAACACTATTGCTACAGTAAACACTATTTGCTACATTAAACACTATTTGCTACTAGTAAACACTATTTGATGTCGACGAACTAGAAAAGAAAGCAGAAATGAGCTATCCAGCTTAGCCATGCGATCACATGGCAAAAGCACTGAAAACCCATGCGATCGCATGGGGACCAAATTCAGGAAATGTGCCTATAAAAGGCCAGTTTGTTCGACGAAATATTATACACTTTATTTTCTCTATAATCAGTATTTATATTTATAATTATAATTATAATTATAATTATAATTTAAGTTTAATAATAATAAGGTATATACGAGGGTGTTTTTAATTCGGGTTTCAAACCGTTTTAAAATAAGGAAATATTCGGTATTGTTCGGGGTATTGTTCTTGAATCCAAGGCCAACCATACGGTCATCTACCATCATTACGTCTATGCAAATTACCTACAATATTGAATCTCAATATTGAACTGTGAGTTTATAGTCTCCCTTTTTAAATACTTTAAATATTTTTGGGCTGAGAATACATGAAATTTATTTTAAACGCAATAAGACACAAGTACATACTAAATTCTACACTGAGTTAAACCGAAAATCCCTTAGCTTTGGTAACTGGTAGCTGCCAGTACATAGGATATGGACTGGTGGGCACGAATAATTGTATATGGATCCATAGGGCTTGACATCCCCGTCCGAGCTAGAGCGCTAGCCTTTTAACGGACGTATGTTATTTGAGTTTATGATACGTTGGTTTGCGTGTATTAAAACGAATGGGGTAATTATCATTATAGCGTTAAGTTTAGTTACCAGGGTGCTCTATTACGTAGAATCTATTGATAAAATTTTGATGAAATCTTGTTGTCTATCTTTATATACTTATGACTCGAGCAATTAAACCTATAACTTACCAACATTCGTGTTGACCTTTTTTGCATGTTTTATTCTCAAGTCCTTAGACTGCTTCCGCTGTGATGTGTTTGTTGCCTGCATGGAGTCTCTCATGCTTTGTATAAAGTTTATTACATTTGAAATAAAACTGCGTTGTGTAATAAATAATTTGACTGTGATGTCAAACTGTATGATAAAAACTTATGTATTTTGGGGATTTGCTTATACCTAAGCACTCACCCACATGTTTATAACTTTCTATGTTTAGAAAGTCACTTATTTTAATGAATGCAATATTTTATCAAAACGTATCATATAGAGGTCAAAACCTCACTGCGGAATCAATGATTAACGTGCCGCGTCAATAGCGATTTTGACGGGTCGTTACACTAAATCTTTACGGACAAATCTTCATCATCATCCTTCAATACTAGAAATTCTAAGATATCATCCTATCTTTTATTATAAATATCCTCGATATATCTAAAGATATTCTTAGCTAAAATCGTTAATCTTTTTGCGTTATCTGCATTACATCATAAAGGAAACTGTTTCAGTTTCTAAATTCTGAAAAGTTCGAATTTAAAATATGAATGATATTGAAGTAGTGTTGGGAACTTAAGCATGAGTTAGTATAATATAATGACACTTGATCAACGTGATTATATTACAGTAAGTCATGCTGAGTTTCTAATGGAACATGATGATTCACAGACCATAACGTCATCATGTGCCATGTTACACGACTCTTACATTCTGTCTAATCTCTAAACATATCAAGAACATGTTTTCTTGATAGTTCTATCTTTTCTCATGAATTCTGCTAACTTAATCAATCAAGATCTACTATTATAATCTCTCTCTTAGAACATTTGTTATCTTCATTCGAAACTTCATACCTACGAATTCTGGACCATTATTCGCTTGACTTAAAGTCGGGAAGGGAAAACAAATGGGTGGAACTCCAAAATATAAAGGAAACAAAGAGAGTGGAGTTATAGTGAGATATCCGACAAAGCAATCGAAACAGATCTTCGCATTTAATCAAAGAAGATTCAAATTTCTTTAATTTCCGAAGAATCAAATCTTATTACGAAGATTTTCTCCAAATCTCTTGGGTGCTGGAAATCAATCCTATCTACGTCAAAAGATATGACAGATCTTCGTTTACTTATTTCATTCTTTTGTGACAGCTTCATTCGTACTTTTCGAACAATCGAATTATTTTATCCTTATTACTCAATGGTAATAAAACTTTATTTATTAGCTCATATGAGTCATGAAAACATTCTTATTGTCAGCCATGACCATACCAATCAAATTTCGGGACGAAATTTCTTTAACGGGAAGGTACTGTGACGACCCAAAAATTTCTGACTAAATTTAAACTTAATCTTTATATGAATTCGACACGATAAGCAAAGTCTGTAAAGCTGAGTCTCAAAATTTTGAACTATTTTAATATATTCATTTACCCTGTGACTATTTCTGAAGATTCACGAACCTTTAAATTATAAACAGAAATTCATATATAAATAATTGTACATGTAAATATAAATATATATATATATATATATATATATATATATATATATATATATATATATATATATAAAATAAATTAAATATATTAATAAACTATTATAAGATTTAATTATTATGAAAGATAACTTAACTAAAACTTGTTATCTTAAATATATAGTGTATAAATGATTTCGAACATAATTTATCAACGTATAAGTTATACTATGAATTTAATTGTTTAATATATATAATTAATATGATTATCTACTTAATATTTAAAATATAATTGTATATATATACATATGTGTGTGTGACTTCTATACATAATTGTTAATTGTATGTATAAATAGTAAATACTCAAAATATGTTATTATATATAATTAATTAATAATGTGTAATATTAATAAATTAAATTTAATTACAAGTTTAAAATATAGTTATTATACTTACTTTCATTATTATTACTAAAATTAATATTAATATTAATATCAGTAGTAGTAATATTATTATTTTCAATATATAATATATAAATATGAAATTTGATATATATACATAAATAATATTATTACTAATATTATTATCAATGCTAATATAGTTAGTATTATTATTATAATTATCATTAATAATATTTTATCATCAAGTTCATAGAAATTATTATCAATGCGGGTTATATTGTTTTATTTGGGGTACAAATCAGAAAAACAAATACGAAGTAATGGTTTGAGAGAAATGTCGGGGAACGAGAGGTCTCGAGTTCGAGCCCGGGCGTGGGCATCAATTTTTTTTAAAAGCTTGTGAGGTAGTTTTTTTTTTCATTTTTATTTATTTATTATTATTATTATTATTATTATTATTATTATTATTATTATTATTATTATTATTATTATTATTATTATTATTATTATCATTATTATTATTATTATTATCATTATTATTATTATCATTATGATTATTGTTATTAGTGTTATTACTATGATTATTGTTATTGTTGTTATTATTATTATTGTTATTATAAGTATTATAATAATTATTAATATTAGTATCATAATAGGTATTATTATTACTATAAGTATTATCAATGTTATTATCGTTATTAGTTTATCATTTTAGCTCTACTATTATTACTATGATTACGATTAGGATTATTATTATTGTTATTATAAAAATAATACAAGTTATTATTATTTTCACTAATATTAGTATTAATATCATTTTTGTAATTATTAGTACTAATATTATTATTATTAACATAAGAATCATTTTTAAACAATATCGTTATTATTTTTAGTATTATCAATATCAATAAAGTTATTATTACTAGTAAATTATTATCATCAAAACTATCATTTTTGTTACAGATAAATATTTTGTACCTAAAATATACTTAATACATATATTATAATTATATTAATAGTTTATATACTATATATCAAACATATTAACATTATTTATATAATTACTTATATATAACAAACTAATGATTTGTTTTAATATAATACCAACCATATATATATAGATATACTAATATAACTAAATATATATACAACATAAACATATATAACATATAATATGAGATATAATATGAGTATTTGTTTTTAATGGAATTTAGTATAAATTCTATATAACTAAAAATATATATAAATAATACATACTAATAAAGGAAATTATGTGATTCCACTAGATGTATTAATAAATATACAAATGATATAGGTTCGTGAATCCGAGGCCAACCCTACACTTGATAAATGATGTCATATGTATTTTTACTACAAAATATAGTATGGTGAGTTTCATTTGCTCCCTTTTTAAATGCTTTTACAATATATTTTTGGGACTGAGAATACATGCGCAACTTTTATAAATGTTTGATGAAATAGACACAAGGACTTAAAAACATTCTACGAATGAGTTATGAGTACACCAGATATCACCACTTTATAGTCTGGTAATCTAAGAATTAGGAAGCCGAGCTCCTAATTGACGCGAATCCTAAAGATAGATCTATGGGCACTAACAAGCCCCAGTCAGAGAATTTGAAATGCTTTAGTACTTCGAAATAGGTATACAACCGCCAGCTATAAAAGATATGATCTGTTTGTGAGGTGTACACAACCATCATATTTAAAAGAGTGGTCTGTTTGTATGCTTTTGCATAACCGTGCGGAATGCCGGTATGCAGGGGATATTCTATATGCATCTTGTTAAGGTCGATTACCAGGTGTTTGTAGTTCGTATGAATGACTCTTATCTCTATGCCGTGCGAAATGCCTGATATGAGATTATGTTTATGATAGATAATAAAAATCGTGAGGCAACCTACGGGGGAGAAAAGGATGCGAATCTACTCTGCTAAGCATTATGAAATATGTTTTCGTACATGGGATAGGTGTACTGTATTTAAATCTTGTGGTCTATTAAAATGATGAATTTTATTGTTTACAATAAACTAATGAACTCACCAACCTTTTGGTTGACACTTTAAAGCATGTTTATTCTCAGGTATGAAAGAAATCTTTCGCTGTGCATTTGCTCATTTTAGAGACATTATTTGGAGTTGATCATCGCAATGGAACCAGATGTTAGTGACGTCGTCCAGATGGATTAGGACGGGGTACAACATGTGGTATCAGAGCGGTGGTCTTAGCGAACCAGGTCTTGCATTATCATTTTATGTCGAAAATTACCTGCTTATCATTCTTAGTCTAGACACATCTTACTGCCTCTATTGCATAGATAGTGTATAGATAAATTCATATCTTAGCGTATACGTTACTGTAAACTTTGCCTGACAACTTCTGAAGATTCCTCCGTAACGTATGGGATCTTGGTATTTTATATACATATGAAAATTATGTATTTCTAAGTCCTATAATCTATCTCATATCGAGAAATCAATTCCCTGATCGTACGAAATGGATCCTTCAACAAGTTCGAGTTCATCAGACTCCGACAACTATTCCGACATGGATGTTCACCTAAGCTCCGAAATCAGCGTCACCAGAATAAATCAACCAATCATCCATCCCCAATTCATCTGATGGGTTCGTAGTCGACTTAATCAATGGAGACAAGAAGAAGGAGATTCCTTCCATCAACTGAATTCACTTCTTGGCAAAGAACCTAAAGCACTTACCGGCAAACCCATTCGAAACACCATTTTCACACACATTTCCAGAGTATCTCGCCACGATTATATTCTATCTAAAATTCTAAACCTTATTCATTCGCTCGTTCTGACCGACAATCATCCCAAAATAATATAAGAAGTCAACGAACTTCGCGCTCGAATAATCAATTTGGAGAATATGGTGCAAAATTTACCAGCTTCAGCAACATCATCGGCACCAACTGTGATGCCCTGTACAAAACCATCGTGTACGGATCATCAACAACAGGATCATTACAAGGTCAAACACTATATGCTGTTTGAAAACCAGTTTTGCATTCATAAAAAGATAGCGTTTACAAAAGATAACGTGACACAAAGGTCGTTACAAAGTCATTATTTGAAAATAACATAAATTACGAATGCAAAAGAAAAGTTCCATGATTGAGACATCTCTAAGTAATGCAGTGGAATTCTAGCACAGCAGGTCCTTAACAGCAAGTTTAAACACCAAGACAGCAAGTCTAAACAGCGGAAGCAACAAACCTCTAAACACCTGAGAAAACATGCTTAAAAACGTCAACAATAATGTTGGTGAGCTATAGTTTAAGTTGTAACAGTAATGTAAGGTAGGCCACGAGATTTCAGTGCTTCAAACAGCGTTTCAAAATAGTATGAAAAGTATATGTTTAACCGTGGGCACTTGGTAACTAACTTAACGTTTGTAACCCCCTAAAAGTACACTTGGCGAGTGCGTATGTTTACGAAGTATTAAACACCCGTTAAATGCTAGCGCGACTAGCCAAGTGGAGATGTCAACCCCTATGGATCCATATCTAAGATTCGCGTTCACCGGTTCAAAGACCAATGACTAAACGTTACCGAGATAAGGGGAAAGTTTATGCCGTTGTATAACCCACACATATATAAATTTTAAGTACTCGTGACTGGTATGTAAAACGTAAAAAGCGCATGTATTCTCAGTCCCAAAATAGTTAGAGTAAAAAGGGATTCTATAACTCACAGTGATAAGAGCGGTAAAGTCGATAATGAAAGTATGCAAGTAGTAAGTCGGTCCGAAAGGTCGTCAATCTAAGTCAAAGGTTACTAGGTCAGTATGTAATCCTCATAAGTTCTAATAGTGCATAAAATAAGTTTAAGTGTCATCATCATCATCATTCATCATCGTAAAAGTTAAGTAAGTTTAACAAGTATAGAGGTCGAAATAATAGGCTGACTTTGATCAGCTGCTACAGTCTCTACGTAAATCGAAAAGATGCGTAATCAGTGGCCATGGCTCCGTATGTGAGTCCTATAGTTTCTGACCAATTTCCAGAACCAAACTCGTCTTCTTTTGACCGTAGTGATGGTTTAAGTGTGAGTAGGTCAGAAATTTCAGCACAACGTTACAAGGGTGTAGTGATTTTGAAAAGGCCATAAATCCCAAACCGTAACTCGGATCGAGGCAAGTCTTAAACGGAAGGTCATCTACTCGAACAAGGCTATCTGAAAATAAACTTTTCCAGTAGCCCAGGAGCATGATCAGATCCCGAAAACAGTAACCAAGGTGCTCCGGTGGGGTTCTTAGTGCTTGATGCTCATCAAGGTTCTCATCCTTGATGCTAGTAGCTTCAAGTGTACAACTCGTTGATGGGTTAGCATCACCTTGACCAAGATTCTACAATCAACACACAATATTTTAAGACTAAGTAAGAACACAACTCATTTAAGAGTCTTAGATGGATGATGAACCAAGGTTACATCATATCCTTAGTCTTAACACAATTACAAGTTACATTTACAACTAAAGCTACAAACTTTACTTCAATCAAGCAAGTATGAACATAATCTAAGTCAAATAAAGTGATAGAACCCTAAGCTAGAGAGCTTGGATCCTTCTCACACAAGTTATAAGGTCACAAAGCTAGAAAGCTTGAACCTTTAGTGTTCTTGAAGACCTTGAAGCATAAAGCTTAGATCTTTAAGTTACATGAAGACCATAAACACAAGTTTTAATCTTTATAAAAAAATAATGAGATCATAAGTTAGGAAACTTAGATCCAACAAAATATATGAAGATTCAAGCTAGAAAGCTTGCATCTTGGTTGTTCTTGAAGATCTTGAAGCATAAAGCTTGGATCTTTAAGTTACATGAAGATTACAAACACAAGTTTGAATCTTTATAACAAAATAACAAGATTAAAGTTAAAAGATATAGATCTATAAAGTAGGTGAAGATTCAAAGCTAGAAAGCTTGAATCTTCCATGTTCTTGAAGGATTCAAATCTAAGTTTGAATCTACAAGATGTAATCAAGATCAAAGATAAAAAGCTAGACCCTTTAATGATGATGATGAATTCAAAAATGATAAGAGAAGAAGAAGAAGAAATTCAAAAACTTACAAGTTTTAGAGTGAGAAAGACTAGAGAGGAGATAAGAGAGTAAGTGTGTGTGAAATGTAAATGAGAGCAAGTGTAAAATGGATGGAATAAGGCTTGTATTTATAGGTGAATGAGGGTGAGGGTGGTGGTGATGGCCGTTGGAATGGGAGGGGGACAAAGGGGACACACTTTTGCTTTTTGGTTAATGGTTGTCTAAAGTTGGTGGTTATGTTAGGATCTCATGCAACATTAAGGATAATACTTGACAAAAAGGCTAGCATGTTCCCTCTAATAAATGGGCATTTGTCTTACATATTAATGGGTCACTAGCTATTAATAATTGGGCTAATTAAATAGTTCACAAACTAGTGTAGGGTGGGCTAAGGCTCAACAAGGTAGAAAGTCCAACAAGACTAACTAGTAAGCATAAGTAAATTACTACGCGTAATTAAGCATCCAAAATCCCAAGTAATTATTATTATGAAATAATAATTAAGATTTCATAGTCATAATATTCCGATTACGACAAAAGTTAAACGTGTACGCAGTACGCAGTTTGTTCGTAACGTCAAGTGACACTAACGGTCATAAAGGCATCCGGTGATCAAGTTAAGTAACCTACATACTTAAAGGTACGTTTTATCATATAAATGAAAGTAAGCCATGTGTATAAAGATTTCAGAGTATAAAGTAGCACAGTACGCACAAATACGCAGTTTCGCAAAAACCACAAGGAACAAAAACAAGTCGAAAAAGTCGGGTCGTTACATTACCCACCTGTTGGAGTCGGGAAAAGGTGAGGATACTTTTGCATCATTTGATCCTCTCGTTCCCAGGTAAACTCAGGTCCACGTTTGGCATTCCATCGGACTCAGACAATTGGAATCTTATTGCGTTTCAAAGTCTTGAACTCACGATCCATAACTTCGACAGGTTCCTCCACGAAATGGAGTTTGTCGTCAATCGTAAGCTCATCGAGAGGGATGACAAGTTATGGTTTGGCAAGACATTTCTTCAGATTCGACACGTGAAAAGTAGGGTGAACTGCGCTCAACTGAGTCGGAAGATCTAAACGGTAAGCAACGGGTCCAATACGCTCCAAGATTTCAAAAGGACCAATATATCGCGGGTTTAACTTTTCGCGCTTTCGAAAATGGATCACACCTTTCTAAGGTGCGACCTTTAACATTACACAGTCACCCACATTGAATTCGAAGTCTTTACTGAAATGTCCCGTTCTTATTGATTAAAAACGTTCCATATTAATTGATTTCGTTGCGAGGTTTTGACCTCTATATGAGACGTTTTTCAAAGACTGCATTCATTTTAAAACAAACCATAACCTTTATTTCATCAATAAAGGTTTAAAAAGCTTTACGTAGATTATCAAATAATGATAATCTAAAATATCCTGTTTACACACGACCATTACATAATGGTTTACAATACAAATATGTTACAACAAAATAAGTTTCTTGAATGCAGTTTTTACACAATATCATACAAGCATGGACTCCAAATCTCGTCCTTATTTAAGTATACGACAGCGGAAGCTCTTAATAATCACATGAGAATAAACATGCTTAAAACGTCAACAAAAATGTTGGTGAGTTATAGGTTTAACCTATATATATCAAATCGTAACAATAGACCACAAGATTTCATATTTCAATATACATCCCATACATAGAGATAAAAATTATTCATATGGTGAACACCTGGTAATCGACATTAACAAGATGCATATATAAGAATATCCCCATCATTCCGGGACACCCTTCGGATATGATATAAATTTCGAAGTACTAAAGCATCCGGTACTTTGGATAGGGTTTGTTAGGCCCAATAGATCTATCTTTAGGATTCGCGTCAATTAGGGTGTCTGTTCCCTAATTCTTAGATTACCAGACTTAATAAAAAGGGGCATATTCGATTTCAATAATTCAACCATAGAATGTAGTTTCATGTACTTGTGTCTATTTTGTAAATCATTTATAAAACCTGCATGTATTCTCATCCCAAAAATATTAGATTTTAAAAGTGGGACTATAACTCACTTTCACAGATTTTTACTTCATCGGGTAGTAAGAGTTGGCCACTGGTTGATTCACGAACCTATAACAATATATACATATATATCAAAGTATGTTCAAAATATATTTACAACACTTTTAATATATTTTGATGTTTTAAGTTTATTAAGTCAGCTGTCCTCGTTAGTAACCTACAACTAGTTGTCCACAGTTAGATGTACAGAAATAAATCGATAAATATTATCTTGAATCAATCCACGACCCAGTGTATACGTATCTCAGTATTGATCACAACTCAAACTATATATATTTTGGAATCAACCTCAACCCTGTATAGCTAACTCCAACATTCACATATAGAGTGTCTATGGTTGTTCCGAAATATATATAGATGTGTCGACATGATAGGTCGAAACATTGTATACGTGTCTATGGTATCTCAAGATTACATAATATACAATACAAGTTGATTAAGTTATGGTTGGAATAGATTTGTTACCAATTTTCACGTAGCTAAAATGAGAAAAATTATCCAATCTTGTTTTACCCATAACTTCTTCATTTTAAATCCGTTTTGAGTGAATCAAATTGCTATGGTTTCATATTGAACTCTATTTTATGAATCTAAACAGAAAAAGTATAGGTTTATAGTCGGAAAAATAAGTTACAAGTCATTTTTGTAAAGGAAGTCATTTCTGTCGAAAGAACGACGTCTAGATGACCATTTTAGAAAACATACTTCCACTTTGAGTTTAACCATAATTTTTGGATATAGTTTCATGTTCATAATAAAAATTATTTTCCCAGAATAACAACTTTTAAATCAAAGTTTATCATAGTTTTTAATTAACTAACCAAAAACAGCCCGCGGTGTTACTACGACGGCGTAAATCCGGTTTTACGGTGTTTTTCGTGTTTTCAGGTTTTAAATCATTAAGTTAGCATATCATATTGATATAGAACATGTGTTTAGTTGATTTTAAAAGTCAAGTTAGAAGGATTAACTTTTGTTTGCGAACAAGTTTAGAATTAACTAAACTATGTTCTAGTGATTACAAGTTTAAACCTTCGAATAAGATAGCTTTATATGTATGAATCGAATGATGTTATGAATATCATTACTACCTTAAGTTACTTGGATAAACCTACTGGAAAATAGAAAAATGGATCTAGCTTCAACGGATCCTTGGATGGCTCGAAGTTCTTGAAGCAGAATCATGACACGAAAACAAGTTCAAGTAAGATCATCACTTGAAATAAGATTGTTATAGTTATAGAAATTGAACCAAAGTTTGCATATGATTATTACCTTGTATTAGAATGATAACCTACTGTAATAAACAAAGATTTCTTGAGGTTGGATGATCACCTTACAAGATTGGAAGTGAGCTAGCAAACTTGAAAGTATTCTTGATTTTATGTAACTAGAACTTGTAGAATTTATGAAGAACACTTAGAACTTCAAGATAGAACTTGAGAGAGATCAATTAGATGAAGAAAATTGAAGAATGAAAGTGTTTGTAGGTGTTTTTGGTCGTTGGTGTATGGATTAGATATAAAGGATATGTTATTTTGTTTTCATGTAACTAAGTCATGAATGATTACTCATATTTTTGTAATTTTATGAGATATTTCATGCTAGTTGCCAAATGATGGTTCCCACATGTGTTAGGTGACTCACATGGGCTGCTAAGAGCTGATCATTAGAGTGTATATACCAATAGTACATACATCTAAAAGCTGTGTATTGTACAAGTACGAATACGGGTGCATACGAGTAGAATTGTTGATGAAACTGAACGAGGATGTAATTGTAAGAATTTTTGTTAAGTAGAAGTATTTTGATAAGTGTATTGAAGTCTTTCAAAAGTGTATAAATACATATTAAAACACTACATGTATATACATTTTAACTGAGTCGTTAAGTCATCGTTAGTCGTTACATGTAAGTGTTGTTTTGAAACCTTTAGGTTAACGATCTTGTTAAATGTTGTTAACCCAATGTTTATAATATCAAATGAGATTTTAAATTATTATATTATCATGATATTATCATGTATTAATATCTCTTAATATGATATATATACATTAAATGTCTTTACAACGATAATCGTTACATATATGTCTCGTTTAAAAATCATTAAATTAGTAGTCTTGTTTTTACATATGTAGTTCATTGTTAATATACTTAATGATATGTTTACTTATCATAATATCATGTTAACTATATATATATCCATATATATGTCATCATATAGTTTTTACAAGTTTTAACGTTCGTGAATTACCGGTCAACTTGGGTGGTCAATTGTCTATATGAAACATATTTCAATTAATCAAGTCTTAACAAGTTTGATTGCTTAACATGTTGGAAACATTTAATCATGTAAATATAAATCTCAATTAATATATATAAACATGGAAAAGTTCGGGTCACTACATTTACGTTTAAGGTCGGCATAACTCTTTTGGTGATCACGGGCCGCCTTAAGTCTAGCTTGAATTTGGACAATCTTCTCGGTTGTTTCATGGACTACCTCGGGTCTGGTGATTTGATTTTTGCCTACTTCGGCCCAACAAATAGGAGAACGGAATTTGCAGCCATACAATGCCTCAAAAGGTGCGGCATTAATACTCGAATGATAACTGTTGTTGTAAGAGAATTCAGCTAGTGGCAAATGTCTCTCCCAAGCCTTTCCGAAGTCAATAACACAGGCACGCAACATGTCCTCCAAAGTCTGAATCATTTGTTCGCTCTGACCATTGGTCTGTGGGTGATACGTGGTGCTCAGGTCGAGACGAGTTCCCAAGGCTTCTTGCAAAGAACGCCAAAATCTGGAAGCAAAATGGGGATCGCGATCTGAGATAATCGATAAGGGCACACCATGACGAGATACAACCTCTTTGATGTATAGTTGAGCGAGTCTCTCCATCGTATCCGTTTCCTTCATGGCTAAGAAGTGTGCAGATTTGTAAGTCGGTCAACGATAACCCAGATGGTATCATAACCGCCTACCGTCTTCGGTAGCTTTGTGATGAAGTCCATCGTTATCCTTTCCCACTTCCATTGCGGAATTTCCGGTTGTTGAAGTAATCCAGATGGCCTTTGATGTTCGGCCTTAACTTTCGAGCAAGTCAAACACTTACCAACGTAAGTTGCAGTATATTTCTTAAGATTAGGCCACCAATACTGTTCCTTGATGTGACGATCGCTCCAAATCCATATGGACGAACCCGTCATTCATCGATTTCATTGCGAGGTATTTGACCTTTATATGATATGTTTTGTAAACATTGCATTCTTTTAAAAAGGTACACCATAAATGAATATTTAAATGAAAGGTTTTCGACATCTGATGATTTCTACATATAGTCAATCACTGTAAATAATAGTTTACAATAATACTTCCGTTGACAATGCAGTCAAAATAAGATACATGGTGATGATTTGGTGAATGCAACGTTTCCTTGAAAAATATGTCATGTAAGACTCCATGCACATAGCTTGTCTAACACATAAGCAAACAGCTGAAGACTTCTAGGAAACCTGAGAATAAACATGCTAACAAGTGTCAACACAAAGGTTGGTGAGTTCATAGTTTTATTGTTTCGTGTAATCTGTATGTAAAGGTGGATCACAAGATTTCAGTTATTTCATCCAGAAACATTTATCAATAGATTCTACATAACAGAGCACCCTGGTAACTAAGCTTTAACGTTATAATGATAAATACCCCATTCGTTTTAATACACGTAAACCAACGTGTCCTAAACTCAAATAACACACATCCGTTAAAAGGCTAGTGCTCTAGCTCAGACGGGGATGTCAAGCCCTATGGATCCATATACTGTTAGTCGCGTCCACCAGTCCATATCCTATGTACTGGCAGCTACTAGTTACCAAAGCTAAGGGATTTTCGGTTCAAACTTAGTGTAGAATTTAGTATGTACTTGTATCCATTGCGTTTAAAATAAATTGCATGTATTCTCAGCCTAAAAATATAGATTGCAAAAGCAATTAAAAAGGGAGCAATGAAACTCACCTTAGCAGCACATAAAGTTGTTCATCGTAATGTGACCGAAACTCGGATTACCAAATAATCGTAGATCTCAACCTAGAGAACATATGTTGGTCAATAATTGTCTATCAAGCTAGGTCAGGTCATAGTGTATCACAATCCTAATGCTCGATATCGACATACAAAAGTTATCCAATGTTGTTTCAAAAAGTCAATTTTGACAATAGTTCAACAAACGAGACGTACCTTATATAATGATTCATTTACTCGGCTGGTAATATTTAAAAAATCCATTTTATCAATCTTGTAAATAAGTTGTTTAAATCTTAATTGCAGATTCAAAAGCAATTTCAATTATCGTCAATCATAATTCAGTTGATCATATCTTTTAATCCGTTCATCGAAACTATTAGATATCTAAATGAAAAGTCATTGATTTTTCGCCAGCTTTCCAAAAACATGCATATCATATACTTTTTACCAGTAATATATGTATTTAATTTGTGATTCATTATAAACTGTTTAGCGACGAAATTTAGCATACAAGCATGTATAAATATATATACTCGAGCACTAGACATGGATACACCATTAATATATAAAAGATAAAATATGAGTGCTTACGTATCAGTATTGAGATTCAACATTGTAGGAAAGTACGTAGACGTAACGGAGATGATAAACACTAGGTTTGATTCACAAATATACCCCCGAACATTACCCATAACCTCCTTGGTAATAACCCATAATTTCCTTAGCTCTATCCCGCTTGAAAACTTGTTTTGAAAGTGACACGCTCATGACTTCGTCGTAGTATTTTATGTATAATACTAATTAATAATATTACTACTAATAATATTAAGATTAATAATAATATTAATCTTAATAATAATAATAATAATAATAATAATAATAATAATAATAATAATAATAATAATAATAATAATAATAATAATAATAATAATAATGATAATAATAATAATAATATTAATAATAATAATAATATAAATATAATAGAGAGATTGAGACGAGAGATATATTATGATTAAACTGGACCAAACCTCGATCAATTTATAGTAATATTTCTGTCCCAGCCCACCATGCGATCGCATGGTTTTTGGGCATCAAGGCCATGCGATCGCATGGCCCTCTGATCCAGCTCACAAACTTTTAACTTTTTTGTTTGTCGACATAATTTTATATAATATATATAATATATTTAATTTATATAATTAATTATATATTATATTAAATTCACATGCATAGTTGACTTGTAATTTTTGTTCTGATAAGTTGTACGTCATCACTCGACTTATGTCCCGGTTTCAATTTTTCAAATGTCCTTTCGTACGCTGAGAAAACTTGTATTTTGCATTTCGTGTCACGTACCTTTGTCAAAATATAGCCTTAAATTATCCCTAAACTATACCACTTAAAGTATATCTTAAACTTTCGAGTATTTTGATCATTTACTTCTATAAATCATCGTCTCGCTATTTGTTAATATATATATAATAACAATTCATTTTTATGACCAAGTTAATATTATATTTTATCGTATTGTTAAATATATATTTTCAATATTAATAAACACGTTTTAAAATACATATCGCAAATTATTCATATATCTAATTCCAACAGTTAATATTCCTTATTATTGTATGTGTCCAAATTACGTTAATTAAACAAACACTTTACCATTTATTCTGAATACCATTAAAAATGAATGATTTCCCAGATCAATGTGGACCTCACAACAGAGACCCATAATAATATCATAATCCTTAAGGGACTCAATAAATATCTTTTAATTCAATCGTTTGGCATAATCTTTTAACTCCGTAGTTAAATATATCAATCGGATAATCAAACCACTAAGTTTAATGCACAGTATCATATACTCAACACTTTGTTAAGTTTTCAAGTTATAGTATATGTATCTATTTACATATAATTGTTCGCGAATCATTGAGAACAATCGAAGGGTAATTGAATAGTTCAAAATTTTGAGATTCAACTTCATAGACTTTACTTATCGTATCGGAAATGTTAAAGATTAAGTTTAAATTTGGTCAAAAATTTCCGGGTCATCACACTTGAGATCGTGGTACATTTTATCGGCTCCTGGATGAATTGTATATCTCGACTTGTGGGCTTCATCTAGTATAAGGCTCCGTAGATCTCCATAACTAGGTACCCAAATCCTTCCGGCAAAGCATCAGAGTCCAGTCTCCTTAACCTCGAATCGTGAAATGAGAATGTTCAAGTGTTCTTGAGAAATATTTTCCTCATTGAGAGCCTCATCTTGGGCTACTACGATCTGGCTATTGAGATTTGAATGAATGGTGATGTTCAAGGCGCGGACACAAAGAGGTACCGTCCTCTCCTTTCGGCTCAGGGCATCGGCTATAACATTTGCCTTTCCAGGATGGTAACGAAGTTCACAATCATAGTCGTTCAGCATCTCAATCCATCGTCGCTGCCTCATGTTCAGTTGTTTCTGATCGAATATGTGCTGGAGGCTTTTGTGGTCGGTGAAGATGGTACTTTTAGTTCCATAAAGATAGTGTCTCCACAATTTGAGGGCAAAGACAATGGCTCCAAGCTCAAGGTCATGAGTAGTGTAGTTTCGCTCGTGAATCTTTAGTTGACGAGAAGCATAGGCAATAACCTTCGATCTTTGCATCAATACGCAACCAAAACCATTTTTCTAGGCATCACAATATACGACGAAATCATCACTGCCTTCAGGAAGAGATAAGATAGGTGCGGTGGTCAATTTCTGCTTCAAGTTTTGAAATGCTGATTCGCGTTCTTTTTCCTAAATGAACTTCTTCCCTTTGTGAGTCAGCGCGGTCAAAGGACGCGCAATAAGAGAGAAACCTTAAATAAATCTTCGGTAGTAACCGGCAAGACCTAGAAATTGGCAGATGTGAGTCAGAGTAGTGGGGGTTTCCCACTTGGTGATAGCTTCGATCTTTGCGGGATCAACTTTGATACCTTGATCACTCACAATATGACCCAGAAATTAGACTTCCTTCAACCAAAATTCACACTTGGAGAATTTGGCATAAAATTGCTCTTGTCTCAAGAGTTCCAACACTAGTCGAAGTTGTTGTTCATGTTCTTCTTCACTTCGGGAATAGATGAGTATATCATCTATGAAAACGATAACGAACTTGTCCAGATATGGCTTGCATACTCGATTCATGAGGTCCATAAACACGGCATGTGCATTGGTTAAACCGAATGGCATCACGAGAAACTCATAATGACAATAACGGGTTCTAAACGCAGTTTTCATCACATCACTCTCCTTCACCCTCAATTGGTGATAACCGGATCGCAGATCGATCTTGGAGTAAACGCTTGATCCTTGCAGTTGGTCGAAAAGATCGTCAATTCGGGGAAGGGGATATCGATTCTTAATCGTCAACTTGTTCAGCTCACGATAATCGATACACATGCGAAAAGATTCGTCCTTCTTCTTCACGAATAAAACAGGTGCGCCTCAAGGCGATGAACTCGGTTGGATAAATCCACGGTCTAGCAATTCCTGTAGTTGACTCTGCAACTCTTGCAGTTCGAAAGGTGCTAGTCGATAAGGTCTCCCGGTACTAGATCAATCTGGAACTCCACTGCTCTCGGTGGCGATAATCCAGGCAATTCTTTCATAAAGACATCGGGAAATTCGTTCACAATTCGTACATCACTCACACTCTTCACATCGGCTTCTAACGTTTTCACATGTGCTAAAACAGTAAGACGTCCTTTCTTCATGATCTTTTGTGCTTTTATGCAACTAATGAGGTTTAGCTTCGAACTACATCTCTCTCCGTAAATAATCAGTGGCTCACCATCTTCGTGGGGTATACGAAGAACTTTATCTGCACAGATAATGTTGGCCCTTACTTTGGTCAACCAGTTCATACCGACAATCACATCAAAACTTCCCAATTTGATGGGTATCAAGTCAATCTCGAAATCCACACCAGCTATGTTGATAATAGCTCCTCGACCAATTTGGTCAACTTTCTCAAGTTTTCCATTGGCTACCTCAACAAGCATAATCTCCTTTAAAGGAACTAACGACTAATCTATCTTAGAGCAAAAGTGTCTACAAACATAGCTCCTATTGGCACCAGTATCAAATAGGATAGAAGCTAATAGATTGTTGATAGTGAATATACCTATAACCAAGTCGGGGTTCTCACGGGCATCCCTTGCGTTTACATTGAAAGCTCTTCCACGCGCTGGCCCGCCGTCCTTTCTCTTGTTGGGACATTCATTCATGAAGTGGCCCTGTTGTCCGCACTCATAGCACTGCCTTGGTCCAGTAGGGTTTGTCTTCACCGTTGGGGTGGGAATCTTGCAGTCCTTACCAATATGCCCGGTCCTTTTGCACTTTTCACAGACCACATTACAGTACCCGGTATGGTGCTTGTAGCACCTCTTGTGTAGTGACCAGAACTTTTCCATGTTTATATATATATTAAATGAATTGGTTATTTACATTATTAAGTGTTTCTAATATGTTAAGCAATCAAACTTGTTAAGACTTGATTAATTGAAATAGGTTTCATATAGTCAATTGACCACCCAAGTTGACCGGTGATTCACGAACGTTAAAACTTGTAAAAACTATATGATGACATATATATGGATATATATATAGTTAACATGATATTATGATAAGTAAGTATCTCATTAGGTATTTTAACAATGAGTTATATACATAAAAATGAGACTATTGAATCAAGAAACTTGAAAACGATATATATAATGATTATCGTTATAACAATGTTTTACTAATTACATATGAATAATTTTAAGATATTGTTATACTATATATAAACATGATAATGATAAGTAAACATATCATTAAGTATATTAACAATGAACTACATATGTAAAAACAAGAGTACTAACTTAATGATTTCGAAACGAGACATATATGTAACGATTATCGTTGTAACAATATTTAAATGTATATATATATATATCATATTAAGATATATTAATATATCATAATATCATGATAATATAATAACTTAACATCTCATTAGATATAATAAACATTGGGTTAACAACATTTAACAAGATCGTTAACCTAAAGGTTTCAAATCAACATTTACATGTAACGACTAACGATGACTTAACGACTCAGTTAAAATGTATATACATGTAGTGTTTTAATATGTATTCATACACTTTTGAAAGACTTCAAGACACTTATCAAAATACTTCTACTTAACAAAAATGCTTACAATTACATCCTCGTTCAGTTTCATCAACAATTCTACTCGTATACACCAGTATTCGTACTCGTACAATACACAGCTTTTAGATGTATGTACTATTGGTATATACACTCTAATGATCATCTCTTAGCAGCCCATGTGAGTCACCTAACACATGTGGGAACTATCATTTGGCAACTAGCATGAAATATCTCATAAAATTACAAAAATATTAGTAATCATTCATGACTTATTTACATGTAAATAAAATTACACATCCTTTATATCTAATCCATATACCAACGACCAAAAACACCTACAAACACTTTAATTCTTCAATTTTCTTCATATAATTGATCTCTATCAAGTTCTATCTTCAAGTTCTAAGTGTTCTTCATAAATTCTATAAGTTATAGTTTCATAAAATTAAGAATACTTCCAAGTTTGCTAGCTTACTTCCAATCTTGTAAAGTGATCATCCAACCTCAAGAAATCTTTGTTATTTACAGTAGGTTATCTTTCTAATTCAAGGTAATACTCATATTCAAACTTTGGTTCAATTTCTATAACTATAACAATCTTATTTCGAGTGATGATCTTACTTGAACTTGTTTTCGTGTCATGATTCTGCTTCAAGAACTTTCAAGCCATCCAAGGATCCTTTGAAGCTAGATCCATTTGTCTCTTTTCTAGTAGGTTTATCCACAAAAATTGAGGTAGTAATGATGTTCATAACATCATTCGATTCATACATATAAATCTATCTTATTCGAAGGTTTAAACTTGAAATCACTAGAACATAGTTTAGTTAATTCTAAACTTGTTCGCAAACAAAAGTTAATCCTTCTAACTTGACTTTTAAAATCAACTAAACACATGTCCTATATGTATATGATATGCTAACATAATGATTTAAAACCTGGAAACACGAAAAACACCGTAAAACCGGACATACGCCCTCGTAGTAACACCGCGGGCTGTTTTGGGTTTGATAATTAAAAACTATGATAAACTTTGATTTAAAAGATATTCTTCTGGGAAAATGATTTTTCTTATGAACATGAAACTATATCCAAAAATCATGGTTAAACTCAAAGTGGAAGTATCTTTTTCAAAATGGTCATCAAGACGTCGTTCTTTCGACTGAAATGACTACCTCTTACAAAAATGACTTGTAACTTATATTTTCGACTATAAACCTATACTTTTCTGTTTAGATTCATAAAATAGAGTTCAATATGAAACCATATCAATTTTATTCACTCAAAACGGATTTAAAACGAAGAAGTTATGGGTAAAACAAGATTGGATATTTTTTGATTATTGTAGCTACGGGAATATTGTAAAAATTCTATACAAATAATATCCTAGCTAACTTATATTGTATTATACATGTATTCTAATATATTATGTAATCTTGGGATATCATAGACACGTAATGTTGGAGTTAGCTATACAGGGTTGAGGTTGATTCCAAAAATATATATACTTTGATTTGTGATCTAGCCTGAGACGTGTATACACTGGGTCGTGGATTGATTCAAGATAATATATATCGATTTATTTATGTACATCTAATTGTGGACAACTAGTTGTAGGTTACTAACGAGGATAGCTGACTTAATAAAGTTAAAACATTAAAACGTATTAAAAATGTTGTAAATATATTTTGAACATAATTTGATATATATGTACATATTTGTTATAGGTTATTGAATCGACCAGTGGCCAAGTCTTACTTCTCGACGAAGTAAAAAATCTGTGAAAGTGATTTATAGTCCCACTTTTAAAAACTAATATTTTGGGATGAGAATACATGCAGTTTTATAAATGTTTTACGAAATAGACACAAGTAAATGAAACTACATTATATGGGTGAATGATCGAAGCCGAATATGCCCCTTTTGCTTGGTAACCTAAGAATTAGTAAACCGATCTACTAATTCACGCGAATCCTAAAGATAGATCCATTGGGCCTAACGAACCCCATCCAAAGTACCGGATGCTTTAGTAATTCGATGTTGTTTTTATCATGTCCGAAGGATTTCCCGAAATGATAGGGGATATTCTTATATGCATCTTGTTAATGTCGTTACCAGGTGTTCACCATATGAATGATTTTTATATCTATGTATGGGATGTATATTGAAATATGAAATCTTGTGGTCTATTATTATGATTTGATAATATATAGGTTAAACCTATAACTCACCAACATTTTTGTTGACGTTTTAAGCATGTTTATTCTCAGGTGATTATTAAGAGCTTCCGCTGTTGCATACTAAAATAAGGACAAGATTTGGAGTCCATGCTTGTATGATATTATGTAAAAACTGCATTCAAGAAACTTATTTTTGATGTAATATATTCTTATTGTAAACCATTATGTAATGGTCGTGTGTAAACGGTATATTTTGAATTATCATTATTTGATAATCTACGTAATTTCTTTAAACCTTTATAGATAAAATAAAGGTTATGATTGTTTTAAAAATGAATGCAGTCTTTGAAAAACGTCTCATATAGAGGTCAAAATCTCGCGACGAAATCAATTAATATGGAACGTTTATAATCAATATGAACGGGACATTTTAGTTGGTATCCGAGCGTTGGTCTTAGAGAACCAGAAAATTGCATTAGTGTGTCTTACTGAGTTTTTTAGGATGCATTAGTGAGTCTGGACTTCGACCGTGTTTTTCTTCAAAATCGATTGCTTAACATTTTTTGTTGGAAACTATATATTATTAACATGTAAATATTATGTGATATATTAATCTCTTAACGTGTTTGATATTGTGTGATAGATGTCTACTTCTAGTACAAATCTCATTGATTCACCTAATAATAATGAAGAGTCGAATATATTTTGGGAAGATTCATAAATTTCCGAAGAGGAACCGGAAGAGGAGGAACCAGAAGAGGAGGAACCGGAAGAAGAGGAACCCGAAGAGGAGGAATCGGAAGAGGAGGAACCAGAAGAAGATGTTCTGGAGGAAGAAATATTGATACCTATAGTAAATCGATTAAATAAAATAAAATCCTCAACCAACGGACCAAAGTTAATAATGGTCAATGGTGTTTCCACCGAAGAAGCAAAATATTGGGAAGATTACCAATTTTTCGATGAATCGGACCCCGATGAAGATTCCGATGATGTTATAGAAATTACCTCGACCCAATTTAATAAAGCGAAAGAAAATAATAAGGGAAAAGGTATAAAAATAGAGAAACCCGATTGCAACCCCGATGAACTTTATATGTATCGACAACATCCGTATTTCCTAAAATGTAACAATGACCCGGGAACCTCTAAACCACCAGGTTTCTCTAAACCATTGTGGAAAATGATGGCTCGTATTAGAGGAACACCATATATTCCTAGAAAATTAGGAAAACGAACCAAGTCCGAAGAAGAAGAAACCAGTGATTCAGATTAGAGGGTTGTAATCATGTTGTATATTATATGTATTGTAGTGTGATTGTACTTTTATGTTCTATGTAAAAAACAATTGCTTGTATTGTTTGTTAATTATCTTTTACGAATCTAATCCTTGTCTATTTTACAGTATAAAAACAAAATGGACGTTAAGGGTAGACAACCGAATATTTTAGAAGACCTACCAGAGGATATGATTGAGGAAATCTTGTCTAGAGTCGGTCAGAATTCATCAGCACATTTAGTTATGGCGAAATTAACTTGTCAAACATTTGAAAGACTTTCCAGAAATGCCTTAGTTTATAAAAGGCTTTCATTTGATAGGTGGGGTATATCGCATTGGGGAGACCGTAAGTTACGCCATGTTTTCTTTAAAGCATTAAATGCGGGGAACCCAAATGCAATTTTACGCTACGGGTTAAGAACCTATTTTGACTCAACATATCCCAACATAGGATTTCGTGAATTAGAAAGAGCTTCTAACATGCAACATAAAGAAGCATGTTATGCTTACAGGTTAGTGATGTTCGCTTCTTACTAAAGTGAGAAAAAGAACATCGGACTGCAGCTTTTAAATAAGACCTTCCCACAAGTGACGGATTCAGTAGTTGGGGTGAGAAACAAGGTTTTTAGATTATCACGGGGCTGTTGGACATTACGAAACCCTCGTCCTTTTGACGACATTACAACATGCTGCCTAGCCAATGGTCATAACGGTTATTTTCCACAAGACCAAGGATGGGAAGTCGTCTTAGTAAAACCAGAATGCATGACTTGTTTCTGGACTTATGAATTACGTGTCTTTATTTCCTTTGCTGAACAACTTGCTTATTAACTAGGTTTATCTTCAAAACTGTCCTGTATCAAAGTGTACTATATTTCATGTTATATGTAATATAGCGAAGTTGTAAGTTTGAAAAATATTTGTATGTGATATATTATTATAATCAGTTTTTCATATGGAATTGTAGTAGTTGAATTGTATATTAGCTACTAAGTATGAACTTAACGGGTAGGTAGTACCCGAATTTAAACTTATAAAACGCTAATATGAAGAAAAAGCTTTTATAAATGAGTTCATATTATGCTACGAAATACTATTGACTACCCTTAATATTCTGTATGATTAATTCGATTCAATTGGCTATTTTGAAGGAAATGGCGCCGACTACTCGACACACCATGAATATGAGCGAAGAGGAATTTCGTACCTTTCTTGCTGCAAACATAGCCGCAGTACAGGCTGCGCTACATACCAACAATAACTCTGAATCTAGCAATGCAGCTAACGGTGCAAGAAATCGTGTAGGATGCTCCTACAAAGAATTCACTGCCTGCAAACCTTTGGAATTTGATGGAACCGAAGGACCAATTGGATTGAAATGGTGGACCGAGAAAGTCGAATCGGTGTTTGCCATAAGTAAGTGTACTGAAGAGGACAAAGTTAAGTATGCTACGCATACCTTCACAGGTTAACGTGGTGGAACACCTATCTTGAATAGGTAGGACAAAATGCTGCTTACGCACTACCATGGTCGGCATTCAAGCAATTGATGAACGAGCAGTACCGTCCTAGAAACAAGGTCAATAAACTCAAGGCAGAACTTAGAGAGTTACGAACACAAGGGTTCGACGTTACCACATATGAACGACGATTCACAGAGTTGTGCCTATTGTGTTCGGGAGCATTCGAAGATGAAGAAGAGAAGATCGACGCGTTTGTAAAAGGGTTATCGGTAAGGATTCAAGAAGATGTGAGTTCACACGAGCCCGCTTCTATACAGAAGGCAAGTCGAATGGCTCATAAACTAATAAATCAGATTGAGGGAAGAATTAAAGAGTAGGCGGCCGAAGAAGACAACACGAAACAACTCAAGAGGAAGTGGGAGGAAAACGGTGACAAGAGTCACCAGTACAACAACAACAACAATTACAACCACAACCGCAACAACAATTGCAACAGTAACCGCAATCCTAACAATAACTACAACAAACATCCCAACAACAACAACAACTACAACAACCGTTTCAACAACAATAACAATCCCAACAACAACCTTAATAACAACAACGGTAACAAAAACCAAAAACAGCCATGTCATAGGTGTGAAGAAAATCATCAGGGGTTTTGCACGACATTTTGCAACAGGTGTAAAAGAAATGGTCATAGTGTGACAAAGTGTGAGGTCTACGGACCAAAGTTTAACAGAACCAAAGGAACAAATAATGTCGGAACAAGTAATGCCGAAACGAATAGTGTCGGAGCAAGTAATACCAACCCTGTATGTTATAAATGTGGAAAACCGGGCCACATTATTAGAAATTGCCCGAATCAGGGAAACACTAATGGGCAGGGCCGTGGAAGAGTTTTCAATATTAATGCGGCAGAAGCACAGGAAGACCCGGAGCTTGTTACGGGTACATTTCTTATTGACGATAAATCTGCTTATGTTTTATTTGATTCGGGTGCGGATAGAAGCTATATGAGTAGAGAATTTTTGTGCTAAATTAAGTTGCCCATTGACGCCTTTGGATAATAAATTTTTACTCGAATTAGCAAATGGTAAATTAATTTCAGCAGATAATATATGTCGGGATAGAGAAATTAAACTGGGTGATGAAACGTTTAAGATTGATTTAATACCAGTCGAGTTAGGGAGTTTTGATGTAATAATTGGCATGGACTGGTTGAAGAAGGTGAGAGTAGAGATCGTTTGTTACAAAAACGCGATTCGCATTATGCGTGAAAAAGAAAAACCTTTAATGGTGTACGGAGAAAAGAACAACGCGAAATTAAATCTTATTAGTAGTTTGAAGGAGCAAAAACTAATAAGAAAAGGTTGTTACATCATTCTAGCACACATCGAGGAAGTTAAACCTGAAGAAAAGAACATCAGTGATGTTCCCGTCGCGAAAGAATTTCCCGATGTATTTCCGAAAGAATTACCGGGATTACCCCCACATCGATACGTTGAATTTCAAATAGACTTTGTACCAGGAGCTGCACCAATAGCTCGTGCTCCATACAGACTCGCACCCAGCGAAATAAAAGAATTACAAAGTCAGTTACAGGAACTTTTAGAGCGTGGTTTCATTCGACCAAGCACATCACCATGGGGAGCTCCTGTTTTGTTTGTCAAGAAGAAAGATGGTACATTCAGGTTGTGTATCGACTACCGAGAGTTGAACAAACTTATCATCAAGAACCGCTACCCACTACCGAGAATCGACGACTTATTTGTTCAACTACAAGGCTCGTCTATTTATTCGAAGATCGATTTACGTTCTGGATATCATCAAATGCGGGTGAAGGAGGATGATATTCCAAAGACTGCTTTTAGGACATGTTACGGTCATTACGAGTTTATGGTTATGCCGTTTGGATTGACTAACACACCAGCTGTGTTCATGGACCTCATAAATCGAGTGTGTGGGCCATATCTTGACAAGTTTTTCATTGTTTTCATCGACGACATACTTATTTACTCGAAGAATGATCAAGAGCACGAAGAACATTTGAGAAAAGTGCTAGAGTTGCTGAGAAAAGAAAAACTGTACGCTAAGTTTTCAAAGTGTGCATTTTGGTTGGAAGAAGTTTAATTCCTCGGTCACATAGTGAACAAAGAAGGTATTCAAGTGGATCCGGCAAAGATTGAAACCGTTGAAAAGTGGAAAACCCCAAAAACTCTAAAGCACATACGCCAATTTTTAGGGCTGGCTGGTTATTACAGGAGATTCATCCAAGATTTTTCCAAAATAGCGAAACCCTTGACTGCATTAACGCATAAAGGGAAGAAATTTGAATGGAAGGATGAACAAGAGAAAGCGTTTCAGTTATTGAAGAAAAAGTTAACTATGGCACCTATATTGTCATTACCTGAAGGGAATGATGATTTTGTGATATATTGTTACGCCTCAAAGCAAGGTCTCGGTTGTGTATTAATGCAACGAACGAAAGTAATTGCTTATGCGTCTAGACAATTGAAGATTCACGAACAGAATTATACGACGCATGATTTGAAATTAGGCGCGGTTGTTTTTGCATTAAAGACTTGGAGGCACTACTTATATGGGGTCAAAAGTATTATATATACCGACCACAAAAGTCTTCAACACATATTTAATCAGAAACAACTGATTATGAGGCAGCGTAGGTGGATTGAATTATTGAATGATTACGACTTTGAGATTCGTTACCACCCGGGGAAGGCAAATGTGGTAGCCGACGCCTTGAGCAGAACGGACAGAGAACCCATTCGTGTAAAATCTATGTATATAATGATTCACACTAACCTTACTACTCAAATAAAGGAGGCGCAACAAGGAGTTTTAAAAAAGGGAAACTTAAAGGATGAAATACCCAAAGGATCGGAGAAACATCTTAATATTCGAGAAGACGGAACCCGGTATAGGGCTGAAAGAATTTGGGTACCAAAATTTGGAGATATGAGAGAAATGGTACTTAGAGAAGCTCATAAAACCAGATACTCAATACATCCTGGAACGGGGAAGATGTACAAGATCTCAAGAAACATTTTTGGTGGCCGGGTATGAAAGCCGATGTTGCTAAATATGTAGGAGAATGTTTGACGTGTTCTAAGGTCAAAGCTGAGCATCAGAAACCATCAGGTCTACTTCAACAACCCGAAATCCCGGAATGGAAATGGGAAAACATTACCATGGATTTCATCACTAAATTGCCAAGGACTGCAAGTGGTTTTGATACTATTTGGGTAATAGTTGATCGTCTCACCAAATCAGCACACTTCCTGCCAATAAGAGAAGATGACAAGATGGAAAAGTTAGCACGACTGTATTTGAAGGAAGTCGTCTCCAGACATGGAATACCAATCTCTATTATCTCTGATAGGGATGGCAGATTTATTTCAAGATTCTGGCAGACATTACAGCAAGCATTAGGAACTCGTCTAGACATGAGTACTGCCTATCATCCACAAACCGATGGGCAGAGTGAAATGACGATACAAATGCTTGAAGACATGCTACGAGCATGTGTTATTGATTTCGGAAACAGTTGGGATCGACATCTACCGTTAGCAGAATTTTCCTACAACAACAGCTACCATTCAAGCATTGAGATGGCGCTATTTGAAGCACTTTATGGTAGAAAGTGCAGGTCTCCGATTTGTTGGAGTAAAGTGGGGGATAGACAGATTACGGGTCCGGAGATAATACAAGAAACTACCGAGAAGATCATCCAAATTCAACAACGATTGAGAACCGCCCAAAGTCGACAAAAGAGCTACGCTGACATTAAAAGAAAAGATATAGAATTTGAAATTGGCGAGATGGTCATGCTTAAAGATTCACCTTGGAAAGGCGTTGTTCGATTTGGTAAACGAGGGAAACTAAATTCAAGGTATATTGGACCATTCAAGATTATTGAACGTGTCGGACCAGTAGTTTACCGACTTGAGTTACCCCAACAACTCGCAGCTGTACATCACACTTTCCACGTCTCGAATTTGAAGAAATGTTTTGCTAAAGAAGATCTCACTATTCTGTTAGACGAAATTCAAATCAACGAAAAACTTCAATTCATTGAAGAACCCGTCGAAATAATGGATCGTGAGGTTAAAAGACTTAAGCAAAGCAAGATACCAATTGTTAAAGTTTGATGGAATGCTCGTAGAGGACCCGAGTTCACCTGGGAGCATGAAGATCAGATGAAGAAGAAATACCCGCACCTATTTCCAGAAGATACGTCAACACCTCCAACTGCTTAAAATTTCGGGACGAAATTTATTTAACGGGTAGGTACTGTAGTGACCTAAACTTTTCCATGTTTATATATATTAAATGAATTGGTTATTTACATGATTAAGTGTTTCCAACATGTTAAACAATCAAACTTGTTAAGACTTGATTAATTGAAATAGGTTTCATATAGTCAATTGACCACCCAAGTTGACCGGTGATTCACGAACGTTAAAACTTGTAAAAACTATATGATGACATATATATGGATATATATAGTTAACATGATATTATGATAAGTAAGTATCTCATTAGGTATTTTAACAATGAGTTATATACATAAAAATGAGACTATTGAATCAAGAAACTTGAAAACGATATATATAACCATTATCGTTATAACTATGTTTTACTAATTACATATGAATCATTTTAAGATATTGTTACACTATATATAAACATGATAATGATAAGTAAACATATCATTAAGTATATTAACAATGAACTACATATGTAAAAACAAGACTACTAACTTAATGATTTCGAAACGAGACATATATGTAACGATTATCATTGTAACAACATTTAAATGTATATATATCATATTAAGATATATTAATATATCATAATATCATGATAATATAATAATTTAACATCTCATTAGATATAATAAACATTGGGTTAACAACATTTAACAAGATCGTTAACCTAAAGGTTTCAAATCAACATTTACATGTAACGACTAACGATGACTTAACGACTCAGTTAAAATGTATATACATGTAGTGTTTTAATATGTATTCATACACTTTTGAAATACTTTAATACATTTATTAAAATACTTCTACTTAAAAAAAATGCTTACAATTACATCCTCGTTCAGTTTCATCAACAATTCTACTCGTATACACCTGTATTCGTACTCGTACAATACACAGCTTTTAGATGTATGTACTATTGGTATATACACTCCAATGATCAGCTCTTATCAGCCCATGTGAGTCACCTAACACATGTGGGAACTATCATTTGGCAACTAGCATGAAATATCTCATAAAATTACAAAAATATTAGTAATCATTCATGACTTATTTACATGTAAACAAAATTACACATCCTTTATATCGAATCCATATACCAACGACCAAAAACACCTACAAACACTTTCATTCTTCAATTTTCTTCATATAATTGATCTCTCTCAAGTTCTATCTTCAAGTTCTAAGTGTTCTTCATAAATTCTATAAGTTATAGTTTCATAAAATCAAGAATACTTCCAAGTTTGCTAGCTTACTTTCAATCTTGTAAAGTGATCATCCAACCTCAAGAAATCTTTGTTATTTACAGTAGGTTATCTTTATAAGTTAAGGTAATACTCATATTCAAACTTTGGTTCAATTTCTATAACTATAACAATCTTATTTCGAGTGATGATCTTACTTGAACTTGGTTTCGTGTCATGATTCTGCTTCAAGAACTTTCAAGCCATCCAAGGATCCTTTGGAGCTAGATCCATTTGTCACTTTTCCAGTAGGTTTATCCACAAAAATTGAGGTAGTAATGATGTTCATAACATCATTCGATTCATACATATAAATCTATCTTATTCGAAGGTTTAAACTTGAAATCACTAGAACATAGTTTAGTTAATTCTAAACTTGTTCGCAAACTAAAGTTAATCCTTCTAACTTGACTTTTAAAATCAACTAAAAACATGTCCTATATCTATATGATATACTAACTTAATGATTTAAAACCTGGAAACACGAAAAACACCGTAAAACCGGACATACGCCGTCGTAGTAACACCGCGGGCTGTTTTGGGTTTGATAATTAAAAACTATGATAAACTTTGATTTAAAAGTTGTTCTTCTGGGAAAATGATTTTTCTTATGAACATGAAAATATATCCAAAAATCATGATTAAACTCAAAGTGGAAGTATGTTTTTCAAAATGGTCATCAAGACGTCGTTCTTTCGACTGAAATAACTACCTCTTACAAAAACAACTTGTAACTTATATTTTCGACTATAAACCTATACTTTTCTGTTTATATTCATAAAATAGAGTTCAATATGAAACCATAGCAATTTGATTCACTCAAAACGGATTTAAAACGAAGAAGTTATGGGTAAAACAAGATTGGATATTTTTTGATTATTGTAGCTACGGAAATATTGTAACAATTCTATACAAATAATATCCTAGCTAACTTATATTGTATTATACATGTATTCTAATATATTATGTAATCTTGGGATACCATAGACACGTATGCAAATGTTTTAACATATCATATCGACCCATGTATATATATTATTTGGAACAACCATAGACACTCTATATGCAGTAGTGTTGGAGTTAGCTATACAGGGTTGAGGTTGATTCCAAAAATATATATACTTTTAGTTGTGATCTAGCCTGAGACGTGTATACACTGGGTCTTGGATTGATTCAAGATAATATATATCGATTTATTTATGTACATCTAATTGTGGACAACTAGTTGTAGGTTACTAACGAGGACAGCTGACTTAATAAACTTAAAACATTAAAACGTATTAAAAATGTTGTAAATATATTTTGAACATAATTTGATATATATGTACATATTTATTATAGGTTCGTGAATCGACCAGTGGCCATGTCTTACTTCTCGAAGAAGTAAAAATCTGTGAAAGTGAGTTATAGTCCCACTTTTAAAAACTAATATTTTGGGATGAGAATACATGCAGTTTTATAAATGTTTTACGAAATAGACACAAGTAAATGAAACTACATTATATGGGTGAATGATCGAAGCCGAATATGCCCCTTTTGCTTGGTAACCTAAGAATTAGTAAACCGATCTACTAATTCACGCGAATCCTAAAGATAGATCTATTGGGCCTAACGAACCCCATCCAAAGTACCGGATGCTTTAGTACTTCGATGTTGTTTTTATCATATCCGAAGAATTTCCCGGAATGATAGTGGATATTCTTATATGCATCTTGTTAATGTTGGTTACCAGGTGTTCAACATATGAATGATTTTTATCTCTATGTATGGGATGTATATTGAAATATGAAATCTTGTGGTCTATTATTATGATTTGATAATATATAGGTTAAACCTATAACTCACCAACATTTTTGTTGACGTTTTAAGCATGTTTATTCTCAGGTTATTATTAAGAGCTTCCGCTGTTGCATACTAAAATAAGGACAAGATTTGGAGTCCATGCTTGTATGATATT
This sequence comes from Rutidosis leptorrhynchoides, assembly GCF_046630445.1. Taxonomy (NCBI): domain Eukaryota; kingdom Viridiplantae; phylum Streptophyta; class Magnoliopsida; order Asterales; family Asteraceae; genus Rutidosis; species Rutidosis leptorrhynchoides. The sequence continues at coordinate 45,854,069 of NC_092343.1, forward strand.
ATGTAAAAACTACATTCAAGAAACTTATTTTTGATGTAATATATTCTTATTGTAAACCATTATGTAATGGTCGTGTGTAAACGGTATATTTTGAATTATCATTATTTGATAATCTACGTAATTTCTTTAAACCTTTATAGATAAAATAAAGGTTATGATTGTTTTAAAAATGAATGCAGTCTTTGAAAAACGTCTCATATAGAGGTCAAAACCTCGCGACAAAATCAATTAATATGGAACGTTTATAATCAATATGAACGGGACATTTCATCTTGCACTGCGGTAGACTACCCTTGTAGTTGGGGTTCGAGCTAGTGTTCGGGTTGGGGTTCCTTCCATCGTTATGCCTCTTAGCGGGGGTTTGATCATTGGCTCTCCCCTTGTTGTTATCCCACTTACGCTTCTCACCACTGGCTCCCGATTCGGATTTAGCCTTTTTCGATTCATTGCTGGTAATTTGATTCATAAGGGTATGCGCCATGCGCATAGCTTCCGGGACGTTGGGTGGCTTAGAAGAGGTGACATTTCCCTGAATGGACTTGGGAAGTCCCCACAAGTATCGTTCCATTCTCTTAAACTCCGGGGTAACCATCGTGGGACACATCAGCGCTAATTTCAGATACCTATGGTTGTAACCATCAAGATCATTTCCCACAACCTTCAACTCCCAGAACTCAGCCTCCATTTTCTGTATCTCTGTTATGGGGCAGTACTCTTCGATCATGGCTCCCTTAAATTCTTCCCAAGGAGTAGCATAAGCCTCGTCAATACCTTTGGCCTGAGCAAGTGTGTTCCACCAGGTTAGGGCGCCGTCCGACAGCGTACAGGAGGCATATTTGGTTTTGTTCATCTCTGAGCAGTTGCTTACACGGAACACAGCTTCTAGTTTCTCAAACCACCTAGTCAATCCAACTGGCCCCTCAGTACCACTAAAGTTGTGGGGCTCGCAGCTTTGAAACTCCTTATATGTACACCCGTTACGAATGGGCTGGTTAACTGGTGGAGCTTGTGGGTTGATTTCCGCAATAGCTGCGGTTACTCTTTCAGCAATCATTTCCTCAATTTGTGTTGCTGTGGGCGCTGCTCTTCCGTTTGCCATTGCTCTTCTAAACAAAAATTTTGACTTCAGTCAAAATCCAGCATTTAATAAATAATAATATAGTATATGGCAACCAACATGGAATCAATGCAACACATGTTAACTAAGTAATGCAACTAGATACAGATACCACATAATCATCATACAGTAACGTAATTAGAGCACCGTACAAAAAGTAAACAACACTAAGTTTTCATTCATTAATAAGAAGTTGCATACATCCGCATAGGTTCGTACAATACATGAGTAAAACATGAAACTACAAACGAGATTACATAATGAATTCTACTACAATGCCCTATGGTGACGGTGGGTAAAGGATGTCCATTACGTGGGACATCTGGTCCTCGATCACAGTCACCCGAGCACGGAGGATCTCCACTTCCCTCGTCAGTTCCTCGATGGAGGGAGATATTGGTGGGGCAGGCGGTGCATATGGTACATGTGGTGCAGGTGGTGCAGACGGTCCTGCGCCAGAAGTAGATGGTGTGTAACGGTAAGCCTTACGCACGAATGAATCGGCAGGATACGGCACAACCCGCTTGCGGGCTGTGACCCTAGTCCTCGGTCCATGTGCGTTAACGAACGACCTACCTCCGTTAACCCCTGGAATAACGTTACCATCGAAACGATACCGCTTCTTCGACGGGGTAGAGGGTGGTTGTACGGGCGCCTCCTCAGGGTCCTCGTCGGAATCCTCGTCACTGGAGTCGTCGGAGGATGAGTCATCGGATGATGAGTCATCGGATGATGAGTCGTCGGAATTATCTGAAGGTGGATGCGCTCGGCCAGCAGTCATAATCCGATATCTGAAAGGTGGGATCAGCACGACGCACCCATCAGGAAGGCGTCTAGCCCAATGGTTATGCTCATTATGGAACGGAACGTCCCCGCATTCCCCAGGGATCACAACACCACCAGAATGGTGATGTGGCTCCGAGGGTCCTAGGATGAGTGGAGCTGGAATCTCCGGTGGATCCTCGTGTCCGTCTGAGGTGATCACTGGGTCGGGTGCATGGCCATTGGCTCCAGAGGACGAAGCGCCAGAGTCACTGGGGGGTGTCGACGACTGGATCTGTGAATCGGCAACAATGGCAGGCGAGGTGGCGGATGAGTCTGAGGCACTCTCCAAAATGATAACGGGCGGGACATCCGACATCTGAACAGGGAAAAATAACTTTTTCCATGTCAATAAGTCATAAAGCAAGCACGTATTAGGCAAAATAACTATGACAGTCTAGATCATCTATAGCAGTAAATAGCATGGCAATAATAGCAAATCGTACAGAAGTATCATGCAATCAAAAGCAGATAGTAGCATGCAGTAATGAAAATCAAGTAGCAGTGTACGTCATATAGCAGTAAAAGTAAGCAGTAGCATGCAGTAAGTTTCGCGGAAACAAGTAAACTAGCAAGTTGTAGATTAGTCCTATTAGTGAATCCTACTCGGTCCGGTCTAGACTCACTAATGCAACCTAATTCCCTACAACCAATGCTCTAATACCAAATGTGACGCCCCGTACAAAACCATCGTGTATGGATCATCAACAATAGGATCATTACAAGGTCAAACACTATATGCTGTTTGAAAACCAGTTTTGCATTCATAAAAAGATAGCGTTTACAAAAGATAACGTGACACAAAGGTCGTTACAAAGTCATTATTTGAAAATAACATAAATTACGAATGCAAAAGAAAAGTTCCATGATTGAGACATCTCTAAGTAATGCAGCAGAATTCTAGCACAGCAGGTCCTTAACAGCAAGTTTAAACACCAAGACAGCAAGTCTAAACAGTGGAAGCAACAAAACTCTAAATACCTGAGAAAACATGCTTAAAAACGTCAACAATAATGTTGGTGAGCTATAGTTTAAGTTGTAACAGTAATGTAAGGTAGGCCACGAGAATTCAGTGCTTCAAACAGCGTTTCAAAACAGTATGAAAAGTATATGTTTAACCGTGGGCACTTGGTAACTAACTTAACGTTTGTAACCCCCTAAAAGTACACTTGGCGAGTGCGTATGTTTACGAAGTATTAAACACCCGTTAAATGCTAGCGTGACCAGCCCGAGTGGGGATGTCAAACCCTATGGATCCATATCTAAGATTCGCGTTCACCGGTTCAAAGACCAATGACTAAACGTTACCGAGCTAAGGGGAACGTTTATGCCGTTTTATAACCTACACATATATAAAGTTTAAGTACTCGTGCCTGGTATGTAAAACGTAAAAAGTGCATGTATTCTCAGTCCCAAAATAGTTAGAGTAAAAAGGGATGCTATAACTCACAGTGATAAGAGCGGTAAAGTCGATAATGAAAGTATGCAAGTAGTAAGTCGGTCCGAAAGGTCGTCAACCTAAGTCAAAGGTTACTAGGTCAGTATGTTATCCTCATAAGTTCTAATAGTGCATAAAATAAGTTTTAAGTGTCATCATCATCATTATTCATCATCGTAAAAGTTAAGTAAGTTTAACAAGTATAGAGGTCAAAACAATAGGCTGACTTTGATCAGCTGCTACAGTCTCTACGTAAATCAAAAAGATGCGTAATCAGTGGACATGGATCCGTATGGGAGTCCTCTAGTTGCTGACCAATTTCCAGAACCAAACTCGTCTTCGTTTGACCTTGGTGACAGTTTAAGTGCGAGTAGGTCAGAAATTTCAGCACAACGTTACAAGGGTGTAGTGATTTTGAAAAGGCCCTAAATCCCAAACCGTAACTCGGATCGAGGCAAGTCTTAAACGGAAGTCATATAATCGAACTAGGATATCTGAAAATCAACTTTTCCAGTAGCCCAGGAGCCTGATAAGATCCCAAAAATAGTAAGCAAGGTGCTCTGGTGGGGTTCTTAGTGCTTGATGCTCATCACGGTTCTCATCCTTGATGCTTGTAGCTTCAAGTGTACAACTCGTTGATGGGTTAGCATCACCTTGACCAAGATTCTACCATAAACACACAATATGTTAAGACCAAGTAAGAACACAACTCATTTTAGAGTCTTAGATGGATGATGAACCAAGGTTACATCATATCCTTAGTCTTAACACAATTACAAGTTACATTTACAACTAAAGCTACAAACTTTACTTCAATCAAGCAAGTATGAACATAATCTAAGTCAAATAAAGTGATGAAATCCTAAGCTAGATAGCTTGGATCCTTTTCACACAAGTTATAAGGTCACAAAGCTAGAAAGCTTGAACCTTTAGTGTTCTTGAAAACCTTGAAGCATAAAGCTTAGATCTTTAAGTTACATGAAGACCATAAACACAAGTTTTGATCTTTATAACAAAATAATGAGATCATAAGTTAGGAAACTTAGATCCAACAAAAGATATGAAGATTCAAACTAGAAAGCTTGCATCTTGGTTGCTCTTGAAGATCTTGAAGCATAAAGCTTGGATCATTAAGTTACATGAAGATTACAAACACAAGTTTGAATCTTTATAACAAAATAACAAGATTAAAGTTAAAAGATATAGATCTACAAAGTAGGTGAAGATTCAAAGCTAGAAAGCTTGAATCTTCCATGTTCTTGAAGGATTCAAATCCAAGTTTGAATCTACAAGATGTAATCAAGATCAAAGCTAAAGAGCTAGACCCTTTAATGATGATGATAAATTCGAAAATGATAAGAGAAGAAGAAGAAGAAGAAATTCAAAAACTTACAAGTTTTAGAGTGAGAAATACTAGAGAGGAGATAAGAGAGTAAGTGTGTGTGAAATATAAATGAGAACAAGTGTAAAATGGATGGAATAAGGCTTGTATTTATAGGTGAATGAGGGTGAGGGTGGTGGTGATGGCCGTTGGAATGGGAGGGGGACAAGGGGGACACACTTTTGCTTTTTGGTTAATGGTTGTCTAAAGTTGGTGCTTATGTTAGGATCCCATGCAACATTAAGGATAATACTTGACAAAAATGCTAGCATGTCCCCTCTAATAAATGGGAATTTGTCTACATATTAATGGGTCACTAGCTATTAATAATTGGGCTAATTAAATAGTCCACAAACTAGTGTAGGGTGGGCTAAGGCTCAACAAGGTAGAAAGTCCAATAAGACTAACTAGTACGCATAAGTAAATTACTACGCGTAATTAACCATCCTAAAACCCAAGTAATTATTATTATGAAATAATAATTAAGATTTCATAGTCATAATATTCCGATTACGACAAAATTTAAACGTGTACGTAGTACGCACTTTATTCGTAACGTCAAGTGACACTAACGGTCATAAAGGCATCCGGTGATCAAGTTAAGTAACCTACGTACTTAAAGGAACGTTTTATCATATAAAAGAAAGTAAGCCATATGTATAAAGATTCCAGAGTATAAAGTAGCACAGTACGCACAAATACGCAGTTTCGCAAAAACCACAAGGCACAAAAACAAGTCAAAAAAGTCGGGTCATTACACCAACAGTACCATCAATAAACAGCACCAGTACCATCAACAATCCATGCCTCAACATCTTATTCTGTACCTCGAGTATAATCATCGTTCTACGTATCGTTCTACATCAATTATCTTCGTTCTTCATGGCGATTATGCAATCTCTAATGTTTTAGAGGTTATGTATTCTAGTTCAAACGGTAAATCAAATAAGATTAATATCTTATTGACTCATTAAATCCATGATTACATCTGAAGAAAATATATATGTATATATGTTTTCATAAAGATTGTAATTAAGAATTCTTTTTGTACAAACTGTTAACGGTGAAAATATTTTAACGGGTAGGTAATACCCGAGGAATATTTAGATTTCACATTAATAAGTTACACTGTACATTCTTCGAATCTGATTCAACAATCAATTACTATCCTACTTACAACCACCGATATACGTATCCATTCACCGCAGAGTAACCATTTTCATCCAATTTCATATTTGTATTTTGATTTACCAGAATCCAACAAGTGACATAATGAAGAAAACGTTGGACAAAATAAAATTTGTTAGAAACAAACAAATTAACTATGAGAAATTTTGTTAAGAATCCACGCTAACTGTTCCTAGCTAACTGTTCCTAGCTAACTGATTACATTTTATTTATCGCAATTTAATTATCGCAATTTATATTCTCGCAATTTTATTTATCTTCATTTAATTTCTGTTATTTATTTTACGCACTTTAAATATCGGGACACGTATACAAGGTTTTGACATATCATATCGACTCATCTATATATATTATTTGGAATAACCATAGACACTCTATATGCAGTAATGCTTGAGTTAGCTATACAGGGTTGAGGTTGATTCTACAATAATATATATACTTTGAGTTGTGATCGAGTCTGAGACATGTATACAATGAGTCACGTTTACGTATTAATTAATTCGAATATTATATATTCAACTATATATGAATTATTGTATTACTAATTGTGGACTGCTAACTGTGGACTGCCAACATTGGACAATTAAAATATTGATTATAACATTTGAAACTAAACAATTCTTCAAGTTTGCCACTTGATTTCATCTTAAACCTCATTTGTATCTTGACGATTACAATCTGCGTTCAAACCTTTCATGATTCTTGAAAACACCTCAATCGGAAGGATGAACCAACCGCACTTCATCTGCGGAAGAAAAGATTGATGCATATAGTTATGCACCTGAAAACTCTCAGAACCTGAGTAAATGTTTAACACGTATCTGTGCTAACTCTTTGGGAGTTGTTATTACCGAAAATCACTTTGCAATCCCTTTTCAAATTAGCCAATTTTGTCACAGCTTCAGCAAATTAATTTCGACTTTTCATTCGAATAAACCTTATTATAACCTTATATATAAGTTACCTTTCGTCATCGTTACCGGGGAACCATTTATATTCCACCATATTAACAGTAAACTTATCAGCAACTTCATTGATCTCTGACTTTTCGAAGAATCATTATATTCATTGAAACCTTATCATATACTCATCCACACCTTATAACGAGAATGACCATACCAATTATCCAGAATTAGCAATCAGTATTTTGAATCTCGCAACGTTTCTACTTCAACAATTATATGTATACATATAACAATTATCTCTTAGAATTATGATCTTCTATTCTGAAATTCTGAAAAAGCACCCAGTCTATGAATCAATACTACAAATTTTGAAAATTGCTGATGAAGCAGCAAAAACTGTAAACAATCTTAACAGTTGAAAGTTTGATAATAAAGAATAATGACTGAAGAAGCTCAAAGTTGGAACTGAAAAACGAATTGAGCAAACCATGAAGGAGGCTGTGAACAAATCACAAAGACTAAACCTGCCTTCAAAGAATCCAAATGATTCAGTATCTGCTGAACTCATTAACGAATACTTTGCTCCTGAATCTAAATCTTTACAGACAAATCTTCATCATTATCCTTCGATACTAGAAATTCTAAGATATCATCGTATCTTTTATCATAAATATCCTCGATATATCTGAAGATATTCTTAGCTGAAATCGTTTATCTTTTCGCGTTATCTGCATTACATCATAAAGGAAACTGTTTCAGTTTCTAAATTCTGAAAAGTTCGAATTTAAAATATGAATGATATTGAAGTAGTGTTGGGAACTGAAGCATGAGTTAGTATAATATAATGACACTTGACCAACGTGATTATATTACAGTAAGTCATGCTGAGTTTCTAATGGAACATGATGATTCATAGACCATTACGTCATCATGTGCCATGTTACACGACTCTTACATTCTGTCTAATCTCTAAACATATCAAGAACATGTTTTCTTGATAGTTCTATCTTTTCTCATAAATTCTGGTAACTTAATCAATCAAGATCTACTATTACAATCTCTCTCTTAGAACATTTGTTATCTTCATTCGAAACTTCATACCTACGAATTCTAGACCATTATTCGCTTGACTTAAAGTCGGGAAGGGAAAACAAAAGGGTGGAACTCCAAAATATAAAGGAAACAAAGATAGTGGAGTTATAGTGAGATATCCGACAAAGCAATTGAAACAGATCCTCGCATTTAATCAAAGAAGATTCATATTTCTTTAATTTCTGAAGAATCAAATCTTATTACGAAGATTTTCTCCAAATCTCTTGGATGCTGGAAATCAATCCTATCTACGTCAAAAGATATGACAGATCTTCGTTTACTTATTTTATTCTTTTGTGACAGCTTCATTCGTACTTTTTGAACAGTCGAATTATTTTATCCTTATTACTCAATGGTAATAAAACTTTATTTATTAGCTCATATGAGTCATGAAAACATTCTTATTGTCAGCCATGACCATCCCAATCAAATTTCAGGACGAAATTTCTTTAACGGGAAGGTACTGTGACTACCCGGAAATTTCTGACTAAATTTACACTTAATCTTTATATGAATTCAACACGATAAGCAAAGTCTGTAAAGCTGAGTCTCAAAATTTTGAACTATTTTAATATATTCATTTACCCTGTGACTATTTCTGACGATTCACGAACCTTTAAATTATAAACAGAAATTCATATATAAATAATTTTACATGTAAATATATATATATATATATATATATATATATATATATATATATATATATATATATATATATATATATATATATATATATATATATAAAATAAATTAAATATATTAATAAACTATTATAAGATTTAATTATTATGAAAGATAACTTAACTAAAACTTGTTATCTTAAATATATAGCGTATAAATGATTTCGAACATAATTTATCAACGTATAAGTTATACTATGAGTTTAATTGTTTAATATATATAATTAATATGATTATCTACTTAATATTTAAAACATAATTGTATATATATACATATGTGTGTGTGACTTCTATACATAATTGTTAATTGTATGTATAAATAGTAAATACTCAAAATATGTTATTATATATAATTAATTAATAATGTGTAATATTAATAAATAAAATTTAATTACAAGTTTAAAATATAGTTATTATACTTACTTTCATTATTATTACTAAAATTAATATTAATATTAATATCAATAGTAGTAATATTATTATTTTCAATATATAATATATAAATATGAAATTTGATATATATACATAAATAATATTATTACTAATATTATTATCAATGCTAATATAGTTAGTATTATTATTATAATTATCATTAATAATATTTTATCATCAAGTTCATAGAAATTATTATTTTTATTATTATTACTTTTATTATTATTATTATTATTATTATTATTATTATTATTATTATTATTATTATTATTATTATTATTATTATTATTATTATTATTATTTGTATTTAGATTATTATTAATATAATTATAATTATTAATTACTAATAATAATTATATGAATATAAATCAAATCGTACGATTTTGGATTCAAATCTGTTCCCATCTCAATCAACTTTCTCTAAATTTTGTTTCTATCTCCTAATCTGTTATACATCAAGATCGATCGTACCAGTTGTTAGAATCTCAATAGACTTTTAAATATATTTTTTTCTTATTTTATTCATGATTAAACGTGTTCTGTCCACTCTTTTAACTATAAAACAAACGAATAATCTGTATTCTGGACCAACTCATTTGACATTACACCCTCAATATCAATTACAATCACATTCAACAGAGATTAGTTGTTGAATTAATCTGAAAACCATGAAAAACACTCGATACCCTCCGTTCTTCCAACTTTTCAGCCAAAAACCGATTTTGAATAAAATTTAAAAATGTATAAATGTAATTATGTTGGAAATCTTCCACTCAAACTACCTGAAAAGTTTCAATTACCAATTTTCTGTATTGGATCCTAATTTGTGAGTCAAAGATTTTGAATAAAAAGTCAACCGAGTGTTTGAAGATCAAATTGGAGTTTTATAGGTTATTTCTGTTGAAATTAACGATTCCTAAAGATTTTATGAATCATCTGAAACACAATTCAGGTAGTAATTATTGTCTAATGCGGCCTTAAATTCATAATCGTGATTGGAGTTTCTTCGTGGGTGTTAACGAGCTGCTACAGCTGTTTTGTAATTTTTTTTTATCTGTTAATTCAAGATAAACACAAGTGGTCATTAGTATTTCAATTCCAAGTTTAGAATCAAACTTTTAATTCACTGCTATGATAGTAGTCTCTGGTCGATGTGTTCATGTGAAGAAGAAGAAGGAGAAACAGTTTAATACGCGGGTTATATTGTTTTATTTGGGGTACAAATCAGAAAAACAAATACGGAGTAATGGTTTGAGAGAAATGTCGGGGAACGAGAGGTCTCGAGTTTGAGTCCGGGCGTGGGCATCAATTTTTTTTAAAAGCTTGTGAGGTAGTTTTTTTTCGTTTTTATTTTTTATTATTATTATTATTATTATTATTATTATTATTATTATTATTATTATTATTATTATTATTATTATTATTATTATCATTATCATTATTGTTATTAGTGTTATTACTATGATTATTGTAATTGTTGTTATTATTATTATTGTTATTATAAGTATTATAATTATTAATATTAGTATCATAATAGGTATTATTATTAATATAAGTATTATCAATGTTATTATCATTATTAGTTTATCATTTTAGCTCTACTATTATTACTATGATTACGATTAGGATTATTATTTTTGTTATTATAAAAATAATACAAGTTATTATTATTTTCACTAATATTAGTATTAATATCATTTTTGTAATTATTAGTACTAATATTATTATTATTAACATAAGTATCATTTTTAAACAATGTCGTTATTATTTTTAGTATTATCAATATCAATAAAATTATTATTACTAGTAAATTATTATCATCAAAACTATCATTTTTGTTACAGATAAATATTTTGTACCTAAAATATACTTAATACATATATTATAATTATATTAATAGTTTATATACTATATATCAAACATATTAACATTATTTATATAATTACTTATATATAACAAACTAATGATTTGTTTTAATATAATACCAACCATATATATATATATATATATATATATATATATATATATATATATATATATATATATATATATATATACAACATAAACATATATAACATATAATATGAGTATTTGTTTTTAATGGAATGTAGTATAAATTCTATATAACTAAAAATATATATAAATAATACATACTAATAAAGGAAATTATGTGATTCCACTAGATGTATTAATAAATATACAAATGATATAGGTTCGTGAATCCGAGGCCAACCCTACACTTGATAAATGACGTCATATGTATTTTTACTACAAAATACAGTATGGTGAGTTTCATTTGCTCCCTTTCTAAATGCTTTTACAATATATTTTTGGGACTGCGAATACATGCGCAACTTTTATAAATGTTTGACAAAATAGACACAAGTACTTAAAAACATTCTACGAATGAGTTATGAGTACACCGGATATCACCCCTTTATAGTCTGGTAATCTAAGAATTAGGAAACCGAGCTCCTAATTGACGTGAATCCTAAAGATAGATCTATGGGCACTAACAAGCCCCAGCCAGAGAATTTGAACTGCTTTAGTACTTCGAAATAGGTATACAACCGCCAGCTTTAAAAGATATGATCTGTTTGTGAGGTGTACACAACCATCATATTTAAAAGAGTGGCCTGTTTGTATGCTTTTGCATGACCGTGCGGAATGCCGGTATGCGGGGGATATTCTATATGCATCTTGTTAAGGTCGATTACCAGGTGTTTGTAGTTCGTATGAATGACTTTTATCTCTATGCCGTGCGAAATGCCTGATATGAGATTATGTTTATGAAGGATATTAAAAATCGCGAGGCAACCTACGGGGGAGAAAAGGATACGAACCTACTCTGCTAAGCATTATGAAATATGTTTTCGTACACGAGATAGGTGTACTGTATTTAAATCTTGTGGTCTATTAAAATGATAAATTTTATTGTTTACAATAAACTAATGAACTCACCAACCTTTTGGTTGACACTTTAAAGCATGTTTATTCTCAGGTATGAAAGAAATCTTCCGCTATGCATTTGCTCATTTTAGAGACATTATTTGGAGTCGATCATCGTAATGGAACCAGATGTTGGTGACTTCGTCCAGATGGATTAGGACGGGGTATGACACTTACTCCCACTTTGATTAAGTCAAATCTCACCCGAAAACCCCCATAATCACAATCGACTAGTGATTATGTTCCAACAACTCATTTTACTCAAGGTTTCATCATCAAAACATATTACTTGCATCAATTTACACAAAACTCGTTTTGACCTAATCTCAAGTCAAAACACCCATTTTGCAAGCTTACACACTTAACCGCTTATAGCCTAAGTTAACTAGTGATATTAACACCCGAACATGATTATCAACTAATCAATTTCATCATCCAACCCAAAACCCACCAACAATGGTTATCGACACCATTTACTAGCTCAATCACCCAATTATCAACTAGTGGTTTTACTCAAGAACACCCAAATCCAAAACCCCAATTATGAACACTAATCAAATTATGAAAACTCGGAGTTAGAACTTAACAACACTACCACAACGTAGCTATGAGCGAGATGAACAACTTTAACACTCGAGCTTTTGATCGATTCAAGCTCCTTCTTCTTTAAATCTCCAAATCTCTCTCTAGATGAAATGGGAGTGTTTGTGGATTTGAAAGTGATCCAAAACTAGATCCAATTCTGGTATTAAGGCTACAAATCCGTCCTCAAGTGAAATGACCAAAATGCCCTTCATTTAACTCTAATTAAAAGAAAACAGAAAACTGCCATCAGATAAGGTGCGCGGCGCGCACAAGCTCAAACTTTGTCTGTCAGTTTCGATTTAATCCAGTTTGATTATTCAACGTTTATGTACACCTGTACACTTGGGTTTAGGGTCTTACAGTTTAACTATTGATTTAAACATTCACAATTATTAACCAAAATTCAATAGTCAACGTATGATTGTAAATGTCCGACAATACATAATTCAAGTAAACTAATAAGTACAATAGAATTAGGGATTACAAATATGTACTAACAGTGATTGTTGTAATTTTGGTGTTTGAAGTATCTTCCCTAGAGATATTCTCATAGGTGATAATAAAAGATTAAACAAATAAAGAGATTAGTTTTTCATTGTTCAACTCATCTGGTGACCATTTCCGACTTTTTTTTTTTTTTTTTAGAACAGCTGAATAATATAAAAGAACTAGCAAGAAGCTAGAAAATTACAAACAGTTCATAGGATGTTGGAGCCAAACATTCCAATCAACCTTAGGATAAGAAGATCTAGATTGTAACCAATCGAAAACAGAGACAATAATGTTATCTATAATGTGACTCTTCTTAAATAATCCAGACTTGAACACAACATCGTTCCTAAATCTCCATATGGACCAAAGCGTGGCTATGCAAATACATTGAAGCACAAGGGATTTAATCGGGTTTGAAGAAGCAGAAGCTAACCAGTTTCTGAAGTCTGAACCATTCGTCCACCTGGGTAAAGAGACACCAATCCACACACAGTGGGATGATAATAAAGTTTAAATATGACTCCGCGTTAATCTGCGAGGAAATGAAGCCCTAAACGTTAAACCATAGTGGGATGATTAAGATAATATAAGATTGTTTACCATATACGATCAAATAATAACTGTCTTTGCCTCTTTGTACATATAATGTTACACACTATTCAACTAATGACAACAAATACTAAGTCATACTTAAACTAGGAGAATTAGGTCGATCAATACTTTACGTTTGAAACATTTATTTGTTTTCTTCTATTTTGGCAACTATAAACCCAAGTGATACTTCTACATGTGTACATGACTACAATCCATACAACGCCTCACAAAATTCACATGTACCTATGATCATACCCACAAATAATATACATATTACATATTACATATTACATATATTTCTAATACAACATGCAATATTTAATTTTAATTAATTTAATTATTGGTTGTTTTGACTTGTTCGACTCGTACAATATTACTAATGGAGTTTTGGTCTTTTTCTTTTATTAAATTCTAATTCAGGTTTGTGAATTTAGTAACTTGGTCTATGTTCACATGCATATGATCAAAGCCTATGAGATTTTAAAACACTCTAGAATCGCAACTACTTCATGTCTTGAACGAGTCAGTCACATACTGTGATTAGACATCTAAAATTAATATTAAAAAATGCCATTGAATTGCTTTAGCATTCGTCTTTTTGAATATGTAATAACTAAGAACATAGACTAAAAGCAAGAGCGTGATACATGACATTTTCAACTTGGTATATGTACGTCAACACACCCTTTAGCATAGTCTTTTCATCAGAGATCTTTACAATAGAGTCGGTACGCATGACAAGATCTCCTTTACCGCAAACTTTACAATCTCATTAACGATGACACATATTTGGAACGATAGCGTATTTTTGATAATGTCGCAAACATGTTTTCATCCACATCTTAAGCATAACTATCAAACCCGATAACTATCAAGCATATGTTCTCCCGGAGCATGCATATGTTTTTTAACACGCATACACACTTCGTTACATAAATTAAATTTGTGATGGAGTTGAAGTATCTTGATCTTGATATTGATGATTTACGTGGTCAGGGGTATGACAATGGATCAAATATGAAGGGAAAACATATAGGTGTACAAAAAAAATTTCTAGATATAAACCGTAGAGCATTTTATACACCATGTGGTTGTCATAGTCTTAATCTCGCGTTATGTGACATGGTTAATACTTGTGGGAAAGGTTGAGATTTTTTTGGTATCATACAACGCATTTACACAATATTTGCGAATTCTTCTAAGAGGTGGAAAATTTTGAAAGATAATGTTCACGGGTTGACTCTTAAGTCATTATCTATCACACGTTGGGAAAGTCGAATTGATAGTGTCAAAGCTATTAGATTTCAGATTTTGGATATAAGAGAAGCTTTACTTCAAGTTTCTAAAGAGGACAATGATTCTAAAATCCAAAGTGAAGCTAAATCTCTTGCAACAAATGAGCTCAGTAATTTTGTGTTTTTAGTGTCGGTGGTTGTTTGGTATGAAATATTGTTCATCGTAAACTTAATTAGCAAAAAGTTACAAACCAAGGATATGATTCGTGATGTTGCTATTAAAGAAGTAAAGGGGTTAATGACTTACTTTGAGGGATATAGAAACACAGGGCTTTCTAAAGCAATTGTTGAAGCTACGAAAATCGCCATTGAATTGGGTATTGATCCAGTGTTTCCTCAAAAGCGTGTAATTCGCAGGAAAAAACAATTTGATGAGAACTTAAGGGATCAAGATGCTCCATTATCTCCTGAGGAGTCATTTAAAGTTAATTATTTCTTGTATATTGTTGATCAGGCAATTGCATCTCTTAAAACAAGATTCGAGCAATACGAAGAATATGAAAATATTTTTGGTTTTTTGTTTGCATATGACAAATTAAAGTACATTGATGATGAAGATCTTAAGGTGCGTTGCAGTCGTTTTGAGGATGCTCTTAAGAATAATGAACAATCACAATCAGATATTGATGCAAATGAACTATATATGGAGCTAAGGTTGCTTCAAACGTTCTTCCCAAATGAAACTTTGAGACTTATTGATGTTTTGAAAAAATTGAAAGAGATCGATTGTTTTCCTAATGCCATAATCGCTTATCGAGTGTTGTTGACTATTCCAATAACTGTGGCATCTGCGGAAAGAAGTTTTTCAAAATTGAAGTTGTTGAAAAACTACTTGCGGTCTACCATGTCACAAGAAAGACTTAATGGGTTGGCAATGATAGCTATTGAGAAAGATATATTAGGGAGTATTGACTATAAAGAGTTGATCAATAATTTTGCTTCTAAAAATGCTAGGAGAGAAGTTTTATTTAAAGAATAGTTTAAGTATAATGAAATAAAACTTATTTGTGAATAAAATAAATTGTTACGTTTTTTTTTAAGAATTTTAGAAGTATTATCTTTTTATATGTATGGAAAAAAAATTTGAACGTCTATAATGTGGCCCAATTTACTGTCTCGAACAGGGCTTCCAAAATCATTGAGACGGCCCTGCTTAAAGCATTAGGTGTATTCAGGGACGGATTTTTGCGGTGGCAGGGGTGGGCAGTGGCCCCTCCAAAAATTTGTTCTCTTAGTGTAAGTTTTATTTTCTAGGATCTAAAATATAAATATTTTATTAATAGCCCCTCCAAAATTTTAAAATTTTTCTTATATAAGTTTTTGAAATGATTTTGATCCTCCTACTAAAATTGTTCAAGATCCGTCTCTGGGTATATTGAATTCCACTCAAATATTCCATCAAAGTTTCATGTGAAACTTCAAAAACCAAAATTCCTCTACAATGGCCTGAGATGCTAAGCTAGTAACTATTACAATGGGGGAAGCTGCCCAAGAGGCAAACTACCAGCCTAGAAGATCTGTACACACGAAACAATATAATACAATGGCCTGAGATGCTAAGCTAGTAACTTGGCATCCAAAACATCACTAAACTACGTAAGGAAATCAAGATGATTTTGTAGCTAATTATGCCAATCGATATGCTTTGACTTGCATCTCTTTGCGATCCACTCGAAGCTTTTGACTTGGATTTCGTTCAACGCGACCGATGTGTTCCAACACTTATTTTTTTTAAGTTTTTTGGTTTCAGTTCCTCCAAATAAGGTAAGCGCACAACCATACCACCGCTTGCCAAATCTTTTTACCCAATTCCGACCCGACTGCGTTGAGCACCAATTTAAGAGCTCCTCAACACTTACGATTGCAAAATCTGTTTTAAATTATTTTTTATTGTATTTCCTTTTTGGTCTATCTATACTTTTAAACAAAGAACTTAAATAGTTGATCAATCGTTCAATGTCTACCTCCATAGTTCCCAAATAATTTACTAAACTGAACATCAGTTTGTCGCGTTACTACTCTCCATGCTCTATTGTCAACACATTTTATGACGTCAGCAACATTTAAATATATATGGAGTATTATTTAATCTCATTTTTTAACATTACCTAACTCACCTAAATTAGGTGTTCTTAAATTGGCATACTTTTTCTTTCATAAATTTGCTTAAAATGGTGAAAAAGATATTCAATTACATTACAAGTTTTATAAATAAATATACAATACTTATAGATTATGGATAAAATCCAAATTACTACTCTAAAAATTTGAATTAGGTAACAAATTAGTTCTCCTAATCGTTTGAACGGAGTAAAAATAAATGTTAGGTAATTGCTTACTCAGTTTTGAGTTTTATAGGAGAAAATGTTTCTTTGGTTTTGAGATTTCTTCGAGCCTCGCCGAGGTGATTAACATGATTTTTCACGGGATACATGTCCGTATGGATTGATATCCGTGTGATGGTTATTGAAAACATTCTTTAAGTGTGTGTGTGGAAAACGATCTCGAAGGTGGTTAATATCATTCTAGGTGATTCTGAAACGACGGTTCTAAAAAAAACTATATAACATTTATATTTCAACTTTTATAACATGATCATAATTAATAATTAATATCGATATACTTTATAGAAACTCTTGAATTACCCAATAAAAATTAATTACTCTGTAATTTCATAATAACTACAGTAACATTTATTCCACTCTAATAATTTTCCCAAAAATATAAAAAAGGAAAAGATTCGATTTCAAAATTTTTAGAGTAATACTATATCCACAAATAAATGCATACAAAAAGAATTTACAAAATTATTCGTTAATATTACATTAATTCATTTTTTTCTCTTTCTTTATAATTTTGGTATAGTGCCAACTCATTTTGTAAATAAGATTTTTGTAAATCTTATGTGAACAAATCATCATTTACGGAGTATCATTTACTATTTTTATAATACTAGTATTATTCTTTAAAAATATAATTTTCATTTATTTTGAAATCAATGTCCGAAGCTGCGAGAGCGATTGGTTTACACTCTCGGGTCACACATAATACGCGTTCCAATATTCATTACATTTCATTTTCATTTTACTATTTTAATTTTATTTTATTTCAGTTTCCATTTGTCACCTGCTACTCTACTCCCTTTTAATCTCCCTAAACACACCTTAAAAATAAGAATTTTCATCCTGCAAATTAATCAAGAGTCTAATTTATCACACCCCCGTTTAAAAATATGCAATTTTTTTAACATCTGCACAAAAACCCAACTCAAAAAAAGGGATCTTTAATTAAAAAAAGATTATTTTTTTCTTTGCTAGACCCAGAAATCTTTATTATTTATAGATACATATAAATATAAATGGCTGGTGGTGAAGGTGAAGGAACGTCGTTAGAGTTTACGCCGACATGGGTTGTCGCCGCCGTTTGTACGGTCATCGTCGGAATCTCACTCGCCGTTGAACGGCTACTTCATTACACTGGAAAGGTTTGTTTTGTTTTTTTTTTCCTTTTAAAATGTGAATGGGGTTTTGTTAATTAGAAATCTAGTTCAAATTAAAGTTGTTGATGAGCTTTTTATATTTTTAATTTTATTTTTTTATGCAGAAATTGAAGAAAGCAGGGCAAAAGCCACTTTTTGAAGCCTTGCAGAAGATCAAAGAAGGTTTTTTTTTCCTTAGTTTATTTCAATATTTTATTTATTTTGTTTATAAGCTTTTATAAAAATCATTGTATTTCATGAGGTTTATTTTGCTGTCTAGAAGTTTGATCACCTTTTTAGAAATTAGAAGTAAATATATACATACAAGTGTTTTTTATTAAAATAATTTTTTTTACCTTTTTATTAAATTACTTTATACAAGTGTTTTTATTTTGAGATTAAAAAGAATATGCAACTAAATTTTGGAGACTTTGACTTTCAAGGGAAATTATGCTAATTTCGTACTTGAAACTTGTATACACGTGTTTAATGTTTTTTTGAAAAATCTTTGAAAACTATATGTCACAAATAGCAAGCTTTATATTCCACATAAAAATAATGTTAGTGTTTGAATAGGTTTATAATAAAGGTGATTTAACACTTTCTATATGCGTCATAACATGATCAGAACTATATTAGTATGTTAAAAGAAAAAGTGTGTTACCTTATAAAATCCATTTCTTATCCCTGCTCAAACAATAAGTTATCCCTATCAAGTAAATACCTACTGTTTCTAATCTTCACAATGTCTTTGTTGTTGACCAACACCACGACCAGGGGCGGAGCATTGTGGAGACAGGGCGGGGCATCCGCCCCGGCTGGATTTTGTTTTTTTTTTAAAATTTTCACTAAAAAATTTTTTTATACTAAAAAATAAGGTTTTTTTTAGTGTTCGCCTCAGCTTCAATGAAAAATTAAATAAATTTTTTCACTCGCCCCATCTGTGGTTGGGTTCAAGTTCCGCAACTGCATTTGACATCGTTGATTTATCCAATTCCGAATCTCCTTCCGCGTCAATCATAATATTATGCAATATACAACACGTGAGTATGACAGTCGGTATCTTATCATGTCCAGGCATGCACTTGCCATTGATTACATCCCAACAACTTTTGGTTATTATTATTTTTTTAACGGCAATATCGGCATCGCCCAGATCACCCAAAGGGGACTTAACCACCTTCACGATCATATGCCACTCACACACGCGTTAGGAGAAAACTCTAATAGCAACAACCCTGGCAGTACGGTTGAAGGTTGGGAAAACCTCCTCGAGTATGACTTTTCGTATCTTATAATGTCTAGGCATGCTGTTGTCGCCGATCACGTTCTAAAATATTATTGCTTATTCAATACTCGGCTAGCAATCGATCGATATGACTGCTTGATTGATTGCCAAAGGAAGGTTAAACAGATAACATTTGGAGTGTAATTGATGTTGTCACATCACACCTGAATGGGATAAGATATTTATAAGCTATACTCGCGTGTTGTATACTACAAAACAGTATGATCGACATGAAAGGAGATATTAGATTCTGTATCGGATGAAACAATAAGTGTTCTTGACCCGACGTTGGAGGAAAGTGCGTTGGCCAATGACAAACACGTTGTAAATATCAGAGACATATTTTGAAGTGTTGATCATGTTATGACATGTATAGATAGTTGCTTTTAAGAATATACATTTAGTTCTCTTTTTACCTTAATACCTAGTTATTAAGCCGGCAACAAGCGTTGATTTATTGGCGAATTGACTGACTCTTAGAGCCTAAAGTAAATTTCAGGCAGGATTTAAAACCCATGTAAATTTGATTTTACCATTTTCATGGCGTCTCAATTTTATTTTATTTTTTTGGAATTTTTTTCCTACTTATTGGGTTTTGTTGTTGTTGTTGTTGTTGTTGTTGTTTACCTTAATACCTGTTATGTTATTATTATATTAAAAGATAGAAGGACGGACCACTAAGTTATGTAAGAATATCGAATTTGGAAAAATATTTTAAATGTATATGTAATTTGATTGACGTTTATGTTACGATTCTGTGCAGAGTTGATGCTTTTGGGGTTTATTTCTCTTTTGCTGACCGTTTTTCAATCAAGAATTACCAAAATATGTGTGAAGGAGAGTTTAATGGAACACCTTTTGCCTTGCTCATTAAGTGATATGAAAGACGCCAAAAGTCCTAAGTCTGAGACTACGTCTCATTTTATTCGTCATTTGCTTGCGGAAGAAGCAACGGGTGCGGGTTATTGTGCTGCAAAGGTAATAAATTTAGTTTGCATTTTTAAATCATAATTTATATTGTACATGACAAGGTAAATATCATTCATAGTTACCATATTTGTAATTCATCAAGTACACCTTTTCAATTTAATATACTCAAATTCAGCTGTTTGGTAAGTTGTTAATGGCTGAAAATGAAATAGGAAATCTTGATCAATTTATTTAATTTTCTGATTTTTTTATGGTTACTTTTTTTTATACAGGGTAAGGTTCCGCTTTTATCTCTCGAGGCATTGCATCATCTACACATCTTTATTTTTGTGTTGGCTGTTGTGCACGTGACGTTTTCTGTTCTGACTGTTGTATTTGGAGGTGCAAAGGTTAGTAAAATGATCATTGATCTGTACTTTATTCTGTGTTTTGTTTATTGCTAATACATTTGTGCATAATGTAGATACGACAATGGAAGTATTGGGAAGACTCTGTTACTAAAGATAATTTTGACCATTCACAAGGTAAATGTTATCATTTGTCATTTGTTTTTGATAAATATCGGTCTAATATTATAATGTGATTTTTTGTCAATTAAAGTGACAATGGAGAAAAGTTAACAATTTGAGTTCCTTTTGAGGTAAAAACGGATTGAAGCTTTTGAAAAAATAATTTCTATATACACATCAGATTACATTACATCTAACGTTCAATCATAAGTAGCAGTTAAGGATTTAACATTCGCGACATAACTAAACTCAAGCCTATATATTTTAAATCATGAATAATTATGGCACAACTTATTTTGCCATTTTAAAAAGTATCTTCAAATGTCAAAATTACAACCTCTATTATGTTTAATTATTTTTAGTACATCAAACGTTGAAAGTACAACCTTATACATTACGTCAAACAATTCATAAAGTTTGCATAATTTGAGTTGAAGCACGAGGTAAGCAAATCTTTATATATTTTTTATATTTCAAATACGAAAATTTAATCTTCAAAAGTATTGAATCGTTTAATATTTGTAACATCTACATTTCCTATTTTTAGCTCGTTTCTAATGAATATACCTTTAACGAGCTACTCTAATTCAAACTTTGAACTACTATGGGTTACAGTATTTAAGCCGAGAGTTACTCAAGTTAAAGATCACGACTTTATTAGGACCCGTTTCGTTGGTATTGGTAAAGGTTCAGCCATTCGAGGTTGGCTGGTAAGTAAAGGAATATTTTTGTTTGTTAAGACCATTTTTACTTCTATGATTTAGGAGGTTATATGCATAAATGTACAATTTTGGCTACCTTTAAACCACTTTTTTATGATATCATATGCTTTATGACTAAATATGATTGCTTAATTATTTATTGTCTTGTATCCCTTGATGAACATTACAGCATTCTTTCTTCAAGCAATTTTACGGATCAGTCACCAAGTCAGATTATGTAGCACTGCGATTGGGATTTATCACGGTAAGGATCTGAATTAAAGAATGCATAGCTCTCTTAACGCCACCTGTCTCGTATGTTGACCTTTTTTGTTGACTTTTTGTTTCTTTTCATGATATTTTTTATTGCAGACACATTGCAAGGGAAACCCTAAGTTCAATTTCCATAAGTACATGATTAGGGCATTGGAAGATGATTTTAAGAAAGTTGTTGGTATCAGGCAAGTGGTTTTATTTACTGTTTCATTCCTTAACCTTTTTTTTTTTTCAAAAAAAAGATTCTATTTTGAGAATTTGGATTATGAGTGAAAAGATATAAGTTTCTTGGGATTCAGAAAAACCTTTAATTATGGGTTTCATTCTCATTAATTCAAAACCCACACCACTTAAACAAACAACTTATATCATTCTATCTCATTCCCATTCCCATGTGTTATAAACCCTTCTACCAAACACACCCTCAAAAGTCAAATCATTGTGTTTTATCACTTCATCTACACACATTTCCTGATTTTGTCTTTCTTATATGCAGCTGGTATCTATGGGTGTTTGTCGTCTTTTTCTTGTTGCTCAACATTAACGGTAATGTATTATTTTATGACTTTTCTACAATGTAGCTACAGATACATCTATTTCGTGCTTAAAAAACTTAGCTTTAAGTTGCTTAATCATAAAAGATTCAACCTTTATTTATATAATATTCTTCAATCATATTTAACACAGTGTCATGATACCTTTCTTGCCATTTTACAGGTTGGCATACGTATTTTTGGATTGCTTTTGTCCCTTTCATTGTAAGTAGGCTATACAAACCGTAACAATGATTACATAATCATTTCTAATTAATTAATTATTTAAAACCTATTAATTTTTTTATTGTTTTTGTTTTGTTAGCTTCTGCTTGCAGTGGGAACAAAGTTAGAGCACATAATCATTCAATTAGCACACGAAGTTGCTGAAAAACACATAGCCATAGAAGGCGATTTAGTTGTACAACCATCAGACGATCACTTTTGGTTTAACCGGCCCAAAATCGTGCTTTTCTTCATACACTTTATACTATTCCAAAATGCATTCGAGATCGCTTTCTTCTTTTGGATTTGGGTACGTTTCAAGTTCACATAAAACATATAAAACTTCATGCAAAAACAGAAATCAGTAACCCGTTTTAACATTTTTGTTGTTAGGTTCAATATGGTTTTGACTCGTGCATTATGGGTCAAGTTCGCTACATCATCCCTAGGCTCATCATCGGGTAGAGTATCTGTCTTTGAGCTCGTAAACTTACAAAAACAGTAAAATGGACCAAAATACAGTAAACTTAGTTAATATATATATTTATTTATTTATTTATTTATTTATTGGCAGGGTGTTTATTCAAATTATGTGCAGTTACAGTACTCTACCGCTTTATGCTCTCGTGACGCAGGTACTTGTGTCAAGATTTGATCTTTTTTATTTTTATTTTATTTTCTTTTTTTTTATCTAACAAAACAAGCAAATATAATACATGTTGATGTTCAAATTTCAGATGGGAACAAATTTCAAGAAGTCTATATTCGATGAGCATATTCAAGCAAAAGTTGTGGGTTGGGCTCAACATGCCAAGAAAAAAGCACAAAATGGATCGAGTCATGATGGGTCAAGTGGGTCAACTGCCCCAACTGCTGCAGCTGCTGCGTTTAAGGGTGGTATTCAACTTGCTAAAATGAATCAGAACCAGCAGTAGCAGTCGTAAAGCTACAATGTCTTTTGGAGATGCTTATATGTTAATATAATATTGTAGTGGTCGAATATTAGCTTCAATCTTGCACCTTGTTCTGTTATGGTGATGATAGTAATCGCAGTTTTGCGAATTTTGCTTTTGGATTAGGAAAAGTGATTAAAAAACTGTAAACCTTCAAGTTATAATTGGTGACATCTGAGGTTACTCATGATGGTTATTGAGATCATATTTACTTTATTTTTTGTTGTTTGTTTTGCATGAATTGATGGTGATCTGGTGTGGGTTGGTTTGGGTAACAATTCAATGTGAGTTCTTTTGAAATAGCTACAAGCTTTTACATAAAAAAAAATATACTAATAAATAATGTTAAGAAAAACCTATGAATTTGGGTTGTTTACAATATCGTCTTCTAATATGAGTAACCTATAACAAAATGATAAACTTCATCCTTTATAGATATATTTCAAATCCCAATAAACTTGAGAAGCTACACCGTTTTACTCAACCACATAAAAATGACCGGTGATTGATGCAATTTATCAAGTATTGAATAAGGTCTTTGCTGGCATATTCTTCGTGTGTTCTTACAGGTTCATGAAAGGAAGAGAGTGACATCCAGATTCATTATCTCAATAAATATGATTATCACATTGATCGTAAGTAACCTCAACATTTTCGATCTTAAAATATGGCCCTCCATTGGAAGAAGCGTTTTAGTAGGGGAGACATTATTATCTCATTAATTATTAGTAGTGTGGATCTTGTTAAAATGGATGCACATCATTAGGCACAAAATCCATTCATCTGATATGTGTTTTTTCAGTTTTACGACAACAAGCATCTATAATTTTCCAGCCTAAATCGTATCAAGTTCTAACACGAAATTCTGATTTGATTTTTGGGTCAAATATCACTTGCAACTTGTTCTTGAAATCAAGTGTTCTGTACGATGAGCGTTCAGGTATATTATGACACCAACACAAGTTGTAAATGGTTTACGTTTTGCACTAGAAACACAAAAGAAAGTTGGGTTCGATTTTGTAACCTAGAGTACAACATGTAACTGTTAAACATGTAATTCGTGTGATTAATGTTTGTATGTGATTCCATTATGAACAAGTATGAAGATTAGAAAGAGTTTGTGTAATGAGTCCTTATTGCCACATGCATCTCAATGTTACAATGTAACATTATGGCAAAAGCTATGAGAAGGTTACAATTAAAGATCAGGGAATGGGGGTATTTACACTTTTTCTAAACAACACAAAATTTTATGTTATAACAGTAACATAATATAAAAGCAGAAATATGACCAAAGCAAAAGAATCTTGTTTAGAAATAGAAAAAAAAAAATTAATGCCCTGTTTTATTTTATTATTAATGAATAAAAGAAAAGGATCAATATGAAACATCTATACATCTATACAGACAAATTCTAAAAATATAAGGAAGATGTTTCTGGAAATTTATCTCCTATTCACACCCACTAATCGATTACAATTTCCCCCCACTTCAGTATGAACATCAGAAACTCAAAGTGACACCAAATAGATGAAAACCATCAGATTTTGCATATGAGCATACGCAACATACAAATTGTTTAGCCTTTGCATACCCATGAACAAGTCTGCATTACCTTTTGCTCAATAAAATGCAATTTTATAAATATGTATGTGTATAATGCTTGAACAACTGCGGCGTTATGTTCGAGGATAACGTGGTTCTTCAAAGCATTAGAAGAGCTCCTCTGAATTAAACTTGTTCCATGCTTCCTATAGTCACATTAAACAAACACACTTATAAAACTATAACAAGCTCGATTCATCAAAATGTAAAATTGTTCTAATATTTAAAGATTATGTTTAAACGATACATACGTAAAAAGAAATAAACTATCAACTGTCTTTGAGCTTTATTATACATATACTGATATACAGCAGTCATGTCGACCAGATAACAATGGATATGATAAAACAAATGCGTACCTTGAGGAGGTCAAAAACCTTCTCAGCGACATATTTTTGTTGAAGATTAGCTCCCTTTTGTTGTACTTTATCTGGATGAATACACAGAGTAGCCTTTCGATAAGCCTTTTTCACATTGGCACCAGTGATCAAATCGGTCAACGAAATAGGCTGCCAACCGCATTCAGGCCAAAGAACCTAAAAAGTCACATGTTGATTGCTTGATTATCGAGTGTCACATGTAGCTCATCATGCAATCATATAGTTGTAACAATCATAACTGATATATTAAGTCATTAACTATTTCAGACTGACCTGCCTATTCTAACCCATATAGAGAATTACCCATTTGAACTGTTACCCAATCCACGCATCCACCCAACCCATTTTGCCACTTATACTTGGTAGACAACATGTCACATATGCAATCAATCATTGTACAGTTGTAAGGTTCATTTATTATGTCGAACACATGACACTACTACAAATTGTGATCTGTTTAAGTGTCAAGGGTTCTTAACATCATTGCACTGTAAAGGATAAAAATATGTTTGTCTTTAGGGTAATTGTTGAAAATACACTTTTTTTTTTTTGACTTCAAACAAAATACACTTTTTTTAAAAAAAATGTCTTTTTACACCATTCGGTAGACGGGATTTCCGTCTACCACCTTTATCTGTCGTCTACTACCATTTTTACAAAGTAGTCGACGGTGAGATAAAGGTGGTAGACAGAATTTACAAAGTAGTCGATCGTCTACTGCCTTGTTGTTGCTGTCTACTGCCTTGTTGTTGCTGTCTACTGCCTTATAGACACTAACAAGGGAGTAGACAACAACAACAAGGCAGTAGACAGCAACAACAAGGCAGTAGACGGTCGACTACTTTGTAAATGTCTGTCTACTGCTTTGTTCTCGCCGTCTACTAACCCTGCCAGTAGACGGGAATTCGTCTACTACCTTTATCTCACCGTCGACTACTTTGTAAAAATGGTAGTAGACGACAGATAAAGGTGGTAGACGGAAATGCCTTGTAGACACTAACAAGGGAGTAGACAACAACAATAAGGCAGTAGACAGAAACAACAAGGCAGTAGACGGTCGACTACTTTGTAAATGTCTGTCTACTGCTTTGTTCTCGCTGTCTACTAACCCTGCCAGTAGACGGGAATTCGTCTACTACCTTTATCTCACCGTCGACTACTTTGTAAAAATAGTAGTAGACGACAGATAAAGGTGGTAGACGGAAATCCCGTCTACCGAATGGTGTAAAAAGACAATTTTTTAAAAAAAAGTGTATTTTGTTTGAAGTAAAAAAAAAAAGTGTATTTTCAACAATTTCCCTTGTCTTTACTTAAGAAGGGTCTGGAACATTGGAAAAAAACATGTCAACCTTATCTGTTAAAAGGTCGACTAGAACATGTGAAACAGGTTATCAACTAATTACTAACTAGAGAAACAACAACAACAACAACAACAACAACAACAACAACAAAACCCAATACCACATGAGTGGTGTATGGGGGAGGTGATATGTAGACAATCCTTCCCCTATCCGAGAATAAAGACAAGTCATTTCTCCACCCAGAGTGAAACACTCTCAAAAGTAGAGAAAGTCATCCCTCTCTTTATTCAACGGATAAAGAGATTGCTTCCGAGAGGACCTCCGGCCTTTAAGTAGGAAAAAGTTAAAAAAAAAAAAAATACTAAAACAAAAATAATAATAGACGCCATGAAAATGGTAGAATCAAATTTCCATGGGTTTTAAATCCTGCCTGGAATTTAATTTAGGCTCTAAGAGTTAGTCAAGTCGCCAATAAATCGACGATTGCTGTCGACTCAATAGAGCCGTTCAATTACTAACTAGAGAAACTAATCAAATAATTGGAAGTCACCCAAAGTGTATTTTTAATGAATAAAATTGGCAAAAATGATTAAATCTCATGTAGGATTTAAAACCCATGGAAATTTGATTTTACCATTTTCATGGCGTCCCAATTTTATTTTTATTTTTAATTTTATTTGTTTTCTTAAAAAAATTTTCCTACTTATTGGCCGGAGGTCCACTCGGAAACAATCTCTGTATCCGCCTAATAGAGAGGGGGATGACCTTCTCCACTTTTGAGAGTGTTTTCACTCTGGGTGGAGAAATGACTTGTCTTTATTATCGGATAGTGGAAAGATTGTCTACATTTCACCTCCTCCATACACTACTTATGTGGTATTGGGTTTTGTTGTTGTTGTTGTTGATCTGTGAAATCATTTTTAAAGTAATAACATACTTTTGTAATCAAGTTGATGCATTAATAGTTTACGCGAGCAATAGGTCAACACAACAAATTGTTTCGACATGTTACCCAAGTACCCAACACATCTACTGCCCATGTTTTCACCTCTATTCGATATTATTGACTAAGCTAACGACCGTTACGGGGTCCCACTGCCACCGCGTGTAATCACTATTCTTAAGTATGCCAATGACCATTCACCATTTCAGTGTCAAGTTTATTAGAGGGATTTGAAATCTTGGAATCATAAAAAAACATAAGACAGACTGAGTGGCATACATATTGTAATGTTGATAGCATCGCACGCAGATTTCCTTCCTTCCCTGCAGACCAGCGCTTGATTTCGACATCTAAAGTGTAAGAGACCCTCTGAAATTAACATACCAAGGTCAGATAAAAAACACAAGATCAGGGGACCTGTATTGAAAATATGTGGAAACTGAAAAGTAAATGAACTAACAATATACGATATTTAACCAACAAGATAGCGGCCTATACTTAAGAGATAGGTTAACTCTCTAAGGCTTCGTTCTACTTAGTAGGATGATTAATTAGTCACTTTAGTTTATATAAGCATGCCCAAAACATTCTCTAACTCTCATAGACTAATTAAAGCAGACTACCAAAACTACCATAGCCTATCTGATCAGATCCCAAGAGAACGTTATGCTTACTCTCAGAAAAAAAAAAATTATCAACCTAAAGCAAATATAAGGGCAGATTCTAATTATTTAGAGATAAAAGAGGAAATTTCCATATGACACATGTTTATATATACACAAGCATGATTCAAAAAGATGAAAGACCTATATAACTAGATATTAATTGAACAGTTGCAATCAATGAAAAAGTAATACCTATATAACTAGATAGCAATCAATGGAAAGTCATGTTTATATATAAAGCAAATGGATACATCTGGATCTTAAAACAAAGATTAAAAAAAAAAAAAGGTAGATGCCTATATGATACTCACTTGTCTTTCTTCCTGTTCCTTTTGAATCTGCATATCTCGTTGATTTTTTTCAGCAAGTGCCTTAGCCTATAAATGAAAACCTCAACAGTCGAGAGTTATCAATTATGTAAAAGAAATAACTCCAATCCTAATTATGATTTTCATACTTAAAAGAGAGTCATCGTCCAAATCACATACCGCACGCTCTTGAGTGCGTTGTTGCCTTTCCAGCCTAGCTCTCCGTCTGTCCTCGGTTTCACATTCAACATCTTGGAATTCGCCAGCTGGCGAAGGAGCTTTTGTAGTAACAAGGCATTAGTTAGTACTAAATGGGATCAAGAAGTCACAAGATAATCTAAGAAACGTTTATTTACTCTGTATAATATACCTCCAAAAATTGAGCTAAGATCATCAACAAAATTGGTCGTGGAAGATGCTTTCCTCACACTGGACGGGTCTCTAGCATTAGAAGCCCCGTGGGCCCCATCTGGTCCTTGTTTGTCCTGCGATAGTGGATCAGTTGCAGACCCCTACATAAAAATCAGACAGAGAAGATAAAAAATGATGATATTATTAAGATAGAAATGACTAGACATGAAAATTTCGTCCATTTACTCATGAATGGGTAGATTCAGGTCAGGTCAAATGCATCGTAACTCGTAAGTGGCCCAACGTGTACTATAAACGAACGAATCATATAACACAAAAAAGAGTATTTATATAATCACATTTAACAAAATTAATTGTATTGGACTATATATTTCAGATCAACCCACCCTTACCTGCTTTGACCCCATGAGTCCATGACCTAACCCACCCACCCACCCAGCATGTTTTGCCACCTCTACATGAAACTATTTTATACAGGAAACCATTTACCACTCACCGAAGATTCTCTTGCCCTAGGCACACTGTTTGGTTGGGAACTTGTGCTGAAAAAGGCATCAAGGTCATTATCATTCTTTCGTTGGTTCAATTTTGTGGCGGCAACCGCAGCAGCCCTTTCCCGAGCTTCTGCAGTGGCTCTCTCTCTTGCCTCAGCAGCTACTCTCTCTCTTGCCTCAGCAGCTGCTCTTTCTCGAGCCTCAGCAGTCACTCTTTCTACAGCAGCACGCTCTGCTCTACGCCTTGCATCTGCTTGGGCCTTTGCTACAGCAGCTTTTTCTAATGCTTCTTTTTCCCTGGCTTCTACAGCAGCCTTTTCGGCTGCAGCTCGTTCCTTGGCTTCTGCAGCAGACCTTTCTGCTCTTTCCCGAGCCTCCACAGCTGCCCTCTCACGAGCCTCAGTTTGAGCTCTCTGAACCGCAGCCCTCTCTGCCTTTAAACGAGCTTCAGTGGCTGCTCTTTCACGAGCTTCCCTGTTAGCTCTCTCTACAGCTTGTCTGGCCTTCTCCCTTTCAGCTTCTCTCATCCTCTCTCTCTCAAGCCTCCTTTCCTCTTCTCTCTCCCTTTCCCGTGTTATCTCTTCATCCATTACCCATTCATTCATATCTACCTGCGTGGGTTCTCTATTTCTAGAAGCATTACCATATTGGGAATATTTAAAAGGATCTGAAGAGGAAGAGGAATCATTATCAGATGTTCTGGTAGTTGAAGCAAATGATTCTTTTTCAGAATATCTAGCACGTCTTGGTATTGGAGGAGGGGGTCTTGAAGGTGGTGGGGCGCTAGTAATTGGTGTGAACAAAGGGATCTCTGACACAGTCAGCCATATATCATCATGACTACGCACATGCTCATCTGATTTAGGTGACGTGCCCACTGGAGAATTCGTCTCATCAAAAGATGTACGTGAATGTCTAGAAGCAGGTGGCATGTCAAAGACTGTTTGATGAGATTCGTGCCGATCATCTAAAGGCGTTTTCTGTGGTTGGCTTTCAGAGTATCCAAAAAATGATTCGTCTAATGGCTCTTTACTAACAGAACTTCTCGCACTGCTAACACCGGATCCTTCTTCCGAATGGGTCTGACCCGTTTTCCTGTTATTTGCTTCCTTTGTAGAAGCGGGTGCAGGTTTATTAGAACTGTTAAGAGAGCTTATGTCACCAAACAAATCCTCACTTGGTGACGATATTCCAGACTTTGAGCTCCTGGATTTACCAATAGGGGTTGACATAGATTCTAGAATCACAAATGGGTCTTCTACTGCATTAGATTTTTCCTTTGCTTTTCCAGTTGATGTAGGGCTTGGATCTGATCTCCATCTGTTAAACACATAATACATCACGAACCATCACATATTATCCAACTCAACTGTCAGCAATAGGTTAGGCAACAAAGATAAACATACTAGCGTACTTCCATACTTCATATATATAAAAAAATTGATCAATTACATCCTGGTTGAACAAATTAAATCAAGTTACTCGGCATAGATAATAGTTGTTGTGAAATAACTATTTTTCTGTCAAAATGAACTCCCTCAACTTATCATCTCAATTTGGCCATGTATGTTAGTTAAGACCGAATGAAAAAGGATGTGATATATATAAATGTGAGAGCATAAGTATGCAAGTAAGAAAATAGTTGTTTGAGGATGTAACTGGGGAAGCTGCATAAGTACATTGACGTGTTTATAGATGACACACATTCAACAACAACAACAACAATACCCAATTCCACTAAAGTGGAGTATGGGGAGGTTAGATGTAGACAGTCCTTTCCTCTACCCTAAAGTAAAAGGGAAGTCATTCCTCCACCCACGGATACCTATCGGTCCCCAGGTAGAGGAAGTCGTCCCTCCCTATTCTGTAGAGCAGAGAGGCTACTTCCTAGGGACCTCCGGAAAGAAAGAACCATGAATTCCGATATGTGCAGTAAAAATATACAAGTACAGTTGATAAAATAGAAACAATACCATGAATAATGTATACTCCAATACGATATGTAAAGGTAAAAAGAGCAGGTAACAATATAATGTAATATAACATAAAAGTAAAATAAGTGAGTGTCAAATATGCAAGTATAACAAGTCATGTAAGTACAATAAGTATACATAAACATGTTGGTAAAAAGCATGTAGGTATAATATGCAGTATAAAGTAGAAGGTATACAATGTAAGCATAGACAAATACGTATACTATGTTAGCATAAAAACATGTGATATGAAAGTACGTATAATTTAATTGCTATATAATGTAATACAAACATGTAACCATATAGAGCAATAAAGCATGTGAATATGCTACAATAAGTATAGATATTTTATACATCCAAAAAACATGTACAGCCAATACGAAAAGTCCAAAAAAAAAAAAAAAAAAAAAAAAAGACATAAAAGAAGTGCACACAAGCAAGTAGGCAGGGAATACACTTAAAAAGAAATTAGTCTAGCATAACAAATACTAAAACGAGTTATGTGTAGAAATAATAGTCAAGAAACCTGTACTTTTAATATACAACAACTTCCAACTTAGAGATGATTAAATCCTATTCCATATCATTACTAATGTAGAAATCGTGGCCAAACAGAAACGATAACGAATTAAACAAGTAAAGCTTGACAGCTTCGTTTATTCACGTTAATAATCAAAGATAATAACTAACTTTTCAATCCAAACAAAACCAAATATATAATACTGGAGACAAGCTAAATAATAGGAATTCAAATAATAGATAATAACAAAAGAAACAAATCCAATACTCTTATCCATGCACTCTCGTATCTTCTTTGGACCCGAAGTCAAAACCAACGAAATACATGTCCAACATTAATGGGCTCTTTGACTTTTTATTTATTTATTTTCTTTTTTAGTTTCCTTCTTGGCCCAACGCCCACCTTATTAATTAAATTAGGCCCACCTGGATCATACAGATATGCATCAATTACCCATACATAAGTTAGAGCATACACATCAGATATGACCAACTTTTCACATTAAGATTTATTAAGTTCCTAAGAGAGTTAATACTTATGCTAACAGATCCTTAGAGTGAACTCAAAAGAGAAAGGTTCGCACTTTCAAGTACTTGTTGCTATCTTCTCATGAACATTGTGACAATCAAACTCAATATGTGTTATCTGTTCATGGAATATTTGGTTCAAGACCTAAAAGATATGAATTATGCACCCTATTATGATATTATGATATATTCATGATTCATCAAACCAATTTAAGAGTCTACAGGCTCTTGTTTCTTGCTTTCCCAAGAATAAGAGTCCATACAAGACTGGCTCCTATGGGTTCATATTTGAATTCTTTCCCGCAGTGCAAATAGAGTTCAAATGTACAGTGACAATTAATAGTTAATCAGGTATGCAGAGATGTAAAAACAAGAGTGATGAGCAGATGAGTTTCTCGGTAAACATGAGTCGTAATCAAGAGGGTTTTGTGGACCCTCAGTTGATACTTCTAATCAACTATACAACCCCTATATCTGGCCGAATCACTCAACAGAAGACATAATCAAAATGGAGACTATGACAGTATAAGATAAGATTTCTATTAGATTAAAGAACTGCCTGTTCATAATTCTCAATCTATATACCAATGGAGGTATCACTGAAGCAGCTAATAAGCCTTGACACGTAACACGTATAATGCACCAGCACATCTTTCAAAACTATGCACGCATCTCGAAAAATGCTAAATAGGTTCACCTTCCAGTCACATCTATCCTTTGCACCTCAGCACATTTGACATACACATTAACTTGAGTATAAATTAACTAAGATCAGTTTAACACACATCAAACACATCTATCTCAAAGCTAAGGACAAATAACAATGCTCATTTAGTATGTTCAATGCAAACTACTTAATCAATATTCATCGAAACAAACAACTAAAATCGACACATAGCATAGGGTACTACCTGCTACTAGATGCAGGACTGCTAGTTCCAAATCCAGGAATTAAATCATCCAAGCCTCCAGGACTCTTACCACTACTCTGCCTGATCGGTTCCGCTTTCGCCGTTCGACCTAAACTCCCAAGCAAATCATCAAACTGATCACTCTGTTTCGGTATCGATGCGGAAATATCGTCAACTTCTCTCACCGAAGCAGAAGAAGGTACCTGTTTACTCTTCATCCCTGGCAATCCATCAAATATGTCGTCGTCATCATCATCATATAACGGTTTATCATAAACCGGTGAATTGTTAGAATTCGAAGCCCTAGGGTTACTTTTAGCGTCATTATTACTAGTACTACTATTAAAAATTGAATCGTAATCGAAATCAGACATCGACGGCGTTGATTTCGAGTTAACGTTTGTGTGATTTGTTGAACCGCCAAATAGGTCGTTATATACATCTTTTCCGTCAGAATTGAACGGCGAATTTGGTCGGTTGCGGCGATCTACACCGGTTGATTTCATTGGAGCGGATTTGCCTTGCGGTCGATAACCGAAATCCTTCGCTAACATGCCGAAATCGTCCATTTGATTTACCAGATTTCGAAACGGAATTGTTAAAATCTCGAATAATTTAACGGTTATCGACGGTGGTTGCTTTTCGCGGCAGAATTGCTTTTTTCACTTGTTGATTTTCAGTTCGTTGTTTTTTCGTCTGCGGGGATCTCCATTATTTTTTCTCTTGAAATATTAATGAGATTTGGGTCAATTTGCGTGTTGACCTTTATTTAATTTTGCCCTTTTTACGACAATTTCAGACATGAAACAAGTAAATTTAAATTTGAGTTAATTATACCATTAGTCCCTGTAATTTACCTAAAATTATACCGGTAGTCCTTTTCTTTTTAAACTTATACCAGTAGTCCCTATGGTTTTTAAAATGCATGGCGTTGGTCCTGAACTTTACCCTGGTTAGTCCTTTCCACTAACATCCACTAACAATCGCTAAATATTTTCGTTATATCTAATCATTTGTCATCCACATTAGGGTACAAAAGTCATTTTACCTAATCCTACCCTCCCCTCCCTTCTTTGACATGCTCTCATCTCTCACCTATCCAATTCTGAAAAGAAAAAAGAAAAAAAAAAAATCTTGCAAACCAAAGGTCAAAATTATACTCCGTAATACGCAAACCTCGCAAACCTATATGTCTCCAACCATAAATTAAAAGTAAAGTTGCGAATAATTTTTTTTTTAACTACGTTTGGTTTTTCTGCAAATTAAATTCCTACCACCACCGTTGTCGCCTCCGTTTTCGATTTCCTTTGGCGATGTCGAAGCCTCTCACATCTAGCTCCGGCGAGGTCGTAGCCGTTCACTCATGTTTGTGAAGTCACAACCAAATCTATCAGATCCATCCGAGACCGGAAAACAGGGGTACATCGGAGAAGACATCGGCTACCTACAATCGAAATAATTTCAAGGAGCCAACATCGTTCTTTGGTCTCGAAAGTTTGGTAAAAGGGGATGTAAAGGAATTTTGAAGCTACGAAGTATAGGTCCTCGAGTTTCGCTCAAATTAGTGTTACTCATGTTGTAATCCTCGTTGTATCATTTCCTTATCAAAAAAAAAAAAAATAGTAGTAACTTGAACAGAAGGAGTGAAACGAATACGGATTACGAGTATTTTCTAGAAGATTTGAAGAAAATAGCGCATATTAATGGAAAATTATTTTTTTTTTTTTTGAAAGGCAAAGTATTTGATTATATAATAGAAAAGGATTACAGGCTCGAAGCATTCGAGGTTATGCTTCTACGAAAACAGAAAAATCCTAACAAATGCGTATTACAATTACAGCCTAGACATGGAACTTAAATAGCCGAAAAAACAGAAAAACAGAAAACTACAAAACAGGTAATTTAGATTTCACCCATGATCATCGAAACAACTTGGATTAACAAGCCATTGACTCCATTCGATTGCAGTTTTTCTCGACCTTCTCGAAATCCATTCGAATGATTTTATTTGGACCTCATTGAGTGCCATCGGACCGCTGATTTTTTTCTTTTGGAATAAGGTGAGGTTTCGGTTTCTCCAGATTATGGACCCGCAGACCCATTCAATTGCCTTCCATAATAAGGATCTATGCTGCGGTTGGGAGGTGTTGTGAATCCCTTGAAACATGTCTTCCAAATCCGCATACATTTGTCTGTTTAAATTCCACCAACGAAATACTCGATCCCATAAATCTTTTGCGAAGTTACAATGTAGGAAAACGTGATCCACTGTTTCGAGGTCATTGTCACAAGTAGGGCATCGTACCGAGTCTAGGTCCACCCCTCTTTTGTCTAATTCCACTCTAACCGGGATTCTTCTTTGCTTTACCCGCCAAACGAACACACCAATTTTCTGTGGTAACAATTGTAACCGATCTGTTGCAATGGGCAGGTCCTGTACCTGCAGCATTTTTTCGTCGATCAACTTTGACAGTATGAAGGATTTAAACAGCCCACTAGGGTGCAGGTTCCATGACCATTTATCACTTGAACCTGCCGCAAACTTGAAGTCACGAAGCACAGTCACTAGTTCCTGAAATTCTGCAGCAGTTCTTCCACTTAGATTTCTCAGCCAGTTCCACGAAAATGTTAATGACCCGTTTTGGATAGATATCCTCTCCATCACCTTCTCATCCATGTTTCGATCTAGCTTGAATAGCCTGTTGAACCTCACCCCAAATGTAATATTGTCGACCCAATTGTCTGACCAAAACATAGTGTCATCACCTTTGGATACAATCTTCACAATAGAGTTAGAAAAAGGTATATCAAGTTTGTCAATAAGAAAACCAACTTTACGAATATTGTTCCAAGTTGTACCCTTTCCGGAGCCATTGTTAACATGTTCACCCAACCCACCTGTAACGACCAGACCAAAACCGTTATTGACGGCGCCGTTAACTTAGGTCCCGTTGCGTGGTCGTAGTCCCTATATGAGACTCGTTTGACCAAAATTATGTCGCATTCATTTGAAAGGTACAAGACTTGCAGGTTTAGTTTACAAAACCGTTCGACAACAAGTCTAAGTTTACAAAAGTCATAAAGTATAAATGAAATAACTTACGACATAATTAGTTTAAAAACACAGTTGCTATAAATAGCGTAAGTATGTAAACGAAAGTTTGAATCCAAAAGTGCTATCCCTAGCGTATGCATGCATGGTTGACTCCAATCAAGTAATCAAAGAGTGCGGAAGCATGTATCAAGTAGCCAAGTATGAACCTGAGAAAACATGTAGAAAACTGTCAACGAAAAACGTTGGTGAAATCATAGATGTATTTGTAAACGTTGTTTTTGAACCACAAGATTTAGTATTCCCATAGTTGATTATCAAAATCGTTTGCATTCCAAAAGTATTGTTCGCGAGCACCCAATTATCAAGACTTAACGTTTCCTTCCATAGAACCCCATCACAATAGTGTTAGAACATACACTGTTTCTCGAAAATATATTTCATCCGTAAACGGTAGCGAACCGTCCGTAATGAGGGTTTGTCAAACCCGTATGGCCACACAATATAAGTTCTCGCTTACACCCTGCAAGTGTAACTAATGATAATCGAATTGAGGATTTTTGTTCTAACTCGCTGTGGAATGTTTGTTTCATCGTACTTGTGTTCAAAGTATAAAAGTAAGTAGTACAAAATGTGACAAAGTATATGTTTCTCAGCCCACAATTTAAAGTATAAAAAGTTGTTGAAAAGGTGGGACTATGATCTCACCTCGAGTGCACGAGTATAAAGGTACTTCACAAAGTAAACGTGTGCATGAAAGTTGCTTAGCCTTGACCTAAACAAGTAAGTTGTATCAATTAACCGGTTACGACACAAGGTCGAGCGAAATGTGTTCAATTAGTCCTATGGCTCGTTACGACTCGAATAGTATAGCATGTGAATCACGTTGTCAAGTTTCATGCAAGAATCAAGTATAAAAGCATGTTAGAACGATTGTATAAAAGTTTGGTTAAGTTTGACTAAAAGTCAAACTTGGTCAAAGTCAACGAAAAGTCAACACGTTCGGGTCGGGTCCCAAACTATTTTTCTAAGCTTAGAAGTCATATATGAGCATGTTGGCCAAGTTACATGTTAATCGGAGGTGCGTAGCATAGCAAACATTTTTCGAAATTTGACAAAGTAGGTCAGAACCCAAACACGGCTATTGCCGCGCCGCGGCCAAAGGTGTCGCGCCGCGACATTAGGCGTGGCCTGGTACCTGGTCAGTTTCAAAAGTTCAAGTCTTGATCCAAAATTCAATTTAGCACAAAACGCAAACCGTAAACACTTAGAATACGCATCTTATATCATTGGAAAGCTCTTTTGACAAGGAATACAATTAACTACCTTTCACAAGCAAAAACATCAATTACAATAACCGAAAACTCGTCAATTGATCAAGAAGGGTTTATTTTCAAAGTTTCAAGTTCGTAAAACGTATTTTATGATTCGGGAATCCAATTTACACATACGATATGCCGTTCCGAAGGTAATTAAGCATACAATGCATCTAAACACTTACTAACAACATTAACAAGCATTCAACGCATCAAAAGTTCATTTCAAAGTCTATCAAACCCTAACCAAAATTCACAAAAATCAATAATCATGTGTTTGAAGTTTTCTTAATCAACCTACGCATCAAAACGAAGCTAGTGATACTAGTAACACAATTAAAACATGAACTTTAACAATCAAACAACATTTAATCTTCCAAAATGCAAGATTAAGCAAACCCATTTCAAATGTTCAAACTAGTTACTCAAAACAACAAATCGAGCAAGTAAATCATATATTCATGCTAGACACGAGCCATAGACACTAACTAACACCATTTCAAATCAAAAACACGAATTTAGAGAAATCTAGAGTTTTAGAAATGTTACCCAAACGAGATGAAGTTAGTATCAAATTGTAGAGGATGAAGAGAGGATTCCAAATATGTAATTTGTTTTTGTTGTAAGCCTCCTAGATCGAATTTAGATGACGAATGATTGAATTGGGTGTTTGTGTGTGTGTTCTTGCTAGAGAGAAAGAGAGAGAGACGGAGATGATTGAATGGTGGTGATTGGGGTGGACTAGTTGACCTAGTCAACTAGTTTGCCCCGTGTCAATTTTAGTCCCTCGAGTTTAGAAGCGGGTGCGGGATTTTACCGAACGGATATTTTTAAAACGCAAGTTAACGAGAGATGTTGTAATCGAGTAACGGGATTATCAAGAACACTAGTTAACGAAGTGTACAAATATAGGTGACGAGAGATGTCATTAAAATAAAAAGACGGTGTTAAAATAAATTTAACGGAAAAACGCGAGATGTTACATTATCCACACCTCAAAAGAAATTTCGTCCCGAAATTTAGTTGGAAGTAGTAGTTGTTGAATCTTCCTCGAGATCTTGTGTTGCCAATTCTACGAATGAGGGAGAAGTACGTTCTAGGGTATTTCAACGAACTTTGACGGTCGGGGTTTCACGTCGTCTTAGAGTTTGGGTTCACGATTCATGGTTTCAACCGGTCCTCCTAGGAATGAAGTTTATTGTCGATGGTAAGCTCATCGAAAAGAAATGACAAGTTCTTGTTTCGCAATACACGTCCTTAAGTTGACACATCGAATGTAGGATAAACGGAGACTCGAAATGAGCCGGAAAATCTAAACGGCTAGCAACGGGTCTAAAACGCCCCAAGATTTCAAAAGGATTAAAATATCACGGATTTAGCTTTCTATGTTTCCCGAAACGGATTACACCTCCTCAAAGTGCAACTTTTAACGTGACGCGGTTTTCCATGGAATTCGAAAGGTTTACGTGTAACATCGGCATAGCTCCTGGTGATTACGAGTCGCGTTGGGTCTTGCTTGAATATGAATAAATCCTCTCGATTGCTCATGAATAAGCTCGGCCCCGGTGAATTGATCATCGTTTACTTGGTTTCGACAAAAAGGAGGATGACGTTTCCGGTCACATGTGGTTTCAAAAGGTGTGACGTTAAAACT
This sequence comes from Rutidosis leptorrhynchoides, assembly GCF_046630445.1. Classification (NCBI taxonomy): domain Eukaryota; kingdom Viridiplantae; phylum Streptophyta; class Magnoliopsida; order Asterales; family Asteraceae; genus Rutidosis; species Rutidosis leptorrhynchoides. Next base: position 45,893,956 of record NC_092343.1, read on the forward strand.
CGAATGAAAATCATTGTAGTACGAGGATTAAGCTAAAGGAAAATACTTTTCTCAAGTAAATTTGAAGTTAGTAATACAACTCGTATTATGGATTCTAAGGTTTAAATCGTATGTTTTGTTCGGTCTGTCGGGTTGCGGATGGTACGCGGTACTCATGTCTAAACGTGGTCCCGAGGCTTTTTGTAAGGCACTCCGAAATCTAGAAGTGAAACGAGGATCTCGATCCGAAACAAAGTACATTCCGTAAGGTATATTTGAACAAGTTTGTTAGGACAAGTTTCTCAAGAAAAATCGCGTCACGGAAGATTTATCAGTTTCCAAATACGTTCGTCGAGACTATTCACCCTCGAGGCGAATACTAGTATAACGTGAAGAGTCTCTCTCCATTGAGAATTTAAAATAAAAGATTTCCTGAACCAGAATTACTAGTGTAAGGCGAGAGAAGTTTCCGCCCCGATGTAAGCATAACGAGTAAATTGTAGTTAATCAATAAGACTGTGCGAGGACGAGATAGTATACACGTGTAACATACGGTTGAAGTCGAAAGGAATCGGTAATTCATTCGGAAGCATAAGTATAGTTCGACAAAAATCGAAGGTGTGTCCCCGGTATGGTTGTTATCAATATTCTCGGAGTTTTCAGATGTCCAACATGAATAGATGAAGTCATGTACATGGCTCATGGTGGTGTTTAGGTTGATCGAGTCTAACCACCATCACGTGTCACTAGAACTTTGGTATGTCTTACCGTAATATAACCATGTTGATCGAGTGTCGTTGTATTACGCTAACTCATACCTCCATTCCCACATCACTCTATAGATTCAAGTTCGTGTAATCGTGAAATTTAAAATAAACAAAGTGTAACGACGTCTCTGACGTGACTCGTATTGAATCGAAAGAATTAGTGCAACTATAAAGAAGCGTTCCCCGAGGGAAGTGTATAAATGATTGTTCACGTCAATGTGGTTCGAGTCAGACAATAAGGTATTCAGGTATGAAAAGAGTAACGAGTCATGATAACGAGTAGTATGCAACCGTAGTGATAAATGTTGATGACGATACTCACCTAGAGTAGTGATGGTAGTAACACCAAAAAGTAGATAGTAAGAAACACCAGTGGGAAACCGATAGTAAGTTAAAATGGTGGCAAATAACAATCCGGGAGACAGAGTTCCCGAACAAGTGTGACTAATGAAGTCGTCGTCATCCATACGCGTATGAATCATGAATTTACGTGTGTTACCAAAAAGTGGCGGAATACGAGTTCGTATGATGAAGGTTGAGTACTATTAAAAAGTTTGCCTAAGAATGATTCAAGTATAATGCACAAGTAGTCAAGTAAGTGCTATCTATAGCAAATGTATGTCAGAATGCAAATGCTAACTATCCGGTTGTAGTCTAGACTCACTAATGCGTCCTAACGACTCTGTTAGACACACTAATGCACGTCCTAGTTCCCTACAACCAACGCTCTGATACCACTTGTAACGACCAGACCAAAACCGTTATTGACGGCGCCGTTAACTTAGGTCCCGTTGCGTGGTCGTAGTCCCTATATGAGACTCGTTTGACCAAAATTATGTCGCATTCATTTGAAAGGTACAAGACTTGCAGGTTTAGTTTACAAAACCGTTCGACAACAAGTCTAAGGTTACAAAAGTCATAAAGTATAAATGAAATAACTTACGACATAATTAGTTTAAAAACACAGTTGCTATAAATAGCGTAAGTATGTAAACGAAAGTTTGAATCCAAAAGTGCTATCCCTAGCGTATGCATGCATGGTTGACTCCAATCAAGTAATCAAAGAGTGCGGAAGCATGTATCAAGTAGCCAAGTATGAACCTGAGAAAACATGTAGAAAACTGTCAACGAAAAACGTTGGTGAAATCATAGATGTATTTGTAAACGTTGTTTTTGAACTACAAGATTTAGTATTCCCATAGTTGATTATCAAAATCGTTTGCATTCCAAAAGTATTGTTCGCGAGCACCCAATTATCAAGACTTAACGTTTCCTTCCACAGAACCCCATCACAATAGTGTTAGAACATACACTGTTTCTCGAAAATATATTTCATCCGTAGACGGTAGCGAACCGTCCGTAATGAGGGTTTGTCAAACCCGTATGGCCACACAATATAAGTTCTCGCTTACACCCTGCAAGTGTAACTAATGATAATCGAATTGAGGATTTTTGTTCTAACTCGCTGTGGAATGTTTGTTTCATCGTACTTGTGTTCAAAGTATAAAAGTAAGTAGTACAAAATGTGACAAAGTATATGTTTCTCAGCCCACAATTTAAAGTATAAAAAGTTGTTGAAAAGGTGGGACTATGATCTCACCTCGAGTGCACGAGTATAAAGGTACTTCACAAAGTAAACGTGTGCATGAAAGTTGCTTAGCCTTGACCTAAACAAGTAAGTTGTATCAATTAACCGGTTACGACACAAGGTCGAGCGAAATGTGTTCAATTAGTCCTATGGCTCGTTACGACTCGAATAGTATAGCATGTGAATCACGTTGTCAAGTTTCATGCAAGAATCAAGTATAAAAGCATGTTAGAACGATTGTATAAAAGTTTGGTTAAGTTTGACTAAAAGTCAAACTTGGTCAAAGTCAACGAAAAGTCAACACGTTCGGGTCGGGTCCCAAACTATTTTTCTAAGCTTAGAAGTCATATATGAGCATGTTGGCCAAGTTACATGTTAATCGGAGGTGCGTAGCATAGCAAACATTTTTCGAAATTTGACAAAGTAGGTCAGAACCCAAACACGGCTATTGCCGCGCCGCGGCCAAAGGTGTCGCGCCGCGACATTAGGCGTGGCCTGGTACCTGGTCAGTTTCAAAAGTTCAAGTCTTGATCCAAAATTCAATTTAGCACAAAACGCAAACCGTAAACACTTAGAATACGCATCTTATATCATTGGAAAGCTCTTTTGACAAGGAATACAATTAACTACCTTTCACAAGCAAAAACATCAATTACAATAACCGAAAACTCGTCAATTGATCAAGAAGGGTTTATTTTCAAAGTTTCAAGTTCGTAAAACGTATTTTATGATTCGGGAATCCAATTTACACATACGATATGCCGTTCCGAAGGTAATTAAGCATACAATGCATCTAAACACTTACTAACAACATTAACAAGCATTCAACGCATCAAAAGTTCATTTCAAAGTCTATCAAACCCTAACCAAAATTCACAAAAATCAATAATCATGTGTTTGAAGTTTTCTTAATCAACCTACGCATCAAAACGAAGCTAGTGATACTAGTAACACAATTAAAACATGAACTTTAACAATCAAACAACATTTAATCTTCCAAAATGCAAGATTAAGCAAACCCATTTCAAATGTTCAAACTAGTTACTCAAAACAACAAATCGAGCAAGTAAATCATATATTCATGCTAGACACGAGCCATAGACACTAACTAACACCATTTCAAATCAAAAACACGAATTTAGAGAAATCTAGAGTTTTAGAAATGTTACCCAAACGAGATGAAGTTAGTATCAAATTGTAGAGGATGAAGAGAGGATTCCAAATATGTAATTTGTTTTTGTTGTAAGCCTCCTAGATCGAATTTAGATGACGAATGATTGAATTGGGTGTTTGTGTGTGTGTTCTTGCTAGAGAGAAAGAGAGAGAGATGGAGATGATTGAATGGTGGTGATTGGGGTGGACTAGTTGACCTAGTCAACTAGTTTGCCCAGTGTCAATTTTAGTCCCTCGAGTTTAGAAGCGGGTGCGGGATTTTACCGAACGGATATTTTTAAAACGCAAGTTAACGAGAGATGTTGTAATCGAGTAACGGGATTATCAAGAACACTAGTTAACGAAGTGTACAAATATAGGTGACGAGAGATGTCATTAAAATAAAAAGACGGTGTTAAAATAAATTTAACGGAAAAACGCGGGATGTTACACCACCATCCCTCCCGTATAAGCTCGAGATCACTTTGACCCAAAGGGCGTTTTTTTCATTGTGAAAACGCCACCACCACTTTCCCAATAGTGCCAAATTTTTTGCTTTAAGAGATCCGATGTTCAACCCCCCGCCCTCGTAAGGTAACAAGATCTTTTCCCATTTGACCCAACACATTTTCTTAGAATCTCCCGACCCGCCCCAAAAGAACTTACAACGCAAACCTTCGAGCTTGTTAATGACACAAGATGGAGCACGGAATAGGGAGAAGGCGTACAACGGGAGACTACTTAGTACCGATTTTATAAGGGTAAGACGGCCCCCAAATGACATCATTTTCATTTTCCAATCCGCAAGCCTAGAGTGAAACTTATCAATAAACGGTTCCCAATCTTGGATATTTGACATTTTCTTTCCGATTGGTAGTCCAAGGTAAGATAAATGAAAATTTCCGGCCTCGCAACCAAAATGATTCGCCATGTTCTCTATGGTATCTTTTTGGATTCCAATTCCATATAGGCAACTTTTCGATAAATTCACTTTAAGACCCGAAAAAATCTCGAAGCATTTGAGAACTTTAAAGATATTTCCTATATTTATTTTGTTCCATTCCCCAAAGAAAATTGTGTCGTCGGCATATTGGAGGTGCGATATTCGTACTCGATCCTTTCCAATCTCAATACCCTTGATTAAGTTTTCTTGTAATGCACGCTTGACTAAGGCATCAAACCCTTCTGCTACCATGATGAATAAATACGGGGAAAGAGGGTCCCCTTGCCTTATTCCACGATGAAGGGCGAATTCCTCCGTAGGCGACCCGTTGACAAGAATCGAAAATGTAGTCGAGGATAAGCATGTCTTGATCCAATTTCTCCACTTTAACCCAAATCCCATTCTCTCTAGGATTTTGAAAAGGAACTCCCAATGTATGCTGTCAAAAGCTTTCTCGAAATCCGCCTTGAGGATAACACATTTTTCTTTTCTCCGTTTTACCTCATCAATCAACTCGTTAGCCACTAGAATGCATCGAGGATAAATCTTCGTTTCAAAAAAGCGCTCTGCTCTACACTGATCACTTTATGAATCACCTTTTGAAGTCTTCTAGCTAATATCTTGGAAATTATTTTATAGAGGCTTCCGATGAGACTGATCGGGCGGTAATCGCCTAATGACATCGGGGTTGCTTTCTTGGGAATTAATGACATAAAACTAGCATTGCACCCTGTGACGATCGCTCCAAATCCATATGGACGAACACGTCATTCATTTATTTCATTGCGAGGTATTTGACCTCTATATGATACGTTTTGTAAACATTGCATTCTTTTGAAAAGGCACACCATAAATGAATATTTAAATCAAAGGTTTTCGATATCTGATGATTTCTACATATAGACAATCACCATAAATAATAGTTTACAACAGTACTTCCGTTGAAAATACAGTCAAAATAAGATACATGGTGATGATTTGGTGAATGCAACGTTTCCTTGAAAACTCCATGCACATAGCTTGTCTAACATCTAAGCAAACAGCGGAAGACTTCTAGGAAACATGAGAATAAACATGCTAACATGTGTCAACACAAAGGTTGGTGAGTTCATAGTTTTATTGTTTCGTATAATCTGTATATAAAGGTGGATCACAAGATTTCAGTTGTTTCATCCAGAAACGTTTATCAAAATATTCTACGAAATTGAGCACCCTGGTAACTAAACTTAACGTATATATAATTTGTACTCTTTGTATAATCATCTTAATAATACACGCAAACCAACGTGTACGCTTCTCAAATAGCATACGTCCGTTAAAAGGCTAGTGCTCTAGCTCGGACGGAGATATCAAGCCCTATGGATCCATATACTACTACTCGCGCCCACCAGTTCTTATAACTGGCAGTTAACAGTTACCAAAGCTAAGGGATTTTCGGTTCAAACTCAGTGTAGAATTTAGTATGTACTTGTATCCATTGCGTTTAAAATAAAGTGCATGTATTCTCAGCCCAAAAATATATATTGCAAAAGCAATTAAAAAGGGATCAATGAAACTCACCTTAGCAGCATATAAAGTCGTTCACCAAAATGTGACCGAAACTCGGATTACCAAATAACCGTAGATCTCAACGTATCAATATTGTGATTTAATATTTTAGAAAAGTACGTAGACGCAACAGAGATAATAAACACTAGGTTTGACTTGAGAACAATACCCTTGAACATTACCCATAACCTCCTTGGCAATAACCCATAGTTTCCTTAGCTCTAACCCGTTCAAAACTCATTTTGAAAGTGACACTCTCATGACCTCGTCGTAGTATTTTATGTCTAATACTAATATTACTAATAATAATATTAAGATAAATAATAATTTTAATCTTAATAATAATAATAATAATAATAATAATAATAATAATAATAATAATAATAATAATAATAATAATAATAATAATAATAATAATAATAATAATATATTTATACGGAGGAATATAAGAGAGAAGTGAATGAGCAAACAAAAACAGAATTCGATCGAATTTATAGCACTTGGCCTGAAATCCACTGCCATGCGATCGCATGGCTTGGTAGAAGGATTCCCATGCGATCGCATGGGGTCCTTTTCCAGCTCACAAAGCTTTTGTCCAAACGTTTGTCGACATAATTTTTATATTAATATATAATATATATAATTTATATAATTAATTATATATTATATTAAATTCACGTGCATAGTTGACTTGTAATTTTTGTTCCAATATGTCGTACGTCGTCACTCGACTTATGTCCCGGTTCCGGTTTTTCGAATGTCCTTTCGTACGCTGAGAAAACTTGTACATTACATTTTGGGACACGTACCTTAGTCAAAATATAGCCTTAAATTATCCCTAAATTATATCACTCGAAATATAACTTATACATTCGAGTGTTTTGGTCATTTACTTCTATAAATCATCGTCTCGCTATTTGTTAAAATACATTTTAAAATAGTGTTTTACTGTAGCAATTTACTGTAGCAAAGTCAATTTCACTGTAGCAAATAGTGATTTTAGAAAACACTGTAGCATTTTGGGTACTGTAGCAATTTAAAAATACTGTAGCAAATTAGTGTTTTACTGGTTCATCTTAAACGCTTTAGTTAACTTATCTAAATATCAATCGAATCAATAAACGAATGTTACTATCGTTTACTAAATAACTTGAAATTATATATATGTATATATCTTTTTAATATACATAAATCAGTTTTTAAATACACATTGGAAGTTATTTATAAATAAATTTTAATAATAAATATTTCAACTTATCATATATATTCAAATAGATATTTAAACCAATAAGTTTAATGTACGGTATCAAACAATTAATACATTGTTACCTTTTCAAGTTATAGCATATATGTATCTATTTACATATAATTGCTCGCGAATCGTCGAAAACAACCGAAGGGTATTTAAATATATAAAAGTAGTTCAAAAACAGTGTAGCAAAGTCAATTTCACTGTAGCAAATAGTGATTTTCGAAAACACTTGTGACGATCGCTCCAAATCCATATGGACGAACACGTCATTCATTGATTTCATTGCGAGGTATTTGACCTCTATATGATACGTTTTGTAAACATTGCATTCTCTTGAAAAGGCACACCATAAATGAATATTTAAATCAAAGGTTTTCGACATCTGATGATTTCTACATATAGACAATCACCATAAATAATAGTTTACAACAGTATTTCCGTTGACAATGCAGTCAAAATAAGATACATGGTGATGATTTGGTGAATGCAACGTTTCCTTGAAAAATATGTCATGTAAGACTCCATGCACATAGCTTGTCTAACATCTAAGCAAACAGCGGAAGACTTCTAGGAAACCTGAGAATAAACATGCTAACAAGTGTCAACACAAAAGTTGGTGAGTTCATAGTTTTAATGTTGCGCATAATCTGTATATAAAGGTGGATCACAAGATTTCAGCTGTTTCATCCAGAAACGTTTATCAAAATATTCTACGAAATTGAGCACCCTGGTAACTAAACTTAACGTATATATAATTTATACCCTTTGTATAATCATCTTAATAATACACGCAAACCAACGTGTACGCTTCTCAAATAGCATACGTCCGTTAAAAGGCTAGTACTCTAGCTCGGACGGGGATATCAAGCCCTATGGATCCATATATAACTACTCGCGCCCACCAGTTCTTATAACCGGCAGTTACTAGTTACCAAAGCTAAGGGATTTTCGGTTCAAACTCAGTGTAGAATTTAGTATGTACTTGTATCCATTGCGTTTAAAATAAAGTGCATGTATTCTCAGCCCAAAAATATAGATTGCAAAAGCAATTAAAAAGGGAGCAAATGAAACTCACCTTAGCAGCATATAAAGTCGTTCACCAAAATGTGATCGAAACACGAATTACCAAATAACTGTAGATCTCATCATATCAATATTGTAGAAAAGTACGTAGACGTAACGGAGATAATAAACACTAGATTTGATTCATAAATATACCCCCGAACATTACCCATAACTTCCATGGCAATAACCCATAATTTCCTTAACTCTATCCCGCTTGAAAACATATTTTGAAAGTGACACGCTCATGACCTCTTCGTAGTATTTTAGGTATAATACTAATAATAATTAGATTAATAATAATATTAATCTTAATAATAATAATAATAATAATAATAATAATAATAATAATAATAATAATAATAATAATATAAATACGGAGTAAGATGAATATATATGTGTGTAAACTGAGCCGAAATCGATGAAATTTATAGACCTCACCTGGCCAGACCTCCCATGCGATCGCATGGGTTTAAAGGCCACAGGCCATGCGATCGCATGGCCCTATTTTTCCAGCCCACATGTTTTTGTCCTAACATTTGTCGACATAATAAAATATAAATATAATATATATAATTTAAATTAATTAATTATATATTATATTAAATTCACGTGCATAGTTGACTTGTAATTTTTGTTCCGATAAGTCGTATGTTGTCACTCGACTTATGTCCCGGTTCCGGTTTTTCGAACGCCCTTTCGTACACTGAGAAAACTAGTACTTTTCGTTTCGTGACTCGTACCTTTGTCAAAATATAAACTTAAATTATCCCTAAATTATATCACTCAAAGTGTATCTTAAACTTTCGAGTGTTTTGGTCATTTACTTCTATAAATTATTGTCTCGTAGTATATACATATACATATATACATTTTTTATTTATTTTGAAATAGTGTTTTACTGTAGCAATTCACTGTAGCAAGTCAATTTTTACTGTAGCAAATAGTGATTTTCGAAAACACTGTAGCATTTTGGGTACTGTAGCAATTCAAAAATACTGTAGCAAATTAGTGTTTTACTTGTTTATTTTAAACGTTTTAGTTCACTTATCTAAATATCAATCGAATTAACAAACGAATGTTACTATCGTTTACTAAATAACTTGAAATCACACATATATATATATATATATATATATATATATATATATATATATATATATATATATATATATATATATATGCACATTAAGTTATATATATATTGTTCGTGAATCATAGAGAACAGTCAAAGAATAATTGATTATATGAATATAGTTCCAAAACTGTCGTGACTCAATATTACAGACTTTGCTTATCGTGTCGGAAATGTTAATCATACAAAGATTAAGTTTAAATTTGGTCAGAAATTTTCGGGTCATCACAACACTGTAGCATTTTGGGTACTGTAGCAATTTGAAAATACTGTAGCAAATTAGTGTTTTACTGGTTCATCTTAAACGCTTTAGTTAACTTATCTAAATATCAATCGAATCAATAAACGAATGTTACTATCGTTTACTAAATAACTTGAAATTATATATATGTATATATCTTTTTAATATACATAAATCAGTTTTTAAATACACATTGGAAGTTATTTAAAAATAAATTTTAATAATAAATATTTCAACTTATCATATATATTCAAATAGATATTTAAACCAATAAGTTTAATGTACGGTATCAAACAATTAATACATTGTTACCTTTTCAAGTTATAGTATATATGTATCTATTTACATATAATTGTTCGCGAATCGTCGAAAACAACTGAAGGGTATTTAAATATATAAAAGTAGTTCAAAAATTTTAGGATTCAGTTTTACAGACTTTGCTTTTCGTGTCGGAAATGTTAATCATACAAAGATTAAGTTTAAATTTGGTCAGAAATTTTCGGATCATCACACACCCTCTGGAAATCCGTTCATTATCCCAAAACCAATCTAAAACCTTCTTCAAATCTTCCTTTATTAACCCATAAAACTTTTTATAGAAACTCAGGTTAAAACCATCGGGGCCCGGAGCCTTTGAAGACTCGTAATCTGTTATCGCTTCCCAAATATCACTTTCTGAGAATGGTTTTTCCAACTCTTGAGACTCCTATCTCGAAAGTGTCTTGAAGGGTATCGAATTCAGTGACTCATAATCAGGTTTTGGGCCTTGCTTTTCATCGTACAGTTTACTAAAGAAACCGAATACCTCCTTTTTGATTTCCTCAGGCTTTTCACTCCAGGATCCATTTATATGCATTCCATGAATATTAGAACAATTATATCTTCTTCGGATTGAGGCATGAAAAAAGGCTGTGTTTTCGTCCCCGTCTGTGATCCATTTGTTTCGAGCTTTCTGCTTAAGCATCTCTGACTTTTCTTGTTCTTTTTTTAACCAACGAACGCGAGTTTTGATCTAATTTTCTTTCTCAACTTCGGACAGGTTACCACTATCTGCTTTCTCTTCCAGGAGCATTGTTTCTGTTTTTAATGATTCAATCTCGCGATCTAATGCTCCATATTTGGACTTGCTCCAAATTCGTAGGGCCTCTTTTACCCTTTTTAGCTTATCCCTGAATCTGCAGTCCTCCTTAAAACCGAACACCTCTGAATTCCAAGCATCTATAACGATTTTTTCAACCTCCTTCGATTCCAACCATAAGTCAAAAAGTTTAAACAGTTTTGGACCGAAATCCACGTCTGAAACTCTGATTACTATCGGACTGTGATCCGAAGTACCTCGATCAAGTGCAATGGCAGCGACATCCCCCCAGGTCTGCAAAAAGAGATCATTAACTAGGAAACGGTCCAATTTACTGAATTTGGTTCCATTGTCGCTGATCCTTGTGAACCTTTTCCCTAATAGAGGTATTTCGATTAGTTGCGAATTCTCTATGAAGCTGTTGAAAAGTTTAGCTCGGCTTTCAATGAATTTGCAATTTTTCCTTTCTTCTTGGTATCGTACTTCATTAAAGTCACCACCTAGTACCCACTCCACCTCATTTGAGTATTGCATCAACTGTTCCAAACTAACCCACATTTTCTTTTTTTCCTCGTCGGTATGTGGTCCATAGACATTTACCACAATCGATTCCCTATCCTTTCCTGTCCACTTTCCTTTGATTGCTAAAAGGTTATGTTTTTCTACAGCTTCGTTGACATCAAAACGAGTCGGATCCCAAATGATTAGCATCCCTCCTGACTTCCCAACTTTTGGTTTTTGAATAAATTTAAAATTTGGGGATCCCCAAATTTGTTCAATCCAACTGTTGTTTACCGAGTTACATTTGGTTTCCTGAAGCAAAACAATATCAGGGGATTCTTTTATTCGAAGACGTTTAAACCAACCGATCTTACTTCCTTCTTTTCCAGTGCCACTGAAAGTTCGAATGTTAAAAGACATAATCTTCATGGAGAACTCATTAAAACGATATGAATGTACCAGAAGTTATTGGGCAGGTTCCTCACAATGAACTCCCAATTTTGCTCCGAAATCCTTTAAACCTACGCTATCCGAAGAAGTATGTGAATTGCTCGATGCTTTTTGTTTCTCCTTTATTGTTGTTGATTTCGATTTTTGTTTGGGTTTTTTGGAAACGTTTCTAGCAAGGTGTTTGAAATGCAGGATGCGTGAAGTACCAGGCCTTTTTCGAGCTTTATTTCTTGCCGTTGTCAGTGGTGAATTTGGATTGGCGTTGCTATGAGTGGATTTCGCTTCATCTGCTTGGGTATGATTTCTGTGTGGTGAATTTGGGTATTATTTTTTCTATACCCGTCACACCTGTTAACAGAGTTGGGAACATGTTAACGTTGCCTGTTAACGGAGTTGAGTTTCTTTCACTGATTATATGTGATTTGTTTGATATGTATGTATGTATTGTATGTGTGTTTGTCAATATGGCTATTATTTTTGGATTGATGTCTAGATCATGATCAGTTGACGAAGGTGGAAGTTTGGTTAATTGCTAGGATTTTGGTTATGAGTGTGTGTGAATTTTTATCTATTGTCCTATTGATGCAATGGAATATATGTATGAACGTAATTCGACATGTTTTAGTTAGATCGATGAAGGTTAATATAGAAGAAACCCCTAATTTTATTTAGGTCTGAATGTGATTCGACATGCTTTAGCCATTGTTGATTGTTGTTTGAATGTGAAGATTGATGATTCTGTTTTGGACTTTTTATGATAAACAAATTTACCTAATTATCCATCATGTTTTATGCGTATGAAATTATTTAACGAAATTAATTAATCAATATTAGGTTTTGGACCAACGCTGTTCATACTAAAATCCATAAGGACTATCGATATAATTTTAAAAAGAAAAGGACTACCTATATAATTTTAAGTAAACTACAGGGACCAATGGTATAATTAACTCTTTAAATTTTGTACAATACGTTATAGATATAGATTTTTTTGGAACCGCATTTTTAAGGATTGTTATTAAAAATTAAATTTATATTTAGTGTAAAGTACGCGTAGTAATTATTTATAGAGAATGATGACGTATTTTAAACGTGTTCAAATTCTTTAATAACATCGCTAAGAATTGTCATTAAAAAAATTCAATAACTAATAAAAAAAATTGTTATTTAGTTTTGGTATTGAATGATTTAACTAAATAATATAGACCATCCAATTTCAAATTAAAATAATCATGTAACATGTGTTTTATTTTATTACATCAGCTAATTTGAATGAAAGTATTACCGGTTCGAGAGGTGTAGCTATTCATAACATTAAATTAAATTACCTATAAATCGTTGTCAAAATGCTTGTACACAACTTAAATGGGGATGATTCTAACACACTCTTTTTTGATCCTCACATATCTATTTTAACCTTTTACTCTTTTAATAATACTCCATTTCTTTAAATTGGTGTGTGAGGATCAAAAAAGTGTGTGTGAGAATTATCCCCCAACTTAAATAGATGCGTGAACTAGTATCCTGTCGTAACTTATTTTTTCTTAAGTTGTACCTTAATTGATAATATCAACTTGAATTCAAGGATTTTTAGTACAACAGCGATAATACTTAATCTAGGTACGTGGGGCATGACGGAGATATCATATAATCAAACATTCATTCAAACCGAAAGGAATATGCGTTTCTCTTTACTTTCAAAATAAAAAAAGCCATCCCTCAACTCGATTGTGTAAAAAAACCCACTTGTTACGATTTATTACAAATAATATCTTTATTAGAAATGAGTCTCCGAAAAACATCATGTCCGGGATGTCCGAGACGTTGATGCCATGTAATCGGATTGGTGAGAAGCTGAGAAGAGTGAGAGGTGGGTGATGTAAGTGGGTAAAGGTCCCCGGTGCTATCACATCGGAGAAGTAAACGATGCGTCAGATAATCTTTCACAGAAAAACCAAAAGGATCAAATTCAACAGAAACTAGATTATCACGAGTAAATTGCCGAACGGATACGAGGTTTTTAATGATGTTAGGGGTTACAAGTACATTATTTAAATGTAATGGTCGGTGAACATTGGGTAACAAGCTATGACCAGTGTTAGTGACGGGAATGGTATTCCCGTTACCGACTGCTACTGATGAATATTTGCAATTATTAAAAACGGTAGTTAGATTATCAATACAGGAGGTAAGATGTGAAGACGCACCCGTGTCCATGTGCCACTCGGCAGCACCGTAATCCTGAAAAGAAATGGGTTGGGCAATGTAAAAGCTTGGGCCTGATGTTGGGCCTGTTGTTGGGTTTGAGTAATTCCTAACTGAGCTATAATTTTCTGATTGGCTTGAATGATGTTCCAAAGTTGGGCCTTGACTCGTTGAAAGAAGCTTGCGGATTATTGCAACTATTTTGCTTGTAAAGCTTATTTTTGCTGAAATATACATCGGTCTTCAAAAGGGAATCCGCTGATGACTGTTTATTATACTTATTGAAATTGATTGCCATGATATTTTTTTTTTTTTTTTTTGACAACTAATAACAGAGATGGGAAAGGCAATGAAATAAATAAAATAAATATGAAATTAGGGGACTAGTGCTCACGTGATGTTTTGCAGGGTGTAAAGAAAAGCAAGTGGAGCAAATTAATATTATATTGTTATTTTGATGCAATGGGATTCAACATATATAATATTGAAGGCTGCAAAGAAAAGAAAGTATTGCTCACGTGATGCGATAAGATGCGATGTGATAGTATGTGATGCGATTCAACAATTTAATATTATGTTGTTATCTTGCAAAGAAGTTTTATCGAGATTAGATAGAGTTTGGATATGAACGACTGTATACGGCTGAATTAAGAGGAAGAAGGGGGAAAAAAAAAACCTACTAAAAGATTAGGCCTGATACCATGTTGAATTATAGAACGTATTATTTTTGATGATGAATACAGTACATAGAATGCCTTAATATAGGCAATAGCCCTATAAATATAAGGTGGGCTAAGCCCAATACAAAATGGGACATGGGCTAACAAGGTCCATAATAACACTTATTTTTATAACATCTCAGCTCGTTACACAATTCACACAAAAAAGGATGTCACAACGGTACCCCACATTCACTTTCACACCTTATTGAAATATGGAATCCGTTCCGTGTGCTCTAATAACAATTGGAATAGATAAGATGTATCAAGATAGAAACAGAGATTGATAAGTTGCTAACTTATATTGAAATCGAAAACAAATACTTCGAGGACTTCACACTTATATTTTGACACAATAACGTGTACTTTATTGTAATAGACTATCTTAGTCGCGTGATCAATTTCAAATTACACGTTCAAATAACACTTTGTGAATGTGCTTGTTTATAGTTTCAGGATCAAAGTACGATAGATAGTAGAATGTTTTGGCAACAGTTAAAAACGTCTGCTTCAAATCATGATCAAGATCCTCCGGTGAATCACAAAGCACGAGTTGCACTAGTTCTTGCATTTTCGACTCAATCTCAATTCCTCCTTCCTAAACACAGAGTATAGTACTCGCTTTAAAAACACAATTTACATATAAATAAGGTAAAGTACTGACACTTTTTTGTGTGTACCTTATTAGCAGTTTGGTGACATATGTTATTTGTGATGGAGGAAAGTCGTTGATATTGAGGATGAGCTAATGGCTCGTCTGATAACCATCGGCTGCTGCTCATATTTATCGTTAGAACTAGGAGCTCTGCTTCTCCTACTACTGTGTCCACTCCTGTTGCCCAGTTCAGCAGCCACAACTTCCACTTTATTTTATATATACCAAAAGATAAATAGTGTATAAGAAAAGATGTAGTACAATAAGTCAATAACATATGATAGTATATCATATCGATCACTACAAAAATTTGTTTTTTTTTTTTTTTTTTGTTTTTTTTTTATTATTATAGATTTTTTCGTATTAGTGGTAGCTTCTTCTAAGGTTTTTCTGATATAGAAAAGGGCATTAGTGCAATAAAATGTACTAAACTATAACACAGTCTTTTTGTATATCCAACTTCATGGAAGATTTTTCCATCATGATATATTAATACACCACAATTACGTGTATAAAACATATGCTTAATACAAAATTATGGCAAATTTATCAAATTCAATGGCGAAAATATCAATGATATTTCCACCATTGATAATACACCACAATTATGCATTAAGTACTTATACAGTACAAGTATTTAATGCACAATTGTGGTATATTATCAAATTCAATTCCCTGTTTTTCTTTAAAATTTTACATTTAAAAAACTTACAGCACGGTGGAGGTGCGGATGGATGTCTACACCATGAGCCACTTGTACGTTCGATGAAATCTCGTTAAGAGTTTCATGAACAACATTTATCACCAAGTGCCATGGTTTTCCATTTATGTGTTCGTGTGGCGCATTTATGAATTCATCTACAAATGTTTGGATGTCTGCATTAGAGAATTTGGGCTGTGCAAAGAATGAGGTAATCACGTTGATAATCACATTCGTTTTGGCCCATGTGATTCGCTCATTGGATCTTTCTGGCTCGAATATGCTGGCCGCAGCTACGTAATATGACCATAAAAGGCTTGTGTTTAAGGTATGTTCAACTTTTAGATGTGAATACCATCTGTTCAACATCAAAAAATTAATTTAAAATTAAACTTCAAATGCAAGACTGAATAAAGATGAAAAAAACTATAATTAAAAAGGTATTTAAAAATAATGTACTCTTCGATCTGGTTCCATTCCAATTCATGAACTGATTGGCAATGATTGTAGTCCAATTTAGCCATCTCTAGATAATTGTTATTGCTAACATATTCCATTCTATATTTCCATGAAATAATTAAATAATTAATTAAGTATTAGTACTCCGTAATAAACTTAATTTGTTATTTACTGTATCAAACAATATTTAGACTAGAGACTAGTGAATATTTATAACCTGTAAAGGGACTTTCCTATCCAAACATCGTCTGAACCTGAATATTGTTCCACATAATATCTTGCCTCGAGTCGAGGTAAGCTTGCATACCATGGCACATCAAGCGCGTATATAACCTAGCACCAATTTTATAAGTTGTCGTATTACTAGACAAACATGTAAATAAGCCTTATGAAATGAAGTTTTTTGTAACTCGGCTGGCATGTATGACTTCAATAATGATATAAACTAGATGATGGGCTAGCAGGGGCGGAACTAATATGGAAGGAGTGGTTGCACGGGACACCACTGAAATATGCGAATATGCGATGTAGTGGAATTTTTTAACTAGTGGCACCACTGGATAATGTTAATTTTTTTGACTGACACCATTAAAATAAACTATGCAGTAGAATATTTTTTGAATTTTTAACCAGTGACTACCATTCCTAGATCCGATACTGTGGGCTAGGCCCATTTCACTAGGCAAGGTCAAAAATAAAGTGGTGGCCGTATAAAACTAAAACTAAAAAAAAAGAATCGAGGCAAAGTAAAAAATAAAGTGCGGGCCGTATAAAATAAAAACTTCAGAAAAAAATTGGGTGAACAGTAGGTGCTCATTAATAGTATATGTAATGTAATGTAATGTAATGTAATGTAATGTAATGTACTCGATCTTTACATACCTCACCAGGCAAATCCTTGGTGATGAGCCATTTATCATCAAGCTCATTGTTTAATCGTTTTTTCGTCAAGAAGTTATAGGAAAACTTCTTGGCATCATCGAGTATTTGTTCTCCTGGAAAAAGAACTTGAGTTGCTCGATATAAATCGAACATACATATCACTGCTTCTGCTGACTGTCCATGATAGCATGCGAACTTTCCATCTTTTTCAAAGTGTTGAAACACATCTTTCACGAAAAATAAAATTAAATTAAAGAATAAGAAAATGACATCAAAGTATAAGCTAAGAACAATGTCACTATTAGCAAAACTAACCAGGAGAAATTTGATAACCATTAGTTCTTAAAACCATAAACCCCAATGCTGTGTCATCGATATCCGGTACAATGCAGTTTTTAGTATGCCCAATTCCCTGTTCATTCCAATACCTTCAAACATAGATCATAGACATATACATTAGCCGAAGCGAAAAAAGAATTAAATAAGTTTTCGTATTAGTTGGCATCAGTGGTACGTGGATCCTGGATCTTGAATCTATGGGGGAGGGACCAAAATAATCTTCACTTGTATTTAAACTACATAAAAAGCAGTTACTCATGAATCCTAATTAGAGGTGTTTTAGATAATTACTATCCTGTTCAAAACGTGTTATACATGTTTGGGTTTAATGCAAAATTTACAACAAAATAATTTACTCCGTAATAATCAATTTTTTATAGGTATTTGACAAGACTAAATTATTTGGTTACTTAATTAACAAGCTAGTAAAATTACAAAAGAGACATTCTTTTATGTAGGGTTTTTAATTTAGGTAGGTTTTATAGGTCAATTAGGGAAACAATAAGAGGTAAATGAAAATTGAATAATCACGTTTCACGGTAAGGAGTGTTTAGTATATTTCATCTTAACTTTTTGGGACTTGTTATTCGTAGTGAATTGATTTTTATATTTAACATTTTAACTTGACAAATAATATTAAATATTAAAACTGTTACGGTTATTTACAATTTGAATGCTAATGATAAAAAAATCACATTCAATATGAAAATCCAAACAATAGTTACAAAACGAGTATGATTATATCAACTAAGGATAGACTTTATAATTTTGGACCGGGATCGTTAAACAGTTTTGGGATGATAAATCAACAATTTTATAATTAAAAACAAAAAAATACGGAGTATACTTGTAGATATAACGAGCACAATCTTTGATTTCGGAACGAAAATAGCGTGCAATTCCGAGGCGTTCCAATCGATCAACTATCCAAATATGCTCAAACATGTCTACTGGGTACATAGTTGGAGCTGCATCACAAATTATGACTCGAAATCAACCTTAAATCGCTAAATTGATATGGGTTGTATTCTCAACTAGTCGACTCATCAACCCGAAAAATTTTAAGAGTACTTTTTCCCTGTTTATATAAATCCCATCTTGCCAACCCGTAATCTACCAGCTAAACCAAAACTAACCAAAATTTTTTTTACCATTTATACCCAAAAGGCCAAAACTAACTCATCAACCCAAATCCGACCCACTGCCCCAAAAATAAGACGACCAAAATTTGACCCATTTGACTTGCTTACTTTAACATGCTGTTAGGAATAAAACACGTGAGCCCTAACAAGACTTGATAACCGTAGGTTATCAAACCCACTTACAATAATCGGAAATAGTTGATGTATACGAAGAAACTAGCAAAAATGATAAAGACGAGAATTTAATGAGGTTGTAAGTAATCACGAATGATTACTTTAATCCTCGACCACCAAAAAGAGTTCTTTTATTGATAATTTTCGTGAATACATGTATGAGTTACAATAAGATGCTTAAATAAGCAAAACAATACAAGGAAATAGCTTTGGGAGCAAGAAAACGCGGTTTCTAGAATTTTATTCCCGTCAGTCCCAAACTCGCGATCGCGAGGTACAAAGCCTCACCATTTTCGCGATCGCGAAACACACCCCGACAGCAAATTCCAGTCGCGAGATTTGGACTCGCGATCTCGACCCGTGCAACAGTTTTTCGTACTTTTTGACTCCTTGTTTAACTTGCTCCGCACTCCTAACACATGCTAAGTAGTCAAGTTCGGGACTTTTCCCGAACCAACTCAACAAAAATTGCCACCTAAACTTTAAAGTATGTTGTATAGAAAACTTGTGTGATTTTGTTAGTTATCCAACAACTTTAACCAAAATGAATGACATTACCTCCTCCATCAAACTTACGAACAATATCGGCCAAATATGAAAGACACTTTTGATCTTTAGTTTGCATGTATGCAAAAGCAGTTGTTGATGGAGAGTAGAAGAAGGATCCATTTTCTGATTGAAGTTTTAGAAGTTTATCCCAGTCCAAATCTTTCAACCCTTCCAAGATATAAAGAATTATTGTTGGTATCTTGTGAAATGTGTCTTTAGGTATCCTACCAAAACAAATAAAATAACAAATCCAAATCATATATTTCAAGTTCCCTAAAAGGGGATCCAATGAGAAGATATATATTTATCATAAGGGTGAAAATCCTTTGTTACGGATGTTTTTTTTTAAACTCAACAACATATCTAACGTATTAGTCCGCCATGGCCGTCTCAACAATTTAGAAGGTTCTGGACGAAAATAAAGATGAGCCCTTATACATCTTGAATTTTTTAATACATATAAAAAAATAATACTATAATTTATCAATACGAAAAAAGTTCTCAAGACAGCCTTATCAAAGTGTTTTATTCTTAAATATTTGTCATTTAACTATAATTTAACAATTACTTAGATAAAACTACTTTCTAACTTTTTTAGAAGCTTCATTAATCAACTCTATGTGTGTGTATGTGTATACATATATATTCAAATTTGTGGGCTCTTTTAAATTTGTGGGCCTTAGGCGATCGCCCATCTTGCCTATTTTCGAAGACGCCTCTGTAACCCGTCGAGTTTTCACACTAGAATCTGTTGGGTTTATTATTTTGTTTCCATTTATGTGAAAGTAATGGCCCAAGCCCAACAAAAATAGGCCCAAATATTGTTTGACTTGGTCAAGCATTGGAGGGCATCTTTATTTCAAACTTGTGCAGCTGTCTTCATACGTAAGAGTGCAAGAGAGATCAAGAAAAAGAGTCAAAACCCCAATTCCCGTCTACAGTGACAACAGGCCAGAAAACCTTCGATCCCCGGAGATCCGACCGTTGAATCTTCTTCATTTTTGGCCTGTGTCTTCCTGACATCAGTGCCAACATTTTCAACCGTTGAATTCGTCTCAAGTGTTCTGTAGCTCGAGTTACAACAGGCCAAACAGTAGCAGAATTTTGGGTGATGAAATTCTTCTTTTGTCTTTAATTGTTTCATATACTTGTTGATTATTGTTGTTCAAGAGTATGATGATGTTGTATGCCTCTAGTTGATCTAGAGAAGAATTATTGTATTGCTCTCTTTGTTGATGATAGTGGAATTTAAGTGGCTTACGAGTCCCGTGGTTTTTACTCTCGGTTTTGAGGGGTTTTCCACGTAAAAAGTCTCGTGTTTTAGTGTGTGCTTGATTATTGTTTAGCTACTGATTTGGAACAGATTTGGGGACTGATTTGGGTTGGTTTTGATATAGCTTGTTTGTTAGTTTCCTCACGGGTTCATACGGGTCGGGAAATGCTTGTCAAACGGGTTTGTTTCCGCTTTGTAGATTGCCCGTTGTGACTATTTTCCCATCAAATTGGTATCAAGAGCTAGGTTATTTGATTTGACTTATGTGAAAGATGGAAGCTAATACAAGTAAAATGATTAGTTTAAATGGTTCAAATTATCATGTTTGGAAAGGCAAGATGGAGGATCTTCTTTATGTGAAAGATTATTATTTGCCTGTTTTTACTGAGGATAAACCTGAGGAAAAATCTGATGCTCAATGGAAAATTTTGCATAGACAAGTATGTGGGTATATTCGGCAGTGGGTTGATGATAATGTTGTGAATCATATTACTGGGGAGACTGATGCTAAAGCCTTATGGAAAAAGCTTGAGCAGTTATATGAGCGAAAGACTGGGAATAACAAGTTGTTCTTAATTAAGCAGATGATGGCTTTGAAGTATCATGATGGGACTCCTATTACAGATCACCTAAACGCATATCAGGGTATTATAAATCAGCTTGCAGGTATGGGTATCAAGTTTGAGGATGAGATTCATGTAGTGACCCGAACTTTTTCATGTTTATATATATTAATTGAGATTGATATTTACATGATTAAATGTTTCCAACATGTTAAGCAATCAAACTTGTTAAGACTTGATTAATTGAAATATGTTTCATATAGACAATTGACCACCCAAGTTGACCGGTGATTCACGAACGTTAAAACTTGTAAAAACTATACAATGACATATATATGGTTATATATATAGTTAACATGTTTTTATTATAAGTATGTATCTCATTAGGTATTTTAACAATGAGTTATATACATAAAAATGAGACTATTAATTTAAGAAACTCGAAAACGATATATATAACGATTATCGTTATAACAACGTCTTGCTAGGTACATATGAATCATATTAAGATATTGATACACTTGGTTAATTATGTTAAATGATAAGTAAATATATTATTAAGTGTATTAACAATGAAATACATATGTAAAAATAAGACTACTAACTTAATGATTTCGAAACGAGACATATATGTAACGATTATCGTTGTAACGACATTTAACTGTATATACATCATACTAAGATATATTATATATCATAATATCATGATAATATAATAATTTAACATCTCATTTGTTATAATAAACAATGGGTTAACAACATTCAACAAGATCGTTAACCTAAAGGTTTCAAAACAACATTTACATGTAACGACTAACGATGACTTAACGACTCAGTTAAAATGTATATACATGTAGTGTTTTATTATGTATTCATACACTTTTGAAAGACTTCAAGACACTTATCAAAATACTTCTACTTAACAAAAATGCTTACAATTACATCCTCGTTCAGTTTCATCAACAATTCTACTCGTATGCACCCGTATTCGTACTCGTACAATACACAGCTTTTAGATGTATGTACTATTGGTATATACACTCCAATGATCAGCTCTTAGCAGCCCATGTGAGTCACCTAACACATGTGGGAACCATCATTTGGCAACTAGCATGAAATATCTCATAAAATTACAAAAATATGAGTAATCATTCATGACTTATTTACATGAAAATAAAATTACATATCCTTTATATCTAATCCATACACCAACGACCAAAAACACCTACAAACACTTTCATTCTTCAATTTTCTTCATCTAATTGATCTCTCTCAAGTTCTATCTTCAAGTTCTAAGTGTTCTTCATAAATTCTACAAGTTCTAGTTACATAAAATCAAGAATACTTTCAAGTTTGCTAGCTCACTTCCAATCTTGTAAGGTGATCATCCAACCTCAAGAAATCTTTGTTTCTTACAGTAAGTTATCATTCTAATACAAGGTAATAATCATATTCAAACTTTGGTTCAATTTCTATAACTATAACAATCTTATTTCAAGTGATGATCTTACTTGAACTTGTTTTCGTGTCATGATTCTGCTTCAAGAACTTCGAGCCATCCAAGGATCCGTTGAAGCTAGATCCATTTTTCTCTTTTCCAGTAGGTTTATCCAAGGAACTTAAGGTAGTAATGATGTTCATAACATCATTCGATTCATACATATAAATCTATCTTATTCGAAGGTTTAAACTTGTAATCACTAGAACATAGTTTAGTTAATTCTAAACTTGTTCGCAAACAAAAGTTAATCCTTCTAACTTGACTTTTAAAATCAACTAAACACATGTTCTATATCTATATTATATGCTAACTTAATGATTTAAAACCTGGAAACACGAAAAACACCGTAAAACCGAATTTACGCCGTCGTAGTAACACCGCGGGCTGTTTTGGGTTAGTTAATTAAAAACTATGATAAACTTTGATTTAAAAGTTGTTATTCTGAGAAAATGATTTTTATTATGAACATGAAACTATATCCAAAAATTATGGTTAAACTCAAAGTGGAAGTATGTTTTCTAAAATGGTCATCTAGACGTCGTTCTTTCGACTGAAATGACTACCTTTACAAAAACGACTTGTAACTTATTTTTCCGACTATAAACCTATACTTTTTCTGCTTAGATTCATAAAATAGAGTTCAATATGAAACCATAGCAATTTGATTCACTCAAAACGGATTTAAAATGAAGAAGTTATGGGTAAAACAAGATTGGATAATTTTTCTCATTTTAGCTACGTGAAAATTGGTAACAAATCTATTCCAACCATAACTTAATCAACTTGTGTTGTATATTATGTAATATTGAGATACCATAGACACGTATACAATGTTTCGACCTATCATGTCGACACATCTATATATATTTCGGAACAACCATAGACACTCTATATGTGAATGTTGGAGTTAGCTATACAGGGTTGAGGTTGATTCCAAAATATATATAGTTTGAGTTGTGATCAATACTGAGATACGTATACACTGGGTCGTGGATTGATTCAAGATAATATTTATCGATTTATTTCTGTACATCTAACTGTGGACAACTAGTTGTAGGTTACTAACGAGGACAGCTGACTTAATAAACTTAAAACATCAAAATATATTAAAAGTGTTGTAAATATATTTTGAACATACTTTGATATATATGTATATATTGTTATAGGTTCGTGAATCAACCAGTGGCCAAGTCTTACTTCCAGACGAAGTAAAAAATCTGTGAAGGTGAGTTATAGTCCCACTTTTAAAATCAAATATTTTTGGGATGAGAATACATGCAGGTTTTATAAATGATTTACAAAATAGACACAAGTACGTGAAACTACATTCTATGGTTGAATTATCGAAATCGAATATGCCCCTTTTTATTAAGTCTGGTAATCTAAGAATTAGGAAACAGACACCCTAATTGACGCGAATCCTAAAGATAGATCTATTGGGCCTAACAAACCCCATCCAAAGTACCGGATGCTTTAGTACTTCGAAATTTATATCATATCCGAAGGGTGTCCCGGAATGATGGGGATATTCTTATATATGCATCTTGTTAATGTCGGTTACCAGGTGTTCACCATATGAATGATTTTTATCTCTATGTATGGGATGTGTATTGAAATATGAAATCTTGTGGTCTATTATTATGATTTGATATATATAGGTTAAACCTATAACTCACCAACATTTTTGTTGACGTTTTAAGCATGTTTATTCTCAGGTGATTATTAAGAGCTTCCGCTGTCGCATACTTAAATAAGGACGAGATTTGGAGTCCATGTTTGTATGATATTGTGTAAAAACTGCATTCAAGAAACTTATTTTGTTGTAACATATTTGTATTGTAAACCATTATGTAATGGTCGTGTGTAAACAGGATATTTTAGATTATCATTATTTTATAATCTACGTAAAGCTTTTTAAACCTTTATTGATGAAATAAAGGTTATGGTTTGTTTTAAAATGAATGCAGTCTTTGAAAAACGTCTCATATAGAGGTCAAAACCTCGCAACGAAATCAATTAATATGGAACGTTTTTAATCAATAAGAACGGGACATTTCAGTTGGTATCCGAGCGTTGGTCTTAGAGAACCAGAAAATTTGCATTAGTGTGTCTTATCGAGTTTGTTAGGATGCATTAGTGAGTCTGGACTTCGACCGTGTTTTCTTTAAAAATGATTGCTTAACATTTTTGTTGGAAACTATATATTTTTAACATATGTATATTATATGATATATTAATCTCTTATCGTGTTATATATTATGTGATAGATGTCTACCTCTAGAACAAGTTTCATTGACTCACCTAATAATAATGAAGAGTCAAATGTAAATTGGAATGATTCGTGGACTGATTCACAAGTTCCCGAAGAGGAACCGGAAGAAGAGTCGGAACCGGAAGAAGAATCGGAACCGGAAGAAGAATCGGAACCGGAAGAAGGAATAGAACCGGTGGGGGAAATAATAAAACGGTTAAGTAAAAGAGAATCCTCAACCAACCGACCAAGGTTAATTATGGTCAATGGTGTTTCCGCCAAGGAAGCAAAATATTGGGAGGATTACCAATTCTCCGATGAATCGGATTCCGACGAGAATTCCGATGATGTTATAGAAATTACCCCAACTGAATTTAAAAAGGAAAAAGAAAATAATAAGGGAAAGGGCATAAAAATAGAGAAATCTAATTCCAACCCCGATGAACTTTATATGTATCGTCAACCCCCGAAGTCCTTAAGTTGTAACAATGACCCGGGAACCTCTAAACCACCAGGTTTTTCTAAACCAATGTGGATAACGACGGCTCGTATTAGGGGAACATCATATATCCCTAGAAACTTGGCAAAACGAACCAAAACCGAACAAGAAGAAATGAGCGAGTCGGAATAAGATAGTTATATTCGTGTGGTGTAATATATGTAATATAGTGTGCTTATGCTTTATGATGTATGTAAAAATTGCTTGTATTAATAAGTATTTTTTTTATGAATCTAACTCTTGTCTATTTTACAGTATAAAAACACAAAATGGATAGACAACCAAATATTTTAAGAGACCTACCCGGAGACATGATTGATGAAATCTTGTCTAGAGTCGGTCAGAATTCCTCGGCACAACTATTTAAGGCGAGATCAGTTTGTAAGACATTCGAAGAACGTTCCAAGAATGCCTTGGTTTATAAAAGGCTTTCGTTCGGAAGATGGGGAATATCACATTGGGAAATCCATAAGTTACGGTGTGTTTACTTTGACGCATATATTGCGGGGAACCCAAATGCTATTTTACGCAACGGGTTAAGAAATTATTTTGACTCAGTATATCCGAATATAGGACTTCGTGATTTAGAAAAAGCGGCTAACATGCAACATAAAGAAGCATGTTATGCTTACGGGTTAGTAATGTTCGCTTCTCACCAAAGTGAGAACAAGAACATCGGGCTACAACTATTAAACAAAACGTTCCCACAAGTGACGGAGTCGGTAATTGGGGTAAGAAATGAGGTTTTTAGGTTATTACGAGACTGTTGGTCATTACGTAACCCTCGTCCCTTTGATGACGTTACAACACGCTGTCTTATCAATGGCCATAACGGTTATGTTCCACAAGACCAAGGATGGGAAGTAGTCCTAGTAAAACCAGAATGCATGACTTGTTTCTGGACGTATGAATTACGTGTCTTTATTGCCTTTGCTGAACGACTTGTGTACTAGCTAGAATTATCTTCACAACTATCTTGTATCAAAGTTATTGTGTGCTATATTTCATGCTTTATGTAAAATATGTAGCGACCCCGACAAATCGTCAAGTGACGGCGTCGTCTACGTATGGTCCCATTACATGGTTATAAGTATTTATAACAAAGTTTGACCGAAAATATGTCGCATACATTTCATAAAGGATGTTTCAATGTTTACAAAAGTAATTCCCAAGACAAGTACATAACAAAAGTTATTGTTCATATGAAACACGTGCGACATAGTTTAAAATAGCCAAAAAGACGCTCCACGTATGCAAGTATACTCGACATCCAATGCAAGTATCAAAAAGTATGTGCGGAAGCATGTATCACCTAAGTTCAAGGACCTGAGAAAAACATAGAGAATCTGTCAACGAAAACGTTGGTGAAATCATAGGTTTAAATAAGTAAATGAGTAAAAGCAAGCTGAACCACAAGAGTTGCAATATTGATAAAGTCATAGTACATTCTAAAAGTTAATATTCACGAGCACCCAATTATCAAAGCTTAACATTCCGTCCGTTGAATACCCCATAAATTAGTGCTAGAACAACACTGTTTCCCGAAAATATATTTCATCCGTAGACGGTAGCGAACCGTCAAAGATGAGGGTTGTCAACCCATATGGCCATATAACATAAGTTCTCGCTTACACCATCTGATGTAACTAATGATAATCGGATTGAGGATTTTCGTTCTAAACTCGTATGTAGAATGTTTGTTTTCCCATTCTTGTGTTCACTTAGTTCAAAAGAATCGTTTATGTTTTCTCATCCCAAAAGTAAGTTTAAAAGAGTAAAAGTGGGACTATGATCTCACCTTGTATGCACGAACCAAAAAGTACTTCGACAAGTAAACGTGCAAGAAACAATGCTAGTCTTGACCTAAACAAATAGGTTGTATCAATAACGATAGTCACGAAGGGTCAAAGATGTTCAATTAGTCCTATGGCTCGTTACGACTCGATTAATATAGCACGTGGATCAATTTGTCAAGTTTCATGCACGACACAAGTAGTTAAGCATGTTAGAACGATTGTATAATCGTTTGGTTAAGTTTGACTAAAAGTCAAACTTGGTCAAAGTCAAAGTCAACGGGGTCGGGTCGGGTGTCCGACAATTTTCTCATGATGAGAAGTCATATACGAGCATAATAGTCAAGTTTCATGGTAAACGGGGTTATAGTAAAGCGGGAAACATTTTTGTGACATGAAAAACAAAGACAAAATGAGCTGGGCAGTATGCGCGGCGCGCTATGGGTTGCGCGGCGCGCACCCAAGTGTAAATCCTGGTCAGAACTTAACCACGAAGGCAAACATCTGGGATTTCTAATTCTGCGCGGCGCGCGGGTATATGCGCGGCGCGCAATACCTGGGAAACATGCAGTTTGCAGAAAAATGGTCCAAGTCACGAACCAAAATACAATTTAACACATCTCATGCACCGAAAACACTTAAAACGCATATCATATATCATTAGAAAGGTAATTTGACAAGGAGAATAACTAAATGCATTTACTCAATCAAAATCAAACAAACTCATATCAAAATCACCATTAATGCTCATCATTTATTACTCCAAGTTCATAAATGCCATATTATGATTCGGGAAATTAATGCACATGTGTAATACGCCGTTTTGAAGATAATCAAGCATACAATACAACTAAACACAAACAAAACAACATGGCAATCATTCAATGCATCTAAGATTCATTTCAAGTTCATCAAACCCTAAACTAAATTCACCAAATTTCATAATCAAGTTTAGGAGGTTTCCTTAATCAAACTTTACATCAAAATAAAGCTAGTAACACTAGGAGCATAATTAAAACATGAAGCCTTAGCATCTAACAACATATAAACACTCAAATCTCAAGGTTAAGCATGTTATCTTTCAATATGAACTAGTTACATCAAAATAACAAGAACAAGCATACAAATCACATAATCATACTAGACTTGAGCCATAGACACTAATCAACAACCTTTTAACTCAAAAATCTCAAGAACACATAAAATTAGTGATTTTAGAAAGTTACCCAAAATTGATGAAATCGGTATGGAATCGAAGAGGATGTTGCAAGGATTCCAAATATGTATTTTGTTTGAATTGAAGCTTGCTAGAAATTAAATGGATGATGATTCCTTGATGTGGTGAATTGAAAGAAAATGTGAAAGTAGGAGAAGAAAAGAGAAAAGAAAATGAGAAAATGATGAGTGGATGAGGTTGAAGGTTTGACTAGTTGACCTAGTCAAATCTTTGGCCTCTTGGCAAAACTAGTCCCTCAACTTTGAATCGGGTGCGTTAAATTACCTACACAAGATATTTTGAAACGCGTATTAACGGGAGATGTTATAAACATATAACGGAGTTTGAAATAGTATAAAGGAAAAATAAACGGAAAAAGGCGGGATGTTACATTACCTACACCTTAAAAGAAATTTCGTCCCGAAATTTAAGTAGGCGTAGTAATCGTTGTTTCCTCCTCGGAATCCGACGATTCCGGAACCGGGAATAGATGAGGGTGTTTCTTTCGCATTTGATCTTCTCTTTCCCAAGTAAACTCGGGTCCCCTTTTGGCGTTCCAACGAACCTTAACAATCGGGATCCGGCTTTGTTTTAATTCCTTCTCGACGTAGTCCACAATTTCAACCGGTTCCTCCACAAAGTGGAGTTTGTCATTAATAGTGAGTTCCTCGAGAGGGACGACGATATCGGGCTCGGCAAGACATTTCTTCAAGTTAGATACATGAAAGGTAGGATGGACGGAGCTTAGTTGAGGCGGAAGATCCAAACGATACGCAACGGTCCCAACACGCTCTAAGATTTCGAAAGGACCAACATACCGTGGATTTAGTTTCCCACGTTTCCCAAAACGGATGACGCCTTTCCAAGGTGCGACTTTTAACATGACGCGGTCACCGACTTGAAATTCGAGGTCCTTGCGTCTTTTGTCAGTATAGCATTTTTGACGACTCCGGGCCGTCCGAAGCTTATCTCGGATTTGAAGAATCTTCTCGGTTGTTTTGTGAATGAGTTCGGGCCCGGAAATTTGCACGTCACCCACTTCGGCCCAACAAAGAGGAGAGCGACATTTTCGACCATATAACGCTTCAAAAGGTGCGGCCTGGATACTCGCATGATAACTATTGTTGTAAGAGAATTCGGCGAGAGGTAAGTGCTTGTCCCAAGCTTTTCCAAAATCAACAACACAAGCTCGTAGCATGTCCTCCAAGGTTTGTATCGTACGTTCACTTTGTCCATCGGTTTGAGGATGATATGCGGTGCTCATGTCTAAACGCGTTCCCAACGCTTCTTGTAAAGTGCGCCAAAATCTAGAAATGAAACGACCATCTCGGTCGGAGATAATCGATAAAGGTACACCGTGACAGGCTACGATCTCCTTGATGTAAAGTTGTGCAAGTTTCTCCATTTTGTCGGTTTCTTTCATGGCGAGAAAGTGCGCGGATTTGGTGAGGCGATCGACAATGACCCAAATAGTATCATAACCGCCCGACGTTTTCGGTAATTTGGTGATAAAATCCATCGTGATCCTTTCCCACTTCCATTGCGGGATCTCGGGTTGTTGAAGTAACCCAGACGGTCTTTGGTGTTCGGCTTTGACTTTAGCGCAAGTTAAACATTTGGCAACGTATCTAGCAACTTCCTTTTTGATGTTCGGCCACCAATATTGTTCTTTAAGGTCATGGTACATCTTATTGGCGCCGGGATGAATCGAGTATCGTGATTTGTGGGCTTCGTCTAGGATGAGGTTTCGTAAATCGCCGTATCTAGGCACCCAAATTCTTCCGGCGTAATATCGAAGTCCGTTCTTCTTAACTTCGAATCGAGAGACGAGAATGTTTAAAAGTTCACTCCCGATGTGGTTGTCTTTAAGAGCCTCCTCTTGAGCTACCCGAATTTGGCTATTAAGGTTGGAGTGGATGGTGATGTTTAATGCTCGGACGCGAAGAGGTACCGTTCTTTCCTTTCGACTTAAGGCATCGGTCACTACATTTGCCTTCCCGGGGTGGTAACGAAGCTCGCAATTATAATCGTTCAAGGTTTCAATCCACCTTCGTTGTCTCATGTTTAGTTGCTTTTGATCGAAGATGTGTTGGAGACTTTTGTGATCGGTAAAGATAGTACTTTTGGTACCAAGAAGATGATGTCTCCATAACTTAAGTGCAAAGATGATGGCATCGAGTTCAAGATCATGTGTCGTGTAGTTTCGTTCGTGGACTTTGAGTTGTCGAGAGGCATAAGCAATGACTTTCTTTCGTTGCATTAGTACACACCCATAACCGTTTTTCGAGGCATCACAATATACAACAAAATCATCATTGCCTTCGGGAAGTGACAAGATAGGAGCGGTGGTTAGCTTAGTTTTCAAGATTTGGAAAGCGGTTTCTTGTTCGGATGTCCAAACGAATTTTCGTTCCTTGTGAGTTAACGCGGTTAGAGGGCGAGCGATTAAGGAGAAATCCTTGATGAATTTACGATAGTATCCGGCGAGACCTAAGAATTGACGAATTTGAGTAGGAGTAGTAGGAGTCTCCCATTTACTAATGGCTTCGATTTTTGCGGGATCGACTTTAATGTCTTGATCACTTACAACGTGACCGAGGAATTGAACTTCCTTCAACCAAAATTCACACTTGGAGAACTTGGCATAGAGTTGTTCTTTTCTCAAGAGTTCAAGCACGAGTCGGAGATGTTCTTTGTGTTCCTCTTCGCTTTTAGAATAGACCAAAATATCGTCAATGAACACGATAACGAATTTGTCGAGGTAAGGTTTGCACACGCGGTTCATGAGATCCATGAACACCGCCGGTGCGTTAGTGAGACCAAAAGGCATGACAAGAAACTCGTAACTACCGTAACGAGTCCGGAAAGCGGTTTTGGAGACATCTTCCCCCTTAACCCTTAGTTGATGATAACCCGAACGGAGATCGATTTTTGAATATACACGAGAACCTTGTAGTTGATCAAAAAGATCATCGATGCGAGGAAGAGGATATCGGTTCTTAACCGTCAATTTGTTTAGTTCACGATAATCAATGCACATTCGTAGGGATCCGTCTTTCTTCTTGACGAACAAAATTGGAGCGCCCCATGGTGAATGGCTAGGTTGAATGAAACCACGGTCGAGTAACTCTTGGATTTGACTTTGCAATTCTTGTAATTCGGATGGAGCGAGTCTATATGGCGCACGTGCTACGGGTGCGGCTCCCGGAATAAGATTGATTTGAAATTCAACCGGTCGATGAGGTGGAAGACCCGGTAATTCGTCGGGAAATACATCGGAAAAGTCACTAACAATTGGCACATCATCGATGCGCTTCTCATCGGCCTCGACTTTCTTAATGTGAGCAAGAATTGCGAAACAACCCTTGCGAAGTAGCTTTCGAACTTTAAGGCATGAAACGAGATTGAGTCCGGTGAAATTTTTGTCGCCATAGACAATCAATGGTTCACCGTTCTCGATAGGAATTCGGATTACGTGAAGGTCGCAAAGAATGTGAGATTTATTTTTGACCATCCAATTCATACCGATTATTACATCAAAACTTCCTAGTTCCATGGGTATCAAGTCAATTTCAAATTCATTGTAATGACCCGCACTTTTTCGATCGTTCTATACTTATAAGATTAATATTTATATAAATTAAACCTTACCAACATGATAAGCAATCCAAATTGTTGAGACTTATGTTTTTGAAAAGAGTTTTACACAACGTTTGACCGTCTAGTTTGACCGATGATATCACGAACTATACAATATATGATAATTATACATACATATTTAACATGATCTAAGGATGTTTTAATATCTCATTTTGTATTAATAACAAAAAGTCATAAGTATATTTTGAAACTACTAACTTAAGTTTTCAAAACAATAACCTACGTAACGTTATTTGACATAAATACTGATGATTTATAATGTTTATACATATATCGTATAAGTAATGTATTTAATCATTTTTAAAGGGCTTTTATACATAAAACAATATAAGTATATTTACAAAAGATAGTTATATTTGAATTCTCGTTCCGTTTCCTCAATAATCCTATACGTATATCTAGGGTACTATACACAGCTTCTAGAAGTATTTACTATTGGTATATACCAATAGAAATCTTCAATTATTGGAATAATATGTCATTCATGACATAATAAATTTTAACTTATCTTAGATATTTTCACTAAAAACCAAATTTTCAAGCCTATAAATAAGCACCATTTCTAACTCATTTTTTACACATTCATTTTCCAAATTTTACTTCCAATTTTCACACACACTTGCAAGAACTCTCTCAACTTTTATTTTACTACTTCTTTCCAGCAACTTTACATTTTAAACTTGAGGTAAAAACTCTACTTCAACTCTTTTTCAATTCATATATTTATAGCTATATATATAAGAGTTTATAAACTAGAACATAGTTTGAATGATTTCAAACTTGTTCGCAAACTAAATAGATCCTCCTAACTTAACTTTTAAAATACTTCAAGACCTGTAATATAACTTAAATATATGCTAATTTAACAAGGTATAACATGGTTTTTCAAAGAACACCTTAAAAACTGTTTTTACGACGTCGGAGTGTAACCGGGGGCTGTTTTGGGTTGGATAATTAAAAACCATCTTAAACTTTGAATTGAAGGTTTATGTTCTGGAAAAATGATTTTTACTATGAATATGGTAACACATAAAAATTTCATGATTTAATTCAAAGTATAAGTATTTTTAGAAAAATAATCATTTAAGGTTGCCTACATAAAGGAAAAGGTTTAACTTCATAAGTTTCACTAAAGTGTTACCTATGCCGTGTGATTTTGAATACAAACTAAGATATTTACAGTTCATTGTCTTAAAGAGGAACTCGATCCAAGGAGATGGCAAGTTGAATCAACGAAAACGGAGTTGTAACGAAGAAACTATGACCGAAACAAAATTGCTATCCAAGACTAGTTTAACTTCGGGATTAAGTGGAGAAAATTAAAATAAATCACATCTTTTTAAGATAACATGATATTTTATATACATGTACTCATAATTCAATTTTATATGGTTCAGGATCACCCGTAAACAACACGAGAAGATTAATCATAAGATCCCATGTTTGTACGCAACACGTCATTTGACAACACCGGTACTTTATGTACGCAACACGTCATTTGACAACACCGGTACCGTGGGTCAAGATTAATCTCGACCAATACATATACGTTGGGGGTTTTATTTATTTCGTTTGGGGTTTATTAAACATCTAAAAATGAACCATTAAAATTGAATTACTAACAACGAACTGCTAACTACGGACAAAGGAATTATTAAAAGTATTAAAAGTATAACAAGTATATATATGTGACGTTGTTTAAAAAGAAAAGGTATTGATATATTATATATGGATAGGTTCGTGATATCAACCGGAGACCAAGTCAAATTATATATATCTTCAAGACAACAGTGAGTATATAGTCCCACTTTTAAACTCTAAGTATTTCGGGATGAGAATACATGTATTTTATGTTTTACGTTATGGACACAAGTAACTGAAAAATATATTCTACGTTGAGTTGTACCACTGGCATACTTCCCTGTAGCTTGGTAACTGTTATTTACAGCGGTATTGTAAACGCGAATCCTGTTGATAGATCTATCGGGCCTGACAACCCCAACCGGACTGGACGACCAGTATTCAACGGTTGCACAGTACTTCGTTTCGTGA
Source organism: Rutidosis leptorrhynchoides (assembly GCF_046630445.1). Taxonomy (NCBI): domain Eukaryota; kingdom Viridiplantae; phylum Streptophyta; class Magnoliopsida; order Asterales; family Asteraceae; genus Rutidosis; species Rutidosis leptorrhynchoides. The sequence continues at coordinate 45,928,284 of NC_092343.1, forward strand.
CTACACTTGGTACGGTGTAGTAAGATTTCATAATAAAGGGAATATGCGACGTGATTAAATGTTAAGTATGGTTACCAAGTGCTCAACCACTTAGAATATTTTTATTAAAATGTTTATATATGAAATCTTGTGGTCTATATTTATATCGCTGCCGGCATTAAACCTATATCTCACCAACTTTATGTTGACGTTTTAAACATGTCTATTCTCAGGTGATAATTAGAAGCTTCCGCTGCATCATGTTGAATCTAAGCAGGATCTTGCGTACGCATATTTGTGTCAAAAATAAGACTGCATATCCAAGAACTTGTGTTGTAAAATATGCTAGAAATCGGGTTGTTATTATCATTTGTAAAGTTTGTAAGTCGAAGATTATCGCTAAACGATAATCATCTTTATTTTGTCCAAAGCTTGTATCAAAAATAAGGATCATGGTTTGTAATGTATAATATATGCAGTTTTTCTTTAAAAAAAAGTCGCATATAGAGGTCAATACCTCGCAATGAAATCATACGTTATCTAACACGTTCTTATGGTTAAGGACGGGTTATGACATGTGGTATCAGAGCGGTGGTCTTAGCGAACCAGGTTTGCATTAGTGTGTCTAACTGATAAGTCGTTAGGATACATTAGTAAGTCTGGACTTTGACCGGGTCTGATTTAAAAACCATTGCTTATCATTGTTGGTTAAAATTTATATGTAAATATTATGTAGTACTAATGGGTTAGTTGTTGTGTGATAGATGTCGGGCTCAAAACTTGTTATCACATTCAGCGACTCCGAACCAGAATCTTCAGATGGTGTTCCAGTCATTAACCTATCCGATGACGAAAATAATATCTTTGGGGAAGACTCACAAATTCCGGATGAACCGACTATAGAGAACCCGGAAAGTGAACCCGAGGAGGAAAGTGAACCCGAGGAGGAAAGTGAACCCGAGGAAGAAATACAGGAAATTACAAAAGAAGAGTTCGAACTAGGAAAGAAACGAAAGGCTAATGAATTAGAAAATTCAAATCCTGAGTTTAATAAGGATGATGTGGCACCAACTCCACTAAACACTACCACCCCTATTCCCGCTATTCCTATTCGTGCTGTCCCGGCATCTAGTTCTTCAGCCCCACCGCCAAAATATAGGCAGACATCTAGGATAAGCGTTAGGCCATTCATTGGAACTAAACGTCCTAGAAAATAGACCAAACGATGCGCTGTCGTATTAAACCATGGGATCATATAATGTTTTGTATAATATTATTAGTGTGGTTTGCTTAATGTTCGATGTAAGATAAGCATATGTAAAATAGTGAAGTGTGAAATGCAATAATTTTCCATGGTTAAGTATTATTTAGATGGTAGTAATTGATTCTGTACTAAGCTATTAAGTATGGACATTAACGGGTAGGTACTACCCTAGATATAATTATAAAACGCTAATAAGAAGAAAAGGCTTTTATAATAATACCTGGTTCATATTATTAATAAGCTATAATGTACTGTAAATATACACTACATCTATAATATTCCATGTGAATAATTATTTTCTTTCATTAGGAAATGGCGCGATTGAATCGAATGACGGAACAAGAAATCCAGGAACTCATCAATCAGCGAGTGAACGACAGAATGTTATGGGTCGAGGCTGCAAGAGGTGCTGCAGTTAACCCAAATCCTCGTATGGGGTGCACTTACAAAACTTTTCAAGCTTGCAAGCCCTCATCATTCAGTGGAACAGAAGGATCGATCGGTTTAACCCGGTGGATAGAAAAGATGGAGACTGTGTTTAAAATAAGTGGTTGTGTTGAAAAGGACATGACCAAGTATGCATCGTGCACTTTACAAGATAGTGCACTTACGTGGTGGAAAAATTATGTGAAGGCTGTAGGAGGAGATGTAGCTTATGATACTCCATGGGAGGAGTTTAAAACAATGTTAATTCACGAATATTGTCCAAGGAATGAGGTTAGGAAGTTGGAAGATGAGTTACGAAGTCTGAAGGTTGTTGGTACTGAAATCATCAACTACAATCAGCGATTCATGGAATTAGTTTTACTATGTCCTGAATTGGTTCCAACCGAAGAACGGAAGATTGAAATGTACAAAGATGGTTTGCCCAAAAAGGTCAAGGCAAACGTTACAGCATCGAAACCTAAGACAATTCATGAAGCTATAACCATGGCAAATGAGCTAATGGATCAGGTCATTTTGGATAAGAAAGCATCCAATACTGATGTGAAGGTATCAGGTAATAAAAGAAAGTGGAATGGAAATTATGATCGAGGTAACCAACAACAATCTTTTAAGAAACAAGAAACCATGCAAGGTGCAGGTAGTGGTTCAAGCTTTGGTTACAAAGGACAGAATCCTTTATGCAACCGATGCCACAAACATCACTCTGGCTACTGTAATGTGGTATGCAACAAATGTAATCGAAAGGGTCATCTTGCTGAAGATTGTAGGGCTCTCGTTACAAATACAAATGGTACCAAGACTCCTGCCACCAATGCAAATAGAACTGCTTTGGCTACCATTACTTGTTATGGGTGTGGAAAACAAGGTCACTATAAGAGCCAGTGCCCGAATCCAGAGAAGAATATCGGACCTGCACGTGGAAGAGCATTTGTTATTAATGCTAAAGAGGCATGTGAAGACCCGGAGCTTGTTACGGGTACGTTTACCATTAATAACTTATCCGCATCTATTATATTTGATACTGGTGCTGATAGAAGTTACGTGTGTAGAGACTTTCACGCTAAATTGAATTGTTCATCATTACCTCTCGATGCTAAGTACATGATTGAGTTAGCTAATGGTAAACTAATTAAAGCCGATAAAATTTGCCGTGATTGTAAAATAAATTTAGCCGGAGAAACATTTAAAATTGACTTGATACCCGTAGAATTAGGAAGTTTTGATGTAATAGTCGGCATGGACTGGATGTCCAAAATAGGAGCTGAAGTTGTGTGCGCCAAGAAGGCAATTCGCATTCCTCGTAAGGATAAAACGCCAGTAATGATTTATGGAGAGAAGGGTAACTCAAAGCTAAAACTCATTAGTTATTTGAAAGCTCAAAAGTGCTTGAAGAAAGGGTGCTATGCTATCTTAGCACATGTTAATAAAGTCGAAACAAAGGAAAAAGTGAAGAGCATCAATGACGTGCCTGTGGCAAGAGATTTTCCTGAAGTCTTTCCGGAAAAGTTGCCGGGATTACCTCCATTTAGATCTGTAGAATTTCAAATAGATTTAGTACCAGGAGCTGCACCAGTGGCTCGTGCTCCATATAGACTTGCACCGTCCGAGTTAAAAGAACTTCAGAGTCAGTTAAAAGAATTACTGGATCATGGATTCATACGACCAAGTACTTCACCGTGGGGAGCTCCGATTCTATTTGTTAAAAAGAAAGATGGATCTTTTAGGATGTGTATAGATTATCGTGAATTAAATAAGTTAACTATCAAGAATCGGTATCCACTACTGAGAATTGACGACTTATTTGATCAACTCCAAGGATCATGTGTGTACTCAAAAATTGACTTAAGGTCGGGCTATCATCAATTACGTGTCAAAGAAGAAGATATACCGAAAACTGCTTTTCGGACACGTTATGGTCATTACGAATTTTTGGTCATGCCGTTTGGATTGACAAATGCGCCAGCTGTATTCATGGACCTCATGAATCGAGTTTGTAGTCCGTATTTAGATAAGTTTGTTATCGTTTTCATTGATGACATTCTTATCTATTCCAAGAGTGAGCAAGAGCATGAGCAGCATTTATGGTTGATATTAGAGTTGTTGAGAAAAGAACAGCTATACGCTAAATTTTCTAAGTGTGCTTTCTGGTTTAAAGAAGTGCAATTTCTTGGCCACGTTGTTAGTAGCAAAGGAATTCAGGTTGATCCAGCAAAAATTGAAGCCATTGAAAAATGGGAGACTCCTAAAACACCAATGCAGATACGCCAATTTTTGGGTTTAGCCGGTTATTATAGAAGGTTTATTCAAGATTTTTCCCGAATAGCTAAGCCGTTGACATCGTTAACGCAAAAAGGGAAGAAATATGAATGGACTTCTGAGCAGGAGAGTGCATTTCAATTACTAAAGAAGAAGTTAACTACGGCGCCTATTTTATCGTTACCAGAAGGGAACGATGATTTTGAAATATATTGTGACGCTTCGCGACAAGGTTTTGGTTGTGTTCTTATGCAACGAAAGAAAGTTATTGCATACGCATCTCGACAATTGAAGATTCACGAGCGGAATTATACGACGCATGATCTAGAACTGGGAACAGTCGTGTTTGCGTTAAAGATATGGAGACACTACTTATATGGGGTTAGATGCACTGTGTTTACTGATCATAAAAGTCTTCAACATATTTTCGATCAGAAACAGCTGAACATGAGGCAACGTAGGTGGGTCGAGCTGATAAACGACTACGATTGTGAGATTCGCTATCATCCCGGGAAAGCGAATGTAGTGGCTGACGCATTAAGCAGAAAGGAACGAGAACCAATTCGAGTACGAGCGATGAACATAAAAATTCGCATGAATCTCAACTCACAAATCAAAGAAGTTCAACGAGAAGCACTTACTAAAGAAAATATAGGAAATGAAATAATGAAGAAGTATGAGAAGCAACTCGTTATACGGGAAGATGGAATTCGATATTTTGCAAACCGTATTTGGGTACCGAAGTTGGGTGGATTAAGGAAGTTGATATTGAACGAGGCACATAAGACAAGATACTCGATACATCCTGGAGTTGGAAAGATGTATCAAGATCTTAAGACACATTATTGGTGGCCTAACTTAAAGACAGACGTTGCAACATATGTTGGGGAGTGTTTAACTTGTTCCAAGGTCAAGGCAGAACACCAGAAACCATCAGGGTTACTTCAACAACCAGAAATCCCAGAATGGAAATGGGATGGTATTACCATGGATTTCATCACGAAGTTACCAAAGACTGCCTGGGGATACGACACCATTTGGGTGATTGTTGATCGTCTTACCAAATCTGCCCATTTCTTGCCTATAAAGGAAACGGATAGAATGGAGATCCTATTAAGATTGTATATAAAGGAAATTGTTTCAAGGCATGGAATACCTATTTCCATTATATCCGATCGTGATAGTAGATTTACCTCAAAGTTCTGGCAATCACTGCAGGAGGCACTAGGAACTCGTTTAGATATGAGTACCGCATATCATCCGCAAACCGACGGGCAGAGTGAAAGAACGATTCAGACTCTTGAAGACATGCTCAGGGCATGTGTGATCGATTTTGGAAACGGATGGGATAAGTATCTACCGTTAGCAGAATTTTCGTATAATAATAGTTATCATGCAAGCATTAAAGCTGCACCATTCGAAGCATTGTATGGAAGGAAGTGTAGATCTCCTATCTGTTGGAATGAAGTAGGAGATCGACAATTAACTGGTCCCGAGATCATACACGAAACGACTGAGAAGATAGTACAAATCAAGGAGAGATTGAAAACAGCCCGAAGTCGCCAAAAGAGCTACGCCGATGTCCGAAGGAAACCATTAGAGTTTCAGATTGGGGACATGGTTATGCTAAAGGTGTCACCTTGGAAAGGTGTAATACGTTTTGGAAAAAGGGGTAAACTAAACCCAAGGTATGTAGGCCCGTTCAAGATCATCGAACGCATTGGACCGGTAGCTTATCGACTCGAGTTACCGCAACAACTCGCCGGAGTACATAATACCTTTCACGTCTCAAACCTTAAGAAGTGTCTTGCAAAGGAAGACCTCACCATTCCTCTTGAAGAAATCCATGTCGACGAGAAACTACAATTCATCGAAGAACCAATCGAAATCATGGATCGTGAAATTAAACGGCTCAAGCAGAGCAACATACCGATCGTTAAGGTTCGTTGGAATGCTCGAAGGGGTCCCGAGTTTACTTGGGAACGAGAGGATCAAATGAAACAAAAATATCCACACTTGTTTTCCGATGACGCAAAATAGGTACAATTTTAAAATTTCGGGACGAAATTTATTTAACGGGTAGGTACTGTAATGACCCGCACTTTTTCGATCGTTCTATACTTATAAGATTAATATTTATATAAATTAAACCTTACCAACATGATAAGCAATCCAAATTGTTGAGACTTATGTTTTTGAAAAGAGTTTTACACAACGTTTGACCGTCTAGTTTGACCGATGATATCACGAACTATACAATATATGATAATTATACATACATATTTAACATGATCTAAGGATGTTTTAATATCTCATTTTGTATTAATAACAAAAAGTCATAAGTATATTTTGAAACTACTAACTTAAGTTTTCAAAACAATAACCTACGTAACGTTATTTGACATAAATACTGATGATTTATAATGTTTATACATATATCGTATAAGTAATGTATTTAATCATTTTTAAAGGGCTTTTATACATAAAACAATATAAGTATATTTACAAAAGATAGTTATATTTGAATTCTCGCTCCGTTTCCTCAATAATCCTATACGTATATCTAGGGTACTATACACAGCTTCTAGAAGTATTTACTATTGGTATATACCAATAGAAATCTTCAATTATTGGAATAATATGTCATTCATGACATAATAAATTTTAACTTATCTTAGATATTTTCACTAAAAACCAAATTTTCAAGCCTATAAATAAGCACCATTTCTAACTCATTTTTTACACATTCATTTTCCAAATTTTACTTCCAATTTTCACACACACTTGCAAGAACTCTCTCAACTTTTATTTTACTACTTCTTTCCAGCAACTTTACATTTTAAACTTGAGGTAAAAACTCTACTTCAACTCTTTTTCAATTCATATATTTATAGCTATATATATAAGAGTTTATAAACTAGAACATAGTTTGAATGATTTCAAACTTGTTCGCAAACTAAATAGATCCTCCTAACTTAACTTTTAAAATACTTCAAGACCTGTAATATAACTTAAATATATGCTAATTTAACAAGGTATAACATGGTTTTTCAAAGAACACCTTAAAAACTGTTTTTACGACGTCGGAGTGTAACCGGGGGCTGTTTTGGGTTGGATAATTAAAAACCATCTTAAACTTTGAATTGAAGGTTTATGTTCTGGAAAAATGATTTTTACTATGAATATGGTAACACATAAAAATTTCATGATTTAATTCAAAGTATAAGTATTTTTAGAAAAATAATCATTTAAGGTTGCCTACATAAAGGAAAAGGTTTAACTTCATAAGTTTCACTAAAGTGTTACCTATGCCGTGTGATTTTGAATACAAACTAAGATATTTACAGTTCATTGTCTTAAAGAGGAACTCGATCCAAGGAGATGGCAAGTTGAATCAACGAAAACGGAGTTGTAACGAAGAAACTATGACCGAAACAAAATTGCTATCCAAGACTAGTTTAACTTCGGGATTAAGTGGAGAAAATTAAAATAAATCACATCTTTTTAAGATAACATGATATTTTATATACATGTACTCATAATTCAATTTTATATGGTTCAGGATCACCCGTAAACAACACGAGAAGATTAATCATAAGATCCCATGTTTGTACGCAACACGTCATTTGACAACACCGGTACTTTATGTACGCAACACGTCATTTGACAACACCGGTACCGTGGGTCAAGATTAATCTCGACCAATACATATACGTTGGGGGTTTTATTTATTTCGTTTGGGGTTTATTAAACATCTAAAAATGAACCATTAAAATTGAATTACTAACAACGAACTGCTAACTACGGACTAAGGAATTATTAAAAGTATTAAAAGTATAACAAGTATATATATGTGACGTTGTTTAAAAAGAAAAGGTATTGATATATTATATATGGATAGGTTCGTGATATCAACCGGAGACCAAGTCAAATTATATATATCTTCAAGACAACAGTGAGTATATAGTCCCACTTTTAAACTCTAAGTATTTCGGGATGAGAATACATGTATTTTATGTTTTACGTTATGGACACAAGTAACTGAAAAATATATTCTACGTTGAGTTGTACCACTGGCATACTCCCCTGTAGCTTGGTAACTGTTATTTACAGCGGTATTGTAAACGCGAATCCTGTTGATAGATCTATCGGGCCTGACAACCCCAACCGGACTGGACGACCAGTATTCAACGGTTGCACAGTACTTCGTTTCGTGACTACACTTGGTACGGTGTAGTAAGATTTCATAATAAAGGGAATATGCGACGTGATTAAATGTTAAGTATGGTTACCAAGTGCTCAACCACTTAGAATATTTTTATTAAAATGTTTATATATGAAATCTTGTGGTCTATATTTATATCGCTGCCGGCATTAAACCTATATCTCACCAACTTTATGTTGACGTTTTAAACATGTCTATTCTCAGGTGATAATTAGAAGCTTCCGCTGCATCATGTTGAATCTAAGCAGGATCTTGCGTACGCATATTTGTGTCAAAAATAAGACTGCATATCCAAGAACTTGTGTTGTAAAATATGCTAGAAATCGGGTTGTTATTATCATTTGTAAAGTTTGTAAGTCGAAGATTATCGCTAAACGATAATCATCTTTATTTTGTCCAAAGCTTGTATCAAAAATAAGGATCATGGTTTGTAATGTATAATATATGCAGTTTTTCTTTAAAAAAAAGTCGCATATAGAGGTCAATACCTCGCAATGAAATCATACGTTATCTAACACGTTCTTATGGTTAAGGACGGGTTATGACATTCATTACCCAAAATGTTTAAAGTACACCCCCGGTAATATGTGTCGGCACTTAAGAGTTTTCCATCGGCCACTTCGATGGAATAAGTAGTATCTAAAGGGTGTGGTGGAGTGCAAAGAGTAGGAGTCAAAGTCTTAGACACAAAACATTTATCGGCACCCGAATCGAATAAGCAAGTAACATAAGTGTTGTTGAGAAGAAACGTACCCGTGACTAGTTCGTTGTCATCTCGGGCTTCCTCGGTGTTGATGTTAAAGGCTCGGCCTCGGTTGTTGGGGTTGGCTTTCTTCTTCGGGCATTCGTTCTTATAATGGCCCGTTTGGCCACATTCATAACAAGTGACCGTCCTTGGAGGATTGGGCCCCTTTCGAGCGACGGGGGCGGTGCTTGTGCAATTGTTGGCCCTATGACCAACTCCTTGGCAACGGTGACAAATTAGCTTGTTACATTCGCCTTAATGATGTTTGTGGCACTTGTTGCACAAAGGTAAGTTTCCGACATAACCCTTCTTGCCGTTGTTGTTGAAGGGCTTTTTGGTGAAGGTGTTGTTGTTGTAGTTGGTTGATGGAGTGGCTTCCCATTTCCTCTTGTTGCCACCCGACTTGTCTTCGGCCTTAGGAGCCGGCACTACAATTTCGTCAACCGTCTCAATTAATTGGCGGGCCATGTTCATAGCGGCTTGATGAGTAGTGGGTTTGGATGACATCACCCCTTGTTTGATGCTTTTTGGGAGACCGTGCATGTAGAGCTCAATCCTTTGAGATTCGGGGCTAACGAGACTAGGACACATCAAAGATAGTTCGGCGAAGCGTAGATTGTAAGCCTTGAGGTCGTTTCCGACCGCCTTCAAAGCTCTTAGCTCTTGCTCAAGCTTGCGGGTTTCTTCGCGCGGAAAATATTCAACAATCATCTTTTCCTTCAAATCGGCCCAAGAAAGGGCATGAGCTTCATCGGTTCCCACCGATTGAACGTAGGTGTTCCACCAAGTGAGAGCAACACCGGAGAAAGTGTGGGTGGAGTATTTGACCTTGTCTTGGTCCCGACAACCGCTTATGCTAAAGACGGCCTCGGTTTGTTCAAACCAACGAGTAAGCACAACCGGTCCCCCGGTTCCATCATAAGAGTGAGGTTTGCACCCCATGAAAGCTTTGTAGGAGCACCCTTCGCTAGAGTTACCGGCTCCTTGGTTGTTGTTGTTATTATTGTTGTTGTTGGACGAGTGACCGGCCATGGCCGCATCCACGGCGGTGGCTATCATGCGTTGCAAAGCTTGTTCGGGAGTTTCGGGAGGGGCGCGTCAACGAGCCATTGTTCCTTCAAAACACCAGAATACTGTTGGTTAGTATTCTAAATAATACTAACCGTGATATGAAATAAAGATAGAGAGAAAAATTATCCTTGACTCGCCTTAAATTCTTTATGTCATAATGTCGGAATGTTCATATGAGTCACCGTAATATAATCCCGGAAATTATATTACCCTAATTCATATGTGCATTCGACATTACTACATATAGTCAAGGTGGCATGTCAATTAAATCATACAACGCAAGAGTAAGATAGAATAAGAGTAGATATGAGTAATAGAGTTCGAGTATAAATGCACAAGTAGTCAGGTAATTCCTATATCAAGTCTATATGCCGGTTGTAGTCTAGACTCACCAATGTACCCTATGACTCGGGGTTGACACTAATGAACTCTAAATCCCTACAACCAAGGCTCTGATACCACTTGTAGCGACCCCGACAAATCGTCAAGTGACGGCGTCGTCTACGTATGGTCCCATTACATGGTTATAAGTATTTATAACAAAGTTTGACCGAAAATATGTCGCATACATTTCATAAAGGATGTTTCAATGTTTACAAAAGTAATTCCCAAGACAAGTACATAACAAAAGTTATTGTTCATATGAAACACGTGCGACATAGTTTAAAATAGCCAAAAAGACGCTCCACGTATGCAAGTATACTCGACATCCTATGCAAGTATCAAAAAGTATGTGCGGAAGCATGTATCACCTAAGTTCAAGGACTTGAGAAAAACATAGAGAATCTGTCAACGAAAACGTTGGTGAAATCATAGGTTTAAATAAGTAAATGAGTAAAAGCAAGCTGAACCACAAGAGTTGAAATATTGATAAAGTCATAGTACATTCTAAAAGTTAATATTCACGAGCACCCAATTATCAAAGCTTAACATTCCGTCCGTTGAATACCCCATAAATTAGTGCTAGAACAACACTGTTTCCCGAAAATATATTTCATCCGTAGACGGTAGCGAACCGTCAAAGATGAGGGTTGTCAACCCATATGGCCATATAACATAAGTTCTCGCTTACACCATCTGATGTAACTAATGATAATCGAATTGAGGATTTTCGTTCTAAACTCGTATGTAGAATGTTTGTTTTCCCGTTCTTGTGTTCACTTAGTTCAAAAGAATCGTTTATGTTTTCTCATCCCAAAAGTAAGTTTAAAAGAGTAAAAGTGGGACTATCATCTCACCTTGTATGCACGAACCAAAAAGTACTTCGACAAGTAAACGTGCAAGAAACAATGCTAGTCTTGACCTAAACAAATAGGTTGTATCAATAACGATAGTCACGAAGGGTCAAAGATGTTCAATTAGTCCTATGGCTCGTTACGACTCGATTAATATAGCACATGGATCAATTTGTCAAGTTTCATGCACGACACAAGTAGTTAAGCATGTTAGAACGATTGTATAATCGTTTGGTTAAGTTTGACTAAAAGTCAAACTTGGTCAAAGTCAAAGTCAACGGGGTCGGGTGTCCGACAATTTTCTCATGATGAGAAGTCATATACGAGCATAATAGTCAAGTTTCATGGTAAACGGGGTTATAGTAAAGCGGGAAACATTTTTGTGACATGAAAAACAAAGACAAAATGAGCTGGGCAGTATGCGCGGCGCGCTATGGGTTGCGCGGCGCGCACCCAAGTGTAAATCCTGGTCAGAACTTAACTACGAAGGCAAACATCTGGGATTTCTAATTCTGCGCGGTGCGCGGGTATATGCGCGGCGCGCAATACCTGGGAAACATGCAGTTTGCAGAAAAATGGTCCAAGTCACGAACCAAAATACAATTTAACACATCTCATGCATCGAAAACACTTAAAACGCATATCATATATCATTAGAAAGGTAATTTGACAAGGAGAATAACTAAACGCATTTACTCAATCAAAACCAAACAAACTCATATCAAAATCACCATTAATGCTCATCATTTATTACTCCAAGTTCATAAATGCCATATTATGATTCGGGAAATTAATGCACATGTGTAATACGCCGTTTTGAAGATAATCAAGCATACAATACAACTAAACGCAAACAAAACAACATGGCAATCATTCAATGCCTCTAAGATTCATTTCAAGTTCATCAAACCCTAAACTAAATTCACCAAATTTCATAATCAAGTTTAGGAGGTTTCCTTAATCAAACTTTACATCAAAATAAAGCTAGTAACACTAGGAGCATAATTAAAACATGAAGTCTTAGCATCTAACAACATATAAACACTCAAATCTCAAGGTTAAGCATGTTATCTTTCAATATGAACTAGTTACATCAAAATAACAAAAACAAGCATACAAATCACATAATCATACTAGACTTGAGCCATAGACACTAATCAACAACCTTTTAACTCAAAAATCTCAAGAACACATAAAATTAGTGATTTTAGAAAGTTACCCAAAATTGATGAAATCGGTATGGAATCGAAGAGGACGTTGCAAGGATTCCAAATATGTATTTTGTTTGAATTGAAGCTTGCTAGAAATTAAATGGATGATGATTCCTTGATGTGGTGAATTGAAAGAAAATGTGAAAGTAGGAGAAGAAAAGAGAAAAGAAAATGAGAAAATGATGAGTGGATGAGGTTGAAGGTTTGACTAGTTGACCTAGTCAAATCTTTGGCCTCTTGGCAAAACTAGTCCCTCAACTTTGAATCGGGTGCGTTAAATTACCTACACAAGATATTTTGAAACGCGTATTAACGGGAGATGTTATAAACATATAACGGAGTTTGAAATAGTATAAAGGAAAAATAAACGGAAAAAGGCGGGATGTTACAAAATACGCGGTATTGTAAGTTTGTAAAATATTGTATAAAAGTTTGAACGCGAAATATTATTACAATCAGTTTTTCATATAGAATTGTAGTAGTTGAATTGTATATTAGCTACTAAGTATGAACTTAACGGGTAGGTACTACCCGAATTTAAACTTATAAAACGCTAATATGAAGAAAAAGCTTTTATAAATGAGTTCATATTATGCTACGAAATACTATTAACTACTCTTAATATTCTGTATGATTAACTTGTTCCATTTGACTATTTTGAAAGAAATGGCACCGACTACTCGACACACCGTGAATATGAATGAAGAGGAATTCCGTACTTTTCTAGCTTCAAACATAGCCGCAGTACAGGCTGCGCTACATACCAACAATAACCTTGGATCTGGCAGTACAGGAAATCGTGTAGGATGCACCTACAAAGAATTCACTGCCTGCAAACCTTTGGAATTTGATGGAACCGAAGGACCGATCGGATTGAAACGGTGGACCGAGAAGGTCGAATCGGTGTTTGCCATAAGTAAGTGTACTGAAGAGGACAAAGTGAAGTACGCTACGCATACCTTCACAGGTTCTGCGTTAACATGGTGGAATACCTATCTAGAGCAAGTGGGACAAGACGATGCGTACGCACTACCGTGGTCAGCATTCAAGCACCTGATGAACGAGAAGTACCGTCCCAGAACCGAGGTCAATAAGCTCAAAACAGAACTTAGAGGGTTACGAACCCAAGGATTTGATATTACCACGTACGAAAGACGATTCACAGAATTGTGCCTATTGTGTCCGGGAGCATTCGAAGATGAGGAAGATAAGATCGACGCGTTTGTGAAAGGATTACCGGAAAGAATCCAAGAAGATATAAGTTCACACGAGCCCGCCTCCATACAACAGGCATGTAGAATGGCTCACAAACTAGTGAACCAGATTGAAGAAAGAATTAAAGAACAGACTGCTGAAGAGGCCAATGTGAAGCAAGTCAAAAGAAAGTGGGAGGAAAACGGTGATAAGAATCACCAATACAACAACAACAGCAATTACAACAATAATCGCAACAATTATCCCAACAATCGCAACATCAATCGCAACTACAACAAACGGCCCAACAACAACAACAACAACAACAACAACAACAACAGCAACTACAACAATCATCCCAACAACAATAATAACCGCAACAAAAACAACAATCAGAAGCAGCTATGCCAAAGGTGTGAAAAGTATCACTCGGGGTTCTGCACCAAATTTTGCAACAAGTGTAAAAGAAATGGTCATAGCGCGGCGAAGTGTGAGGTCTACGGACCAGGGGTTAATAGAACGAAAGGAACAAATGGTGTCGGAACGAGTAATGGCGGAGCAAGTAGTGTCGGAGCAAGTTATGCCAATGTAGTTTGTTATAAATGTGGAAAACCGGGCCACATTATTAAAAACTGCCCGAACCAGGAGAACACGAATGGACAAGGCCGCGGAAGAGTTTTCAATATTAATGCGGCAGAGGTACAGGAAGACCTGGAGCTTGTTACGGGTACGTTTCTTATTGACAATAAATCTGCTTACATTTTATTTGATTCGGGTGCGGATATAAGCTATATGAGTAGAGATTTTTGTGCTAAATTAAGTTGTCCATTGACGCCTTTGGATAGTAAATTTTTACTCGAATTAGCAAATGGTAAATTAATTTCAGCAGATAATATATGTCGGAATCGAGAAATTAAACTGGTTAGCGAAACATTTAAGATTGATTTGATACCAGTAGAGTTAGGGAATTTTGATGTGATAATCGGTATGGACTGGTTGAAAGAAGTGAAAGCAGAGATCGTCTGTTACAAAAATGCAATTCGCATTATACGAGAAAAAGGAAAACCCTTAATGGTGTACGGAGAAAAGGGCAACACGAAGCTACATCTTATTAGTAATTTGAAGGCACAAAAACTAATAAGAAAAGGTTGCTATGCTGTTCTAGCACACGTCGAGAAAGTACAAACTGAAGAAAAGAGCATCAATGATGTTTCCATTGCAAAAGAATTTCCCGATGTATTTCCGAAAGAATTACCGGGATTACCCCCACATCGATCCGTTGAATTTCAAATAGATCTTGTACCAGGAGCTGCACCAATAGCTCGTGCTCCATATAGACTCGCACCCAGCGAGATGAAAGAACTGCAAAGCCAATTACAAGAACTTTTAGAGCGTGGTTTCATTCGACCAAGCACATCACCGTGGGGAGCTCCTGTTTTGTTTGTCAAGAAGAAAGATGGTACATTCAGGTTGTGTATCGACTACCGAGAGTTGAAAAAACTTACCATCAAGAACCGCTACCCACTACCGAGAATCGACGACTTATTTGATCAACTACAAGGCTCGTCTGTTTATTCAAAGATTGACTTACGTTCCGGGTATCATCAAATGCGGGTGAAAGAAGATGATATTCCAAAGACTACTTTCAGAACACGTTACGGTCATTACGAGTTTATGGTCATGCCGTTTGGTTTAACTAATGCACCAGCTGTGTTCATGGACCTTATGAACCGAGTGTGTGGACCATACCTTGACAAGTTTGTCATTGTTTTCATTGATGACATACTTATTTACTCAAAGAATGACCAAGAACACGGTGAACATTTGAGAAAGGTGTTAGAAGTATTGAGGAAGGAAGAATTGTACGCTAAGTTTTCAAAGTGTGCATTTTGGTTGGAAGAAGTTCAATTCCTCGGTCACATAGTGAACAAAGAAGGTATTAAGGTGGATCCGGCAAAGATAGAAACTGTTAAAAAGTGGGAAACCCCGAAAACTCCGAAACACATACGCCAGTTTTTAGGACTAGCTGGTTACTACAGAAGGTTCATCCAAGATTTTTCCAGAATAGCAAAACCCTTGACTGCATTAACGCATAAAGGGAAGAAATTTGAATGGAATGATGAACAAGAGAAAGCGTTTCAGTTATTGAAGAAAAAGCTAACTACGGCACCTATATTGTCATTACCTGAAGGGAATGATGATTTTGTGATTTATTGTGACGCATCAAAGCAAGGTCTCGGTTGTGTATTAATGCAACGAACGAAGGTGATTGCTTATGCGTCTAGACAATTGAAGATTCACGAACAAAATTATACGACGCATGATTTGGAATTAGGAGCGGTTGTTTTTGCATTAAAGACTTGGAGGCACTACTTATATGGGGTCAAAAGTATTATATATACCGACCACAAAAGTCTTCAACACATATTTAATCAGAAACAACTGAATATGAGGCATCGTAGGTGGATTGAATTGTTGAATGATTACGACTTTGAGATTCGTTACCACCCGGGGAAGGCAAATGTGGTAGCCGATGCCTTGAGCAGGAAGGACAGAGAACCCATTCGAGTAAAATCTATGAATATAATGATTCATAATAACCTTACTACTCAAATAAAGGAGGCGCAACAAGGAGTTTTAAAAGAGGGAAATTTAAAGGATGAAATACCCAAAGGATCGGAGAAGCATCTTAATATTCGGGAAAACGGAACCCGGTATAGGGCTGAAAGGATTTGGGTACCAAAATTTGGAGATATGAGAGAAATGGTACTTAGAGAAGCTCATAAAACCAGATACTCAATACATCCTGGAACGGGGAAGATGTACAAGGATCTCAAGAAACATTTTTGATGGCCGGGTATGAAAGCCGATGTTGCTAAATACGTAGGAGAATGTTTGACATGTTCTAAGGTCAAAGCTGAGCATCAGAAACCATCAGGTCTACTTCAACAACCCGAAATCCCGGAATGGAAATGGGAAAACATTACCATGGATTTCATCACTAAATTGCCAAGGACTGCAAGTGGTTTTGATACTATTTGGGTAATAGTTGATCGTCTCACCAAATCAGCACACTTCCTGCCAATAAGAGAAGATGACAAGATGGAGAAGTTAGCACGACTGTATTTGAAGGAAGTCGTCTCCAGACATGGAATACCAATCTCTATTATCTCTGATAGGGATGGCAGATTTATTTCAAGATTCTGGCAGACATTACAGCAAGCATTAGGAACTCGTCTAGACATGAGTACTGCCTATCATCCACAAACTGATGGGCAGAGCGAAAGGACGATACAAACGCTTGAAGACATGCTACGAGCATGTGTTATTGATTTCGGAAACAGTTGGGATCGACATCTACCGTTAACAGAATTTTCCTACAACAACAGCTACCATTCAAGCATTGAGATGGCGCCGTTTGAAGCACTTTATGGTAGAAAGTGCAGGTCTCCGATTTGTTGGAGTGAAGTGGGGGATAGACAGATTACGGGTCCGGAGATTATACAAGAAACTACCGAGAAGATCATTCAAATTCAACAACGGTTGAAAACCGCCCAAAGTCGACAAAAGAGCTACGCTGACATTAAAAGAAAAGATATAGAATTTGAAATTGGAGAGATGGTCATGCTTAAAGTTGTACCTTGGAAAGGCGTTGTTCGATTTGGTAAACGAGGGAAATTAAATCCAAGGTATATTGGACCATTCAAGATTATTGATCGTGTCGGACCAGTAGCTTACCGAATTGAGTTACCTCAAGAACTCGCGGCTGTACATAACACTTTCCACGTCTCGAATTTGAAGAAATGTTTTGCTAAAGAAGATCTCACTATTCCGTTAGATGAAATCCAAATCAACGAAAAACTTCAATTCATCGAAGAACCCGTCGAAATAATGGATCGTGAGGTTAAAAGACTTAAGCAAAACAAGATACCAATTGTTAAGGTTCGATGGAATGCTCGTAGAGGACCCGAGTTCACCTGGGAGCGTGAAGATCAGATGAAGAAGAAATACCCGCATCTATTTCCAGAAGATTCGTCAACACCATCAACAGCTTAAAATTTCGGGACGAAATTTATTTAACGGGTAGGTACTGTAGTGACCCGAACTTTTCCATGTTTATATATATTAATTGAGATTGATATTTACATGATTAAATGTTTCCAACATGTTAAGCAATCAAACTTGTTAAGACTTGATTAATTGAAATATGTTTCATATAGACAATTGACCACCCAAGTTGACCGGTGATTCACGAACGTTAAAACTTGTAAAAACTATACAATGACATATATATGGTTATATATATAGTTAACATGTTTTTATTATAAGTATGTATCTCATTAGGTATTTTAACAATGAGTTATATACATAAAAATGAGACTATTAATTTAAGAAACTCGAAAACGATATATATAACGATTATCGTTATAACAACGTCTTACTAGGTACATATGAATCATATTAAGATATTGATACACTTGGTTAATTATGTTAAATGATAAGTAAATATATTATTAAGTGTATTAACAATGAAATACATATGTAAAAATAAGACTACTAACTTAATGATTTCGAAACGAGACATATATGTAACGATTATCGTTGTAACGACATTTAACTGTATATACATCATACTAAGATATATTATATATCATAATATCATGATAATATAATAATTTAACATCTCATTTGTTATAATAAACAATGGGTTAACAACATTCAACAAGATCGTTAACCTAAAGGTTTCAAAACAACATTTACATGTAACGACTAACGATGACTTAACGACTCAGTTAAAATGTATATACATGTAGTGTTTTATTATGTATTCATACACTTTTGAAAGACTTCAAGACACTTATCAAAATACTTCTACTTAACAAAAATGCTTACAATTACATCCTCGTTCAGTTTCATCAACAATTCAACTCGTATGCACCCGTATTCGTACTCGTACAATACACAGCTTTTAGATGTATGTACTATTGGTATATACACTCCAATGATCAGCTCTTAGCAGCCCATGTGAGTCACCTAACACATGTGGGAACCATCATTTGGCAACTAGCATGAAATATCTCATAAAATTACAAAAATATGAGTAATCATTCATGACTTATTTACATGAAAACAAAATTACATATCCTTTATATCTAATCCATACACCAACGACCAAAAACACCTACAAACACTTTCATTCTTCAATTTTCTTCATCTAATTGATCTCTCTCAAGTTCTATCTTCAAGTTCTAAGTGTTCTTCATAAATTCTACAAGTTCTAGTTACATAAAATCAAGAATACTTTCAAGTTTGCTAGCTCACTTCCAATCTTGTAAGGTGATCATCCAACCTCAAGAAATCTTTGTTTCTTACAGTAGGTTATCATTCTAATACAAGGTAATAATCATATTCAAACTTTGGTTCAATTTCTATAACTATAACAATCTTATTTCAAGTGATGATCTTACTTGAACTTGTTTTCGTGTCATGATTCTGCTTCAAGAACTTCGAGCCATCCAAGGATCCGTTGAAGCTAGATCCATTTTTCTCTTTTCCAGTAGGTTTATCCAAGGAACTTAAGGTAGTAATGATGTTCATAACATCATTCGATTCATACATATAAATCTATCTTATTCGAAGGTTTAAACTTGTAATCACTAGAACATAGTTTAGTTAATTCTAAACTTGTTCGCAAACAAAAGTTAATCCTTCTAACTTGACTTTTAAAATCAACTAAACACATGTTCTATATCTATATGATATGCTAACTTAATGATTTAAAACCTGGAAACACGAAAAACACCGTAAAACCGGATTTACGCCGTCGTAGTAACACCGCGGGCTGTTTTGGGTTAGTTAATTAAAAACTATGATAAACTTTGATTTAAAAGTTGTTATTCTGAGAAAATGATTTTTATTATGAACATGAAACGATATCCAAAAATTATGGTTAAACTCAAAGTGGAAGTATGTTTTCTAAAATGGTCATCTAGACGTCGTTCTTTCGACTGAAATGACTACCTTTACAAAAATGACTTGTAACTTATTTTTCCGACTATAAACCTATACTTTTACTGCTTAGATTCATAAAATAGAGTTCAATATGAAACCATAGCAATTTGATTCACTCAAAACGGATTTAAAATGAAGAAGTTATGGGTAAAACAAGATTGGATAATTTTTCTCATTTTAGCTACGTGAAAATTGGTAACAAATCTATTCCAACCATAACTTAATCAACTTGTATTGTATATTATGTAATCTTGAGATACCATAGACACGTATACAATGTTTCGACCTATCATGTCGACACATCTATATATATTTCGGAACAACCATAGACACTCTATATGTGAATGTTGGAGTTAGCTATACAGGGTTGAGGTTGATTCCAAAATATATATAGTTTGAGTTGTGATCAATACTGAGATACGTATACACTGGGTCGTGGATTGATTCAAGATAATATTTATCGATTTATTTCTGTACATCTAACTGTGGACAACTAGTTGTAGGTTACTAACGAGGACAGCTGACTTAATAAACTTAAAACATCAAAATATATTAAAAGTGTTGTAAATATATTTTGAACATACTTTGATATATATGTATATATTGTTATAGGTTCGTGAATCAACCAGTGGCCAAGTCTTACTTCCCGACGAAGTAAAAAATCTGTGAAGGTGAGTTATAGTCCCACTTTTAAAATCAAATATTTTTGGGATGAGAATACATGCAGGTTTTATAAATGATTTACAAAATAGACACAAGTACGTGAAACTACATTCTATGGTTGAATTATCGAAATCGAATATGCCCCTTTTTATTAAGTCTGGTAATCTAAGAATTAGGGAACAAACACCCTAATTGACGCGAATCCTAAAGATAGATCTATTGGGCCTAACAAACCCCATCCAAAGTACCGGATGCTTTAGTACTTCGAAATTTATATCATATCCGAAGGGTGTCCCGGAATGATGGGGATATTCTTATATATGCATCTTGTTAATGTCGGTTACCAGGTGTTCACCATATGAATGATTTTTATCTCTATGTATGGGATGTGTATTGAAATATGAAATCTTGTGGTCTATTATTATGATTTGATATATATAGGTTAAACCTATAACTCACCAACATTTTTGTTGACGTTTTAAGCATGTTTATTCTCAGGTGATTATTAAGAGCTTCCGCTGTCGCATACTTAAATAAGGATGAGATTTGGAGTCCATGTTTGTATGATATTGTGTAAAAACTGCATTCAAGAAACTTATTTTGTTGTAACATATTTGTATTGTAAACCATTATGTAATGGTCGTGTGTAAACAGGATATTTTAGATTATCATTATTTGATAATCTACGTAAAGCTTTTTAAACCTTTATTGATGAAATAAAGGTTATGGTTTGTTTTAAAATGAATGCAGTCTTTGAAAAACGTCTCATATAGAGGTCAAAACCTCGCAACGAAATCAATTAATATGGAACGTTTTTAATCAATAAGAACGGGACATTTCAATTCAGGGTCTCTGGTTACTTGGTACATTACCGGACTCTTGGGAGACTTTTAGGACATCTTTGTCCAACTCTGCACCGAATGGTACTATCACCATGGAATTGGCTAAGGGTAGTATTTTGAATGAAGAGATGAGAAGAAAGTCACAAGGTTCCTCTTCACAGTCAGATATCTTGGTCACAGAAACGCGGGGGAGAAGTCATAGTAGAGGTCAGGGTAAAAGAGGCAATCATCGTAGCAGCTCACGCAAAGGTAAATTTGCTAATGTTGAGTGTTATAATTGTCATGAAAAGGGGCACACAAAGTGGTATTGTCCAAAGTTGAAGAATGAGAAGAAAAAGGCATATGACAAGAATAAACAAAAGAAAAGTGATGGTGGTGATGATGATAAGGTTGAAGTTAACGCTATCACAGATGAGTTCTTTGTTTGTATTGATTATGATATGATCAATCTTACTCATGATGACACGAGTTGGATTGTTGATAGTGGTGCTACATGTCATGTTGGAATTTGTAGAGATCACTTCTCATCTTACACTCCAGGTGACTATAGATTTGCTAGGATGGGTAATGCCGGGTTATCAAAGATCGTTGGTATTGGAGATGTTTGTTTGAAATTTGACACGGGAATGGAGTTAGTTTTGCATAATGTAAAACATGTTCCAGATATGAGACTTAATGTTATTTCAACAGGCATTCTTGATGATGATGGTTATTATAACAGTTTTGGTAATGGTATTTGGAAACTAACTCTTAGTTCTATGATAGTGGGAAGAGGCAAGAAAGACTCAAGATTATACATCACGCGTCCGAAGATCATCCATAACATTGTTAACGCAGTGGACAATGTTGATTCTACTGAGTTGTGGCATAAAAGACTTGGCCACATGAGTGAAAAGGGGATGTCTATCTTGTTCAAGAAGAATGTGTTGTCGGGTGTTAGTGGTATTGATTTGAGTAAGTGTTCTTACTGTTTGGCTGGGAAACAGACCAGAGTTGTGTTTAAGAGTCATTCTTCTTTTCGAATGGAGAACGTACTTGATCTAGTTCATTCGGATGTTTGTGGGCCTATGAAGACTAGAACACTTGGTGGATGTTCCTACTTTGTTACATTCATTGATGATCATTCCAGGAAGGTGTGGGTTTACACCTTAAAGTCAAAAGATCAAGTATTTGAGAAGTTTAAGAAATTTCATGCACTAGTTGAAAGGCAAACGGGGAAGAAACTCAAGTGTATTCGGACTGATAATGGCGGTGAATACATTGGTAGATTTGATGCTTATTGTAAGGAGAATGGTATTCGGCATCAAAAGACTCCACCAAAGACACCTCAGTTGAATGGCTTAGCAGAGAGGATGAACAGAACTTTGGTTGAGAGAGTTAGGTGTTTGCTTTCATATGCAGGGTTATCCGATTCCTTTTGGGGTGAGGCTTTAAATACGGCAGTTCATATTATTAATCTAACCCCTTGTGTTCCTTTGCATTTTGATGTTCCTAACAGGGTTTGGAGCGGCAAAGATGTTTCTTACCGTCATTTACGAGTTTTTGGATGTAAAGCTTTTGTTCATGTTCCCAAAGATGAGAGGTCAAAGCTTGATATGAAGACTAAGGCATGTGTATTCCTCGGCTATGGTGAAGATGATTTTGGGTACAGGTTATATGATCCAGTTCAGAAGAAACTCGTACGAAGCCGAGATGTTGTGTTTACAGAAGATCAGATGTTAAAAGATGTTGATAAGACAGATTCAGTTCCTCAACCTAGTGCTGATCTTGTTGATTTGGATCCAGTTACTCCACAACATGTTGGAGATGATGTTCAGAATGATGAACATGGTACTGATGTTGGTGATGCTCCGGAGCAGGTAGAGATTCCAGTACCAGATGTGCCCCCATTTGTCCCACTTAGGCGGTCTACTCGAGACCGTCATCCTTCTGTTAGATATTCTGCTGATGAGTATGTATTACTCACTGATGGGGGAGAGCCAGAGTGTTATTCAGAAGCAATGAAAGATGAGCATAAGAAAGAGTGGGGTGAAGCTATGCAAGATGAGATGAATTCTTTGTATGAGAACAATACTTATGACCTGGTGAAGTTACCTAAAGGCAAAAGAGTTTTGAGAAACAAATGGGTATTCAAAGTGAAGACAGATGAGCTTACTTCACAACCAAGGTACAAAGCTAGGTTAGTCGTTAAAGGATTCAGCCAGAAAAAGGGTATTGATTTTGATGAGATTTTATCTCCGGTCGTGAAGATGGGATCTATTCGAGTGGTTCTTGGGTTAGCTACTAGTCTTGATCTTGAGGTTGAACAGATGGATGTCAAGACTGCTTTTCTTCACGGTGATTTGGATAAGGAAATCTACATGATGCAACCTGAAGGTTTTCGGGTTAAGGGTAAAGAAAATTATGTTTGTAGACTTCAGAAAAGTCTATATGGGTTGAAGCAAGCACCGAGACAGTGGTATAAGAAGTTTGAGTCGGTTATAGGAAAGCAAGGCTACCGAAAGACAACTTCAGATCATTGTGTTTTCTTTCAGAGGTTTGGTGATGATGATTTCATCATATTGTTGTTATACGTTGATGATATGTTGATTGTTGGTAAAAATATTAAAAGAATTGCGCAGTTGAAGCGAGAATTGAGCAAGTCTTTTGCTATGAAAGACTTAGGGCCAGCAAAACAGATTCTTGGCATTCGTATTTCTAGAGATAGAGGTGCTAAGACGTTACATATATCACAAGAGCAATACATTGAAAAGGTGCTTAGTAGATTCAACATGGAGAATGCTAAAGTGGTTAGTTCCCCTCTTACTAACAACTTTAAGCTAACAGATAGAGATTGCCCTACTTCAAAGGAGGATGTTGAGGAGATGGATAAAGTTCCATATGCTTTAGTGGTTGGTAGCTTGATGTATGCTATGGTGTGTACTAGGCCTGATATAGCTCATGCGGTAGGTGTTGTTAGTCGGTTTATGTCAAATCCGGGTAAGAAGCATTGGGAAGCAGTTAAATGGATTATGAGATACTTACGAGGTACTTCAAAGTTGGGTATCACATTTGGAAATGGAGAGCCGATGCTTGTTGGTTATACAGACTCAGATATGGCAGGAAACAAAGATAACATGAAATCCACTTCTGGATATTTGATGACTTTCGCAGGGGGAGCAGTGTCATGGCAATCAAGGTTGCAAAAGTGTGTTGCATTGTCTACGACCGAGGCTGAATATATGGCAGCAACAGAAGCGTGCAAAGAACTATTGTGGATGAAAAGGTTTCTACAAGACCTTGGGTTTAAGCAATCACGATATGTGGTTCTTTGTGATAATGAGAGTGCGATTCATTTGGCTAGAAATTCTATGTATCATAAGCGGACAAAACATATAGATGTGCGGTATCATTGGATTAGAGAACGTCTTGAAGATGGTTTGTTTGAACTTGATAAAGTTCATACCAATGATAATGGTTCCGAAATGTTCACAAAGGCTTTAGCAAGTGAGAAGCTCAAGGTATGTTGCTCGATCGCCGGGATGGCGAACTCTTCCACATAATTGGAAAGGGGGAGATTTGTTGGGTTTATTATTTTGTTTCCATTTATGTGAAAGTAATGGCCCAAGCCCAACAAAAATAGGCCCAAATATTGTTTGACTTGGTCAAGCATTGGAGGGAATCTTTATTTCAAACTTGTGCAGCTGTCTTCATACGTAAGATTGCAAGAGAGATCAAGAAAAAGAGTCAAAACCCCAATTCCCGTCTACAGTGACAACAGGCCAGAAAACCTTCGATCCCCGGAGATCCGACCGTTGAATCTTCTTCATTTTTGGGCTGTGTCTTCCTGACATCAGTGCAAACATTTTCAACCGTTGAATTCGTCTCAAGTGTTCTGTAGCTCGAGTTACAACAGGCCAAACAGTAGCAGAATTTTGGGTGATGAAATTCTTCTTTTGTCTTTAATTGTTTCATATACTTGTTGATTATTGTTGTTCAAGAGTATGATGATGTTGTATGCCTCTATTTGATCTAGAGAATAATTATTGTATTGCTCTCTTTGTTGATGATAGTGGAATTTAAGTGGCTTACGAGTCCCGTGGTTTTTACTCTCGGTTTTGAGGGGTTTTCCACGTAAAAAGTCTCGTGTTTTAGTGTGTGCTTGATTATTGTTTAGCTACTGATTTGGAACAGATTTGGGGACTGATTTGGGTTGGTTTTGATATAGCTTGTTTGTTAGTTTCCTCACGGGTTCATACGGGTCGGGAAATGCTTGTCAAACGGGTTTGTTTCCGCTTTGTAGATTGCCCGTTGTGACTATTTTCCCATCAGAATCAATTGGTGATAATGATAGAGGGAGTAGCTCGTCATCAATTTTGATGTGAGATATGGGTTTGAACCCAACATCGATCATTTAATAAATGATTAGTAGAAACATTTCACCTTTAAAAACAATATAAAAAGGGACTTACTTTGTGAGCTTTATATCTTTTTTTTGTATAAATCTCTTCTAAGACTGGATTATTCTTTGACACTTTGATTCCTAGTTTTTGTGCGCGCTCAAGGAGTGAAGGGAATAGAATTTCGAAACCTTGTGTCATGTGTTCTTCCTTTTCATCTCTAATCTTATTAATGTTTTCCTCTACAAACTTCATTCCTGTATACTATGAACCTAACAATAAGATTGAGCTAAATATATGAAAAGGGTGAAAGCGTACTCCCTTCATCCCATATTAATAGTCATGTTTTGACTTTGTAGATCTTTTCTATTCAATTTTGACTTTAATTATTTCTGTTTGTATTAAATATTGTTCGATTAAATTTAATTATATCAATGGATGGATTTATTTGTGAATATGTTTTTACGGGTAAAAGGTTTATTAATAACACACAAAAAGTAGTTTAAAGATAAAGTTGGAAAGAAAATATTACTAACGTCAAAACATGACTATCGATATGAAATGGAAGGAGTAGTAATCCTTTGACCTCTTTCACATTTATCCTGATGAATGTTCCAATAAGTTAGTGCAATCACACAAGCCAGTGTATTGAGGAGCCTTTCAAAAGCCGAAAACATAAAGGTTTCACCCCATGAGCCATCAGGAAGCTGATTGTTAACCACCCATTCTAGACTTGATGGAAACTGAGGACCACCACTTGGTCCATTATTTACATCTTCTATAAGTGAAACCAGAGCGGTGTCGTAAGCTGATGGATTTATGGCTCCATCATCCAACGAACTGAATATGAACTTTATCGATTTGACATACTTTTCTATTGTTGGATGCTTATCCACAAGCAGCAAATCACTTTGTCGAATTGCATTTGCACCACTTTCTACAATTAGGAAACATTGTTAGTGTTAGTGATTAATTAAACAAGAACTTAACAAATCCAACTGGTCCTCGTTCAAATTGATTGGTTAACTAGTTTACCAGTGATTCTATTAAACATGTATTATAGCCCAAAGATTTGTTTGATGCTACGTATTATGGATGACTAGTTACGTAGGACTGTTTGGTTTTGTAGGCCGATCGGACCTGTTGTTCTTTTCTTGTGCCTCTTTCGCTATGTTTAAAAAAATTCTTATTACGATACAAAGGTAGAAGGTTTTCCATGTTCGGACTATTCGGGAGGACGAGTAATCAGACCCCATACTCTGATATGCGCAGCCCAACAGGATTACACCCTGGTTGTTTCCAACCCTTCCCTGGTCACCACAAAATATTCGTCCTAGCCAGGATTCAAACATGAAACCTCTTGTAGAGAACTCAGGCCCCCTAGCTGGTTTGTTATACATGTCTAGCTACACGTAACCAGATATATAAAGATATACATATAACAGGTAGAGGAAATGCCTGTAAGAGAGTAACATAGTTGATTTCGGGTTCGCTGAGCTGGAGGAAATATGGTGGAGTGAGATGACCGACTACGGTGGAAAGTGGCGGCTATAGTTATGGAAGAAGAGGGTAAGATGAAAGTATTCATGATTATAAGTAAACTGTGTTTGTTGAATGCCAACTATTTATAACTGGATGAAAGCTTAAGATAACATATATTAACATGTCATCTTGTAATTAATTAATACAGAGTAATTAATATGATGTTAAAATTGTCTTTCTAAATTTATTTATTTTTTTTTTTGCCTTTTTCAACTCTTTTATTAATCAGTAGTTTATAATTATATATATATATATATATATATATATATATATATATATATATATATATATATATATATATATATATATATTTAAAGGCAAGCTTGCATCAGTCCGGACCGAAGCCTAGTCATCATTTGCACACACACGCGCGCTTTCGGGCAGGAAACCCGAACCACACTCTGAGGATCCGACCCTTAAACCATCCCGAGGGGCAGGCGGGCCGGATCTTAGTCCCGGAGCGGGTCGGTAAAACCTTCCCTTTGGGCCACCTTCAAGGAATAATGTTTCAATTCCTAGAGCGGGTGATGAGGTTCGAACCCGAGACCTCTAGCCCTGCGAGTACACAAGTGTAACCGCGGTACCATTGAAGCAATGCTTCGTTGGTAGTTTATAATTATATTTATACGTGACATGATAAAATATTTGCCTTTTTCAACTCTTTTATCAATCAGTAGTTTATAATTATATTTATACGTGACATGATACGTGCCATTTGCAAAACCCGTACGAAAACGTGATTTGCAAAAGCCGTATGAAGATGTGATTTGCTATAAAAGAGTATATATATATATATATATATATATATATATATATATATATATATATATATATATATATATATATATATATGCTTACTTTTTTTTTCCGAAAAAAACGAAAACTCATATAGATAACGAATACGTTTTTTCAAAAGAAAGCTTCTTCAACCAATAGTACAAGAATGAAACCAATGAGGCTCGAATATAGAAAGCAGTAACACAAACTAACTATCTTTAACCGAACCTCACCTAATGAAATTCAACTGAAACCTTGCAAAAAATACAACAAAACGACATGAACTAGACAAAAATATTAACAAACCTAAGCTCAAAACATAAACATACGATTCAGCAAATAGAACGAGACAAAAAAACCTTACCAACCTATGTACCCGCATATTTCAATGCTTACTATCTGCTTAGACACTCATATATTTACATATTCATAAATAATATAGGGCAAATGGCCCCGAAAAGGTAATCTAAGTTACCTAATTTGACAATCAAGGTAACCCCCAATTTGCCTAAGCTCAAAAAGGATTTCAATTTTATTTTTGCCCAACAAAAGGATTACATGTTCAAAATTTTTAAAATTAGGTTAATCTTCGTCAAATTCATTAACGATCGTTAGATTGCAAATTCGTTTAACAACCTTAATTCGTTTAATTAAAGCATGTGTAGAACTTAACGTACTGTTAAGTGTCGTTAGGTTAAGGGATGTAATTGGGACAAAAACATGAATTTAGTAACTAATAATGCAAGTAATAATCAGGATTGACTGTTTAAGAAAAAATGTAAAAACATGGGTACTATTTTAGCAATTTTGTTTTATATCAGTTTAACATTAACAGTGCATTTGATTAAATAATACTCAATAATGGCACCTTCACCTACTGTATCATGCACTAACAAACCTTAAATAAAATATTGAACAATTTCATACGTTATATTGGCCCAAGTGGTCTATGTCGTTTGGCTTTAAGTTTAGGGGCTTTTATACGCCGTTTGTTACTGTTGCTAATTCTTTGTTAGTGGGTTAAAAGTGGCTTGATAGTGGGACATGTGTTTGTTTGAGAAGTTAACGAAGGTTTATCTAGGTTTATTACATGCATTTACTTCTCATCTGTCTTTTCTTCTTCTGCTTTCTTTCTTGCTTTTGCTGGCGATTGGTCTCTATCGATTAGGGTTTTACCTTCCTTTTTTGTGTTAATTTCAACTTTGTTGAAGATTGTCCTACGCATCTGTAAGTGACGTTTTTTTGTTGTTTGTGTTTTCAATCGGAATTTTACTGTTGATGGAAGACGATTATGTTGTACATTGTTGGAAATTTTGGTGTTTATATGTGTTTGTGGTTATTGCAGGTGTTGTTGCTGTTGGTATATTTTTCTCTTCCTGTTTACTCTTGAAGGTATGTTTTTTATGTTTGTCGTGTTTTGGTTGTTTGCATGGTGGTTTTTATGTGTTTGATTGTTGTTATATCTTTGTGTTTTTACTTTTTTGTTTATCTTTGTTGTTACATTTGTTTTTTGCTTACTGTTAGGGGTATTTATGGTTGTGTCATTTGTGTTGCAGGTTTTGTTGGTAGTTGCTGCTTTATGTTTGTTGTTTAAGGTATATGATGATTATTTTTTGTTTTTTTTAACTGCACTTTACATTTTTTGTCTTTACTGATTATGTTGTTGTCTCTTTCGTCATTGTTATTTGTGGTTTGTTCTTAAATGTTCTTCAATGATTGATGTTGTCTTTTGATGTTATACCTAATTAGTTAAAAGTAATATTATGTCTAATAGTAGGAAGCGTCGAAAAGGTAGTTGTAGTGGCAGTATTTTTAATGAATCGACTGATATTGTTGGTGTTGGAAGTTTGTTTCCTGCTGTTACTGCGCGTCAGCAGTCCAATAGGGATGCTTTGCAGCGTGCTAATCGTTTACGTAATTCTGTTGCGACTAACTTATCGAATGATGATTCGGGTGTCAATATTGATGTTGGTAGTCATTGTCGTTCGGGTTATGGTGTTGAAAGAGTATTTGTAGGACCTACTAATGTTAGGTCTGTGGAAGATACGATTACTCATAGTTAAGAATATCAGATGGGTGATATGCATATGAATTTTGGTAAGTTTCTTCTTTAGAATGTTTTTATTTTAATTTTTTATTTACCTTTTTTGAGTGTTTGATATAATTTGTTTTGTTAAACTGTTTCAGGTGTCACTAGATATTACCAAGACTTAGGCGATTGTGATCGTGTTTGTGAGTACTGTAATGCGTTTTTTTTTGGTTTGACGAGCGTATTGAAGTCTATTCTGCTAGCCGTCGTTTACGTTATCATAAGTGTTGTATGGATGGTCGAGTTGTGTTGCCTGTAGATAGTGATATTCCGTTGGAATTCAAACGTTTATTAGAGTCTGGACATTTTATGGATAATATTGGCGCTTATAATCAGATGTTCAGTATGATGTCTTATGGAGCGAAAATTGATGATAGTGTCAACAGTCATCGTGGTCCTTACGTTTTTAAGATATCAGGACAGGTGTATCATTGGATGGGTTCATTATGTCCTTTAGAAGATAGTGTGCCTAGGTATTTGCAGTTATATATTTATGATACTGAGAATGAAGTGCGAAATAGGATGTCTCATTTTGGTGGTCAAGAGGATAGTAGTTTAGATGCTATGGTTGTTAGACAGTTAATTGATATATTGGATACACATAATCAGTTAGTTAAGTTGTTTAGGACTGCAAGGGATAGATATGTTGAGGCAGATGTTCCTAATTTCAAGATTATGCTTTTTAGTGTCACAGGTAGTAGGCAATATGAATTACCTACTTCTAATGCAGTAGGGGCAATTGTGTATGGGGAAAATGTTAGAATTGAAGGAGATTATGATGTGATAGTTGAGCTACGTAGTAGGACTCCTCAAAGGATCAATAAGTTGCATCAATTATACATGGCACTACAGTTCCCATTACTCTTTGTGTACTATCATCCCGGATTGGATTTACGAGAGACCGGTCGGTCGATTAGAGGTTGTAGCAAGCGAATGACTATGAATATGTATTATAGTTATCAAATTCGTGACAGAGCTGGTACTGGTAGTTCGCTAACGAGGTCGGGTAGGTTATTCCAACAATATATAGTTACAGCTTATTACAGTATTGAGTTAGAAAGAATAGACTATATAAGGAACAATCAAAGTAACATAAGAAATGAGTATCTGTGTGGCTTACATGATGCTATTAATAGAGGTGACCAAATGGGTTCTAATGTGGGTAGTCGTGTTATTCTTCCAGCTTCCTTCACTGGAAGTCCAAGATATATGTATAGTCACTACCTTGACGCTTTAGCGATTTGTAGAGTTCATGGAAATCCGAAGTTCTTTATTACATTTACATGTAACTCGAAGTGGCCAGAGGTACGTCGATATCTAGCTGTATTTTCTCATTTTACTACTGCTAAGCCGATATTGTGACGCGTATATTTGAGCTTAAAGTTAATAAATTTGTTAACTACCGGAAGCAGGAGAGCCCATTTGGTCGTGTAATTGCAGGTATTTTATATTTTGTTTTCCTCAACTTTTTAAATGTTTTATGTTATGTTTCAATTATGATTATATACAAGTTTGTAATTCAATTTCATGTTTTTTTAAGACAAAATTGCTGAAATAGTCCCTGTGGTTTGTACCAAAACGCTGGTTTAGTCCCTGTGCTTTTTTTTGATGGATTTGGTCCCGGTGGTTTGTAAAAGTTGCTGATTTAGTCCCTCTGACCGACGGTCTTCAAAAAATGCCGTTAACTCCAGTCATGTGCCAGACATGTGAGGGTATTTTCGTCCGTTTCTTTCATTTATTTCCAATATTGCTAAAATGGTCCCTGTGGTTTGTAACAAAGTTGCTGAATTGGTCCTCGTGGTTTTCAAATTGAGCAGGTCGTCACTTTCATAAGAACACAAAATCAAAATCTGGATTCATAGTAAATTGAGCTCGAAAATCAATTGAAACCTCATCTATATGCAGCGACTAAGATGTGTTGTGAAGCAACTTCCATCAAAACACCATGAAATTCCTGAATTCGATCAAGAACAGCTCGTATCCTTCTTTATGAACTTCAAAATTAAAAAACAAGATCTGATGTTCTTTAGCATATGAATCCTTCACAAAAGTGGTTGCAAATGTATCCACAAACACTCGAAAATCATCATCCAGACTTGAGTCATAACAGAAACTACGAATTTGAAGGATGAAGATTCGATTGACTTTTTATACGAATCTTTGACTCCAAAATTCAAATTCGATACATCAAATTGAGATCTGAGATTGTTCATACACCTTCATGAGATGAAAATAAACAACTCTGCACTTTTACTTTTCTCGATTTCATTCTGAAACGATCCGGAGCTTAAGTCACCATGACTTTCTGAAGAACGACGAACTCGAGATCAATTTGCTCAAATATGTTGTTGTAGAACTGAAGTTGTGATCGATGAGGTTTAGGAATTGTATTAGAATCATGTTGTGGTAATCAATTAAAGTTAACACTCAATATTTGAAGATTTGGATTTTATGAGCTATGAACATTCATACGATTACTGTAGGAGGTAGCTTGAATCTGATTAAGTGACTTTTGTGAATTATGTAAACTGAATCTGAGATTGAATAAACTGAATCTGATTTAGTTCGAAAAATATTGACCGAAATCGAGATGTTTAGATCGATTCTTTTCGTGTTTCGAAAAAATAAAAACGTAGATGTGTTAAATTTGGTCCAACGCATCTTTCTGCATAGCTTCGTGTGTTAATTTTGTATTTTTGGGCACTTCCGCCATTCCTCCGCCATGAACCACCATAAAATTCACCGGTACTGTCACCACCTCCACTGTAAATCTGTCACCGTCTGGAAGATTATTAGATCTGATTATTTGTGCATGTAATTGTGCTCTAATAATGACATTTAGCCATACAAATTGGTGTTGGTTTTAGATTAACGAATTGGGGAAGACAAGATTTAACAAAAATTGGAGAAGATGAAGATTCAACAAATTCAGCAATCTTGGTACAAACCACAGGGACCAATTCAGCAAATTTGGTACAAACCACAGGGACCATTTCAGCAATTTTACTAATAAATGAAAGAAACTGACGAAAATACCCTCACATGTCTGGCACATGACTGGAGTTAATGGCCTTTTTTGACGGTCGTCAGTCAGAGGGACTAAATCAGCAACTTTTACAAACCACCGGGACCAAATCCATTAAAAAAAAGCACAGGGATGAAACTAGCATTTTGGTACAAACCACAGGGACTATTTCATCAATTTTGTCTTTTTTAAATGCAGTTTTATACAATATTGAGTTTCAGAAACGTGGAACGCCTCACTTTCACACCTTATTGTGGACTGAATTTCTTACGCTAAGCTTATGTAATATTGATGATTATATATTGGCTGAATTACCTGACCCAACGATCGATCCTCTTGGTTACAAAGTAGTTTCAGAATTTATGATTCACGGTCCATGTGGAGCTATTAATGTATCAGCTCCATGTGTGGACCATTTTGTTTGTACGAAAAAGTTTCCAAAGTCGTTGAATATGAATACCTATTTTGATAAAAATGGATATGCACAGTATCGAAGAAGAAATACTGGTGTGATGACTAAGAAAGGTGGTGTCGATTTAGATAACAGTTATGCGGTCCCCTATAATCGTAATCTTTGTCTTATCTTTCATGCTCACATAAACGTTGAATATTGTGGGTGGACGATGCTGATTAAGTATTTGTTTAAGTATATATCGAAGGGAACTGATAGGATACTGATGCATGTTTCGCGTGATATTGGTCAACGGCAGGCAGAAATAGAAAATCGGCCAAGAAGGGTAGATGAAATCTAGAATTTCATTGATGGTCGA
Source organism: Rutidosis leptorrhynchoides (assembly GCF_046630445.1). Lineage (NCBI taxonomy): Eukaryota > Viridiplantae > Streptophyta > Magnoliopsida > Asterales > Asteraceae > Rutidosis > Rutidosis leptorrhynchoides. The sequence continues at coordinate 45,962,010 of NC_092343.1, forward strand.
TTTATCTGTCCTTACGAGGCTTGTTGGAGAATGTACGGGTTTTTGATACATCATAGGGAACAGCGGTACAACTTTTGGCTGTTCACTTAGAGCACCAACATCTCTTACGTTTTCGCTCACAACAACGGTTGGAATCTATAGTAAACAACAATTATTGTAAGAAAACTACGTTGACCGAATGGTTGGAGTATTATAGAAGATATTCAGAAGGTCGTCATTTGACCTATCTTGACTTTCCAAAGGAGTTTGTTTGGTCAGATAAGGATAAATGTTAGACTTGCAGGCGGAATCTGAATAAGCCGTTAGTAGGAAGGCTAACATATATGCATCCAACTACTGGTGAAGTTTTTTATTTAAGAATGTTGTTGTGTCACCAAAGGGGTTGTAAGATGTTTGAAGAAATAAGAGTTGTAGGCGGAACACAACATTCGAATTATCGTTCAGCCTGTGAAGGTCTTGGTTTGTTAGGTAATGACAAGGAATGAACAACAGCACTACAGGAAGAAAGTGCATCTGCTACAAGTGCACAACTCCGATCATTGTTCGTTCACATGCTTATGTTTTGTGAAGTTACGAGTCCACTTCGATTATGGAATGAAAATTGGGAACATATGGCTGACGATATTCCTTTAAGGTCTGCAGCTTCTTTACACATCGACAATTTACATGTCAATGATACAGAATTAAGACAGTATGTCTTATGTGAGATTGAAGTGATATTAAATAGTTATAACAAGTCTATAACAGATTTCGGTTTGCCTCCACTGTCAGAAAATCTACTGCGTGAGCTGAACAACAGACTAATAACGGAGGAACGCAATTATGATCGTCAGGCGCTGCGAAATGAATTTGAAGTGCTAATTTCGAAAATGAACGAGAAACAAAAGTTTGTTTATGATTTAATAGTTAATGCATCAGTTAAAAAAAAAACAAGAATTAATTTTCGTATATGGTTTCGGTGGCACATGCAAGACATTTCTATGGAGATGCATTATTACATACTTAAGATCTGAAGGGAAAATTGTCCTAGCAGTCGCTTCTTCTGGTATCTCATCGTTGTTACTACTTGCTGGCAGAACTGCGCACTCAAGATTCAAATTACCTATTGATTTAACCGATGAAACAGTTTGCAACATAAAAAAGAACACCCATCTAGGTAATTTACTCAAGGAAACAGACTTGATAGTATGGGATGAGGCTCCGATGAACGACAAAAAATGTTTTGAATCACTTGATAGAACTTTAAGAGATATCCTTGATTGTGAATCTTTACCATTTGGAGGTAAATCAATCATACTCGGAGGAGACTTCAGGCAAACTATGCTAGTTAAAAAAAAGGGTTCGAAACCAGAAATCGTTAGTTTATCGATTGTTGCTCTTAATTATGGTCTTACTTTAAAGTTATAGAACTAACAGAAAACATATGAGGTTGCAACATGAAAGCACATCAACGAGCTCAAGAAACAGCATCGAACAGTTTTCTAAGTGGTTACTCGATGTAGGAAACGGAAACAGAGGAGAGCAAGATATTGAAGATCCATTCATGTCACGACCCTACTTTTTCCGTATCTTTTACCATTTATTATTTAACGTCCGTTAATTGTTATTCATGCCACGTCATTTCTATGACCTATATTATTATTTTTGTAATAATATATTAATTATTATGTGTTATGTGAATATTTGTATTCATATTTAAAGTTGTACGTTTCTACGTGTCGTGGATTTCTATCCGGCGAATCTTATCGGTTTTCAAACCAACGGTCAAACTTCTGGGATTTTTAAATCCAAATTATTTTAAATATGATATTTTGATGTCATATGATTATATATAGTGTTTATATATTTTATTTGTCGCGTATATGTTATCTCTCCGAATATTTAATCGCGTAGCGGTGTTTTCGCGTTTCGGGCTTCGATCGGGCGTTCGGGCCACACGCTAATTAACTTTTTACCATTTTGGGCTAGTGGGGCCCACCCCCATACCATTTTTTTCCGAACGCTCCATGGGGAGGGAGTGTTAGGCTCATTTTTCCCCATTTTTGTTTTTTGTAATTTCATTTAACCACTTTCTCAAAAACCTAATTTTTCTCTCAAGTATTCTCCTCTCCCTCTTCTCCTCTTTTGAGCCGTCGACTACCACCATCAACATCATAATCAGCATCTTCTTCAATCAAGCACTCAATTCAAGGGGCTTTTAGCATCATCGGATTCACCGCATCATTCTCTGCACGCACACACTCTTCATTTCTCGATTAGGGTATAAACCCTAACCCTAGATTTTTGGTTTTTATTTAATTTTTCTGTTTTTGATGATTATTATGATAGTATAGTACTTGTGGATTGTTGGATTAATGATTGTATGCATAGAATTACTCGTTATTACACGTTTTCGGTTTGTTTGATTTTGGACAGCGGACTAACTGATCATTTCAGTACACTTAACTGATGTTTTTGTCAAATTAAAGTGTTTAGATGTGTTCCTCTCATCAAGACTTTGATTTTAGACTCCGGATTCATGTTATTTCGATTCCCGGAACTTAAGTTATGATTAAAATGGTGTTTTCATGAAATTAAAATATAAAAACGAATGTACTCAGTTTTGGTCCGACGTTGTGACCATTTTTGGAGTCTCTAGGGTGTACTAGTGTGTTAGGATTTATGATTGGATGAAATTTCATGTTCGGGTCATCGAAATCCGAGCCACGGATCACCCGGTATGACTAAAACAAGTTTTTGAACGGATTAAAGTTCCAAGTTGATTCATGGGTGTAGGTCACAACTTGGGGTCTGATTTTAGGGTGTTATTGAGTACAGTAATGTGTCGGGGGGTTTGGTTAGATGAGGATATATATAAGACTCGTCAAAAATCGGCACCCGAGGCTCAAGTTATGACCCGGCGAACGTTTTAATTAAACTTATGATTATAACATTTAACTTATGATATAAATAATGATTTGCATTATTATTAAAATTACTTATGATATAAAAGTAATTAATTTAATTTGAGACTTATGATATATATATTTATTATATCATTTATTAATTACTTTATGATTTAATTAAACTTTTAATTAAACTTATGATTATAACATTTAACTTATGATATAAATAATGATTTGCATTATTATTAAAATTACTTATGATATAAAAGTAATTAATTTAATTTGAGACTTATGATATATATATTTATTATATCATTTATTAATTACTTTATGATTTAATTAAACTTTTAATTAAACTTATGATTAATAATACTTTTATTATTAATGAAAAATACTTATGATAAGTATTAAACTTATGCTATGAGATTATTATTATTATTATAAGACTTGTAATAAATATTAAATGATTATTCAATTATTATAAGGCTTAGTTATTATTTAATTATAATTTAATTATTAAATACTTATGGTTTAATAATTATAATTAAATACTTATGATATGATTAATAATTCATTATTAATTAATAATACTTATGATATGATTAAAAATCTATTATTAAATAATAATACTTATGTTATGACTAATATTTAGTTAATTAATTAAATAATTATGTTATATTAATTATATCATTTAAACTTATGTTAACTTTATTAATTCAATTTAATTTAATTAAACTTATGTTATGACATAATTATACATATATGACATTAAATAACATTATAACTTATATATTATTACTATAACTTATACTTTAAATTTTAATGTTGACTATGTTTGACCAAGGTTGACTTTTGAGTTGACTTTCAGTTGACTTTGACTTTTAGTTGACTTTTGTTGACTTTCTAATTAAGGAAACTTTCCTAAGTTAAAAACTTTCTAAATATAGAAACTTTCTAAATATGGAAACTTTCTAAATTTAAAAACTTTCCTAAAATAGAAACTTTTTTAAAATAGAAACTTTCCAAAAATAGAAATTTTTTCCAGAAATGAAAACCGGCTAAAAATAGAAACTTTCTAAAAATAGAAAGTACGTGTCCTTACGCTATCCTGATCAAACCGAAGCATACTGAGTGTTGTTCTATGTTTACTTGCAACAAATACTATAGCTATCATACTAAGACTTGACCTAAGTTAGTTATTTATATCGACCTGCTTTATTTATAGGTCGGAGTTGTGATCATTCTTGATCACTTTACTTCTTGCGGTTCACATTTCTGTGTTATTACTTCGTTTATGTTAAGGTGAGTTATAGTCCCATTTTTCTATTTTAAATCTTTTGGGATGAGAATATACATGCAATTTATTTTACATTTTGGACACAAGTGGAATTTGGTTTAAATTATTCATTGTGAGTCGAACGAAAATATTCTCTAATCTGGTAATTTTAATCATTGGTTTCTACTGTGAACGTGAATCCTATGGATAGATCTATCGGGCCTGACAGCCCCATTTCGTGCTAGTCGCGCTAGCAGTTACAGACGGAATGTAATAGTACTTCGTATTTTTGGAAGATACACCTGTTCAGTGTATATTTTTATATTGGTTTTGTTAAGGGTATGGAGTTGTTAAGTTATTACCAGGTGGCTCACGGGTTAATGGAATAATATTTTTATATGTTTTCGAGCATATAATTTTGTGGTCCAAAATGGGTCTTTATGTTTTCAAACATAAATTTTTATGGTTTAAATTAAATATTATTTGCAATATTAAACCTATAATTCACTCAACATTTTTGTTGACAGTTACTCGCATGTTTTATTCTCAGGTTCATGATTGATTGCTTCCGCTGTGATTAGAGAGTCTGCATATTTATGATGGCAGCTTTTGTTAAAATTAACTTGCATTCTATTTTGATACATTAAATTTTGGATGTTTGTTGACTTTGTTTTGGTCAACTTTTGGTTAAGAACTTATGTATGGTTTTTCTAAACTTACATATTTTGGTAGATTTCCTTTATAGGAAATCATTTTTAAATAAAGAATGCAAGGTTATTTATCAAATTCATATAGAGTTATGATCAAGTCGTGAGACCAAGATAACGATGGTCGTCAAGTGTATTTTGACGGGTCGTTAAAGTTGGTATCAGAACCTTGGTTGTAGAGAATTAGGCTGCATTGATGTCGTTACCCGAGTCAATACGGTGCATTAGTGAGTCTAGTCTACAGCCCGATCTATAGCATATTATTATATGTGATTATTTGTATTTTATGTCATGTATATTATTATCATACATACATCTCTGTTATGATCCGAATCCGGGAGGAACTCCCATTCCGATTTAAACGTATTCTCCGACTCATGCGAGTTTATCTTTATAAGAACACCTCGGATAGTGAAACCGAGGGATGTCATTCTCGACTTCTGAAATTCTCGACATTTCTATGTCATCTATTATGGTTATGTATATAACGTTTGAGTTATATTACGCGAGATGTCATGCTTGACTTCTAAATGCTCGGCATTTCAATGTCAGCTATTATGTTTAGGTATATAACATTCTTGTTATATTACATGCCCTTGTGCGTTGTGCCTTTGTGCTTTGGGTTGCGAACCGAAAATGTCATTCTTGACATTTAAAGATTCTTGATACTTCAAAGACATTTTTATGTCATCGTTACTCTTATTCATTACTTTTGATGTTTTTGTCTCTTGTGCTATCCTTAGCACATTGTTTAAGGAATCGTTTTAGAGAAATTGTGTGAAAATTCGAGGTTGATCGCGTGTCCTGACCTCATGTAGTGCTATTGGAATGGAACTATGAATTAGTGTAATATAATGATGTCAGGCCAACGTGATTATATTACGGTAATTCCTATAGAAATTCCAATATTGTGACATGAGAAATAGAAAGCGAGTCAAAGAAAATTTTTACACAACTCATTCAGAAATTCCAATGTTATTACATGAGTAGGGAAAATACTCATTTTCTTAATTGTTGAGATACGAGAAACTTGTTTTAACCAAACTACCTATCTCATGCTTTATCCTTCATACCTCACTTATTAGCAACAGCTTCGCACGTGAACAGTTTTGGCCCAAGGAATTATGTCCTGATAATAGACAAAACAACATTTAATTCATTGGTTTTCATGACATCGTAACATTTGTTGGTCAAATATCGCACGACGATTCAAGTCCTTCACTCGATCTTCTATGTTCTCACTTCAATTTGTAACCACTGAAATACGAATACTCTGTTTATCGGAATTTTTACACATTGGTTATTTGTGCGGTCCTCACGAGATTTATGGACGAATGAAAGTAATAAAATTTTCCGTCACTTATGAAATTTATAAAATCATATATGTACGCATAAAATCAAATGAATAAATTTATTTTTGCCTATTTTGGGTAGTACATGCTAAATTAAACCTTCGAAAATTATTTTAAAACCACTCCTTTATTGAGTCGTTTAATTAAGTCAAATTGTTTTATGTAAAATGGTACACGTTGTACATACTTCTAAATTTACTAAGAACTTCGTTCCGTTTATGGGGACACATCAGACGTTTAAAGCTTTTTCAAAACTTCTTTGATTGATTATATTAAAATTTTCGCAATACCCTACAGTGTGTTTGGATCACAGTTCTTTTCATCCTCCGTTTAGGGATGAAACTTACCATTAAGTTCGTTGATAAAAACTCTTACGCCACTTTGGATGGCGGTTTTATAAAATTGTCCGTAGGTCTCTGCGCTCATAAATTTTTTCCCTCTTATGGTTGGACATGACCGAAACGCGGACCGATAAATCAGTTTTATGAGGTACGTTCATTGGTCACCCTGTTCTCAGGAAAGGCACTGGGTGGGTTTCTACCCCAACTGTTGTTATAGTTGGTATCACAGATAGATATTACACTAGACCATTTGAGAAGTTTCTACTCTCAATATTCACGGCTTACCGCAACACCCTCGTAAACATCAATCCTATGATTAAATACTTTGAGGTGCACGAAATCATTTTTGGAGATTCATCTCACCTGGAGATGACTATTCTTTATAACCCACGATTCACGTTCCTTTTCATCCGTACATAAATTGAAGAATAAGGATGAATCCTAGATTGACTCGCTCATTGTGCGAGGAGTTCACTCTCGATGAAAGATCACACCTTTCGTAAGTCTTCCTTTCAAAAATGTAATAAAAATTTACTTTGAAGTCTATGATCCTTGTTATCCCTTTGAAGGAATTGCCTTAAATGTCTATACCACTGATATGGCTACTCTTTATATTTCTTCCTTCGTTTGTTGCAACTATATCTCATTCATTCTAGTTCGTCCCCTTGGGGAGCTCCTGTTTTGTTTGTTAAGAAGAAAGATGGTTTGTTCCGATTGTGTATTGATTATCGCGAGTTTAACAAGCTTACTATTAAGAATTGTTACCCTCTTCCGAGAATTGATGATCTGTTCGATCAGCTTAAAGTTTCGTCCATTTATTCTAAGATTGATCTTTGTTCCGGTTATCACCAACTGCGGGCTAAAGAAACTGATATTCCAAAAACCGCTTTCCGTACCCGTTATGGTCACTACGAATTTCTTGTTATGCCGTTCGGATTGACTAACGCACCTGTTGTGTTCATGGACCTCATGAACCGTGTGTGTAGCCCATATCTGGATAAATTCATTATCGTTTTCATCGATGATATCCTTATCTATTCTAAGAGTGATCAAGAGCACGGAGATTAGTGCTTGATTTGTTAAGAGAAGAAGAGCTGTATGCTGAATTATTTTCTAAATGTGCGTTCTGGTTGAAAGAAGTTCAATTCCTTGGGCACGTTGTTAGTAAATAGAGAATTCAAGTTGATCCTGCCAAGATTGAGGCGATTGAGAAGTGGAAAATTCTGAAAACTCCTACTCAGATTCGTCAGTCTCTAGGATTAGCAGGTTATTATAGAATGTTCATTCAAGATTTCTCTCGAATAGCTAAACCTCTGACTGCTTTAACGCACAAGGGGAAAAAGTATGAGTGGAAGAGTGATCAGGAGTCTGCTTTCCAAACTTTGAAGAAGAAGTTAAATTCTGCACCGATATTATCACTACCTGAGGGTAATGACGATTTTGTTATCTATTGTGACACTTTATGTCAGGACTTTGGTTGTGTTTTGATGCAACGAAAGGAAGTTATTGCTTACGCGTCACGTCAGTTGAAGAATCTTGAGCAGAGTTATACAACCCATGATTTAGAATTAGGAGCTGTTGTGTTCTACCTAAAGATTGGGAGGCATTACTTATATAGGGTCAAACGTACAGTGTACACTGATCACAAAAGTCTTCGACATATCTTTGATAAAAAACAGTTGAATATGAGACAACGAAGATGGGTTGAATTTTTGAACGATTAGGATTGTAAACTCCTTTAACATCCCGGACAAGCCAATATTGTGGCTGATGCTTTGAGTCGAAAAGAGAGAGTCGAACCTTGTGGGTTTAGAGCCTTGAATATGACAATTCGAACTAACCTCACTAGAGAGATTCTTGAGGGACAACAAGAAGCCTTGAAGGAGGAAAATTTCTGTAACGGGAAGGTCAGAGGCTTGAGTAAACAGTTTGAGGTACTAACCGATGGTACTCGGTATTTTGCGGGGCCTCTCTGGGTTCCGAAATTTGGTGATTTGCAACAACTTGTTTTAGATGAAGGTCATAAGTCTAGATACTCTATTCATCGTGGTTCTGGAAAGATGTATCATGATCTTAAGGAGCTATATTGGTGGCCTAATTTGAAAGCTGATGTGGCTACATATGTGGCTAAGTGTTTGACCTGTGCTAAGGTTAAAACTGAACATCAGAAACCGTCCGGACTTCTGGTGCAACCTAAGATTCCCGAGTGGAAGTGGGAAGGGATTACGATGGACTTTATTACTAAGTTACCGAGAGTTGTGGGTGGTTACGATACCATTTGGGTGATTGTAGATCGACTCACAAAGTCAGCTCATTTCTTGCCAATTAAGGAAACAGATTTGATGGAGAAACTTACTCGTTTGTATTTGAAGGAGATTGTTTCGAGACATGGTGTTCCCGTATCTATTATTTTGGACCGAGACAGTCGATTCACATCGACGTTTTGGCAGTCCTTACAAGAAGCTTTGGGAACTAAGTTGGATATTAGCACTGCTTATCATCCACAGTCGGATGGTCAGAGTGAAAGGACCATCCAAATGTTGGAAGACATGCTGTGGGCATGCGTAATTGATTTTGGTAATGGTTGGGATAGATACTTGCCACTGGCTGAATTTTCTTATAACAATAGTTATCACTGATAGTGCTCCAAATGATCATATATTTATTCGCAATGTCCTTCCAATATGTAAAGTTTTTAGTTGTAATTGTTCTATTTTTAAGTTGTAATCCTTTATATTAAATAAGTGCGAAGACAAAAGACAGATTCGACGATTTGAAGACGCAAAGGACCAAAATGCTAAATAGTACAAGATACAATTTAAGTGGTTCAATTTATTGATGAGAAACGTCTAAAAATTACAAGAGTACGAGCCGCGAAACGCAAAGTACAAGATATCTCAGCGTACAAAAGGACGTTCGAAAATTCGGAACCGAGACATGAACCAACTATCAACGCGCGACGCAACGGATCGAAAATTACAAGTCAACTATGCACATGAATATAATATAATATATATATAATTCATAATAATAATATAATATAATAATCAATATAATATAAAAATATAATAAATAAAGAATCACATGAAAGATTGCTCCGTTTGAAATTCATGGCATCCACTAAAATCAACAAGTTGCAATTATTATCACCTAACAATCAAAGTACTACAGTGCCAATATTTGGCTATAAATACGGAGAAAATTCAGCATTCAGAGGACACACCTTCATCAATCATCAACTCTCTGTCTCTCTTATATATTTATATTTATATTTTAATTATAATTTTAATATTAAGTTAATAATAATAAGGTTATAGTGGCGAATGTTTTAAGTTTGTAAGTCGAAATTCTGTCCGTGTAACACTACGCGATTAATACTCATTGTAAGTTATGTTCAACCTTTTTAAATTAATGTCTCGTAGGTAAGTTATTATTATGCTTATTTAAGCCAAAGTAATCGTGATGTTGGACTAAATATTAAAGACGGGGTTATTGGGCTTTGGACCATAATTGAGGTTTGGACAAAAGACCGACACTTGTGGAAATTAGACTATGGGCTATTAATGGGCTTTATAATTGTTTAAATGAATGATAGTTCGTTAATTTAATATAAAGATTTACAATTTGACGTATCTATAAGTAACCACATACACTCGATCGGACACGATGGGCGGGATATTTATAAGTACTAATAATCGTTCATTTAACCGGACACGGAAATGGATTAATAGTCAATGGACTCAATAAAACAGGGGTGGATTACATACAAGGACACTTGGTGTAATTGTTAACAAAGAATTAAGACCTTGTTACAGTTTAAATCCCCAATTAGTTGAAATATTTGACTTCAGATATAACGGTAATTTGACGAGGACACTCACACTTTATATTTTTGACCGATGGACTATTATGGACAAAAACCAGATGGACGTATCAAATAAACCAGGACAAAGGACAATTAACTCTCGGTAATAAACTAAAATTAACACGTTGAACATCATGATTACGGAAGTTTAATAAGCATAATTCCTTTATTTTATATCTCATCGCACTTTTATTTATCGCAATTTTATTTATCGCACTTTTAATTATCGCACTTTTTATTTATCGTCATTTACTTTACGCTTTACTTTAAGTCATATTTATATTTAATATTTTACATTAGGTTTTAATTGCGACTTAAGACGTAAAATCGACAAATCGGTCATTAAACGGTAAAACCCTCCTTTTATAATAATAATAATAATATTACTTATATATATATATATATATATATATATATATATATATATATATATATATATATATATATATATATATATATATATATATATATATATATAATACAAATATAGTTTAAAATATATAGCGTTAAACTTAGCTGAGTCCCTGTGGAACGAACCGGACTTACTAAAAACTACACTACTCTACGATTAGGTATACTTCCTATAAGTGTTGTAGAAAGATTTAGGTATATCCATTCAATAAATAAGTAAATAACTTGTGTAAATTGTATCGTTTTAATAATATTTTGTAATAAAATATAATCTTTTACGTACCCCTTTGCTTTAACATCAATCACGCAAGTATTAAAGCCGTACCGTTTGAAGTTCTGTATGGTAGAAAGTGTAGGTCTCCTATATGTTGGAATGAGGTTGGGGATGCTCAACTCACAGGCCCAGAAATTATTCATGAGACTACAGAGAAGATCGTACAGATTAAAGAGAGATTGAGAACTGCCAGAAGTCGGCAAAAGAGTTATGCCGATATCAGAAGGAAGGATATTGAATTTCAGGTCGGTGACCGTGTTATGTTGAAGGTATCGCCTTGGAAGGGTGTGGTACAATTTGGTAAGAGAGGAAAGTTGAATCCTCGATTTGTTGGACCATTTGAGATTACAGAGAGAGTTGGACCCGTAGCTTATCGTTTGAAATTGCCACAAGAACTTAGTCCCGTTCATGACGTTTTCCATGTGTCGAATTTGAAGAAGTGTTTGGCCGAGGCCGATGAGACGATTCCTCTTGACGAACTTCATGTTGATAAACAACTCCATTTTATTGAGGAAGCTGTCGAGATTATGGATCGAGAGGTTAAGACTCTTAAGCAAAGTAGAATTCTTATCGTCCTAGTGAGATGGAATGCCAGACGCGGACCCGAGTTCACTTGGGAGCGTGAAGATCAAATGAGGCAGAAGTACCCACATTTGTTCCCAGATGACGAGTCAACACCTGCACCTGCTCAAATTTCGGGACGAAATTTCCGTAACGGGAAGGTACTGTCACGACCCTACTTTTTCCGTATCTTTTACCGTTTATTATTTAACGTCCGTTAATTGTTATTCGTGCCACGTCATTTCTATGACCTATATTATTATTTTTGTAATAATATATTAATTATTATGTGTTATGTGAATATTTGTATTCATATTTAAAGTTGTACGTTTCTACGTGTCGTGGATTTATATCCGGCTAATCTTATCGGTTTTCAAACCAATGGTCAAACTTTTGGGATTTTTAAATTTAAATTATTTTAAATATGATATTTTGATGTCATATGATTATATATAGTGTTTATATATTTTATTTGTCACGTATATGTTATCTCTCCGAATATTTAATCGCGCAGCGGTGTTTTCGTGTTTCGGGCGTTCGAGCAACAAGATAATTAACTTTTTACCATTTTGGGCTAGTGAGCCCCACCCCCATACCATTTTTGGCCGAACACTCCATGGGGAGGGAGTGTTAGGCTCATTTTTCCCCATTTTTGATTTTTGTAATTTCATTTAACAACTTTCTCAAAAACCTAATTTTTCTCTCAAGTATTCTCCTCTCCCTCTTCTCCTCTTTTGAGCCATCGACTACCACCATCAACATCATCATCATCTTCTTCAATTAAGCACTCAATTCAAGGGGCTTTTAGCATCATCGAATTCACCGTGATAATGCTAAAAACGAACATATATTTCATAGCATTATCCCTCAAGAAAGACAAGCTTTTAGTTGCAATTGTTCTTTTTACAAGTGATATTCGTTTAAATAATAAAAGGTGAAGACAAAAGACAGATTCGACGAATTGAAGATGCAAACGACCAAAAAGTTCAAAAGTACAAAATACAATCAAAGAGGTTCCAATTATTGATAAGAAACGTCTCAGAATTACAAGAGTACAAGATTCAAAACGCAAAGTACAAGATATTAAATTGTACGCAAGGACGTTCAAAAATCCGGAACCGGGACCAGAGTCAACTCTCAACGCTCGACGCAACGGACTAAAAATTACAAGTTAACTATGTATATAAATATAATATAATATATAATTAATTATATAAATTATATATATATTATATTTATATATTAAAACCGTCGGCAGACTAGGATCCAAACTTGTGTGAGCTGGGTTTACGAACTCCGCGACTCGCGGAGTTTGTAGTGCAAAAATACCGCGACTCACGGAGATACCCTGGACAAAAATGCCTATAAAAGCTAACGCATTTTGATCGTTTTATATCATCCATCAATCTCTCTATCTATATGTAAACGTATATATATATATATATATATATATATATATATATATATATATATATATATATATATATATATATATATATATATATATTATATTTTAATTTTAATTTTAAATTCTAATAATAAGGGTATGTTAGCGAATGTTGTAAGGGTGTAAGTCGAAATTCTGTCCGTGTAACGCTATGCTATTTTTAATCATTGTAAGTTATGTTCAACTTTTTTAATTTAATGTCTCGTAGCTAAGTTATTATTATGCTTATTTAAATCAAAGTAATCATGATGTTGGGCTAATTACTAAAATTGGGTAATTGGGCTTTGTACCATAATTGGGGTTTGGACAAAAGAACGACACTTGTGGAAATTAGACTATGGGCAATTAATGGGCTTTATATTTGTTTAACTAACTGATAGTTTGTTAATGTTAATATAAAGATTTACAATTGGGCGTCCCTATAAATTACCATATACACTCGATCGGACACGATGGGCGGGATATTTATATGTACGCATAATCGTTCATTTAACCGGACACGGGAATGGATTAATAGCCACTAGAATAATTAAAACAGGGGTGAAATTATGTACAAGGACACTTGGCATAATTGATAGCAAAGTATTAAAACCTTGGGTTACACGCACTCGATAGCCTGGTGTAATTATTAAACAAAGTATTAAAATCTTGTTACAGTTTAAGTCCCCAATTAGTTGGAATATTTAACTTCGGGTATAAGGATAATTTGACGAGGACACTCGCACTTTATATTTATGACTGATGGACTGTTATGGACAAAAACCAGACGGACATATTAAATAATCCAGGACAAAGGACAATTAACCCATGGGCATAAAACTAAAATCAACACGTCAAACATCATGATTACGGAAGTTTAAATAAGCATAATTCTTTTATTTCATATTTAATTTCCTTTATTTTACATTTAATTGCACTTCTAATTATCGCACTTTTATTTATTGTCATTGTATTTAATTGCACTTTTAATTATCGTACTTTTTAATTATCGCAATTTTATTTTATCGCACTTTTATTTATCGCAATTTCCTTATCGTTATTTACTTTACGCTTTAAATTAAGTTATATTTATTTTTAATATTTTACATTAGATTTTAACTGCGACTAAAGTTTTTAAAATCGACAAACCGGTCATTAAACGGTAAAAACCCCCCTTTATAATAATAATATTACTTATATATATTTGTATTTTTATAAATTAAAACTAATATAGCGTTAAGCTTAGTTTAAAAGATTCCATGTGGAACGAACCGGACTTACTAAAAACTACACTACTGTACGATTAGGTACACTGTCTATAAGTGTTGTAGCAAGGTTTAGGTATATCCATTCTATAAATAAATAAATATCTTGTGTAAAATTGTATCGTATTTAATAGTATTTAGTTGTAAAAATAAAGCTATTTCATATACACCTCGCATAACATCAAGTATTTTTGGCGCCGCTGCCGGGGAACGCCGAAGCGAAACGCCACACACATAAAAAAAAAAATTTCTTATTAAGTTTTAATTAGTCTTTGTAAAATATATACTTTTTAAATATAAACAAAAAAAATATAAAAAATCAAAAACCGAATAAAAAAATATATATATATATATATATATATATATATATATATATATATATATATATATATATATATATATATATAAATCTATTTTTAAGATTTTTATAAAATTATAAAGTATTTTATTTCTATTTTAGTTTTTAAAATATAAGTTTTTATTTATTATATTTTATATAATTATTAAAAACAGAAAAATATATAAAATATAATTTAAAAAAAACTACAGAACCGGTCGAACGATATTTGTGCATTTAAAATTTTAACCTCCGAGACTCGCGGGGTTTTCTGGTACGTGGCACCGCAACTCGCGGAGCAACCCTGACACGAGCAGAAGCCCTAATTCTGCATTAATTACGTGTAATTATTATTATTATTTATTTAAAAACCCTAATTAGGTTTTGTTAATTAATTAATTTAGTTTAGTTTTAATTATTTTATATATTTAGTTTAATTAGTTTAATTAAATTGTAAAATTAATAGTTTTAATAAATAAATAATATAAAAATAATATTTTTATAAAAATTGTACTTTTTACAACTTTTAGTATATTTTTATATTTTGTCCCTTTTTAATTGTTTTAGCGTAATTTTTTGTATTTTTCGCTCATATTTAGTTTTAATCCATAGTTTTTGCCATAGTTATTTTTACTTCTTGATTTTTAGGTTTTGCCGTAAAATCCCTTAAGTGCTTTTTCTTTAGACTAAGATTTAGGTGCTTTAGAATTTTGCGACACCTTTTTAAGTTTTAATACCCTTTTTAAGTTATTGCCATTTGGGATATAGTTTTTCTTGTAAGCTTTAATATTTTTAGACGCAACTTTTAATTTTTAGTTTTTAGTTCCTTTTTAAGTTTCGACGCGCTACTTTCTTATTTTTATTTTTCGATGCCTTTTACCTATGTATCAATTATCACTCCAATTAGTAATCTCAATTTGCAATTTTAATTTTAAGTTAGTGATAGTAATAAGGTTGGGTTAGTCGAGTGTTTTTAAAGTTCTATAAGTCATTTTTTTTCTTTCTTATTTTTCGACGCCTTTATTTTTCAACCCTTTTCTTTTTCGACCTTTTTCGACGCGCTCTTTTTCTTTCTTATTTCTCGCCATTCTAGTTTTAGGACATAGATTTTTATTCTACTTCTTCTCTATATTTCTTTAAATTACGAAAATTTATTTTAAGTGGTTAAATTGATAGACATCAAAATTTTCTGGTTCGTAGTAATAGTTGGATTTGTACGTGGACCGGGTTATTGGAGCTAAACAGTACTCAATTATATTGAGACCAAACAAATCCTGCCCCTCTGCTGCATCTTTTGGCTATTCGAAACGTGGGCAAAATTAGAAAAGTCTATTAATTGGATAACTTATATAATTTTTCTTTCCTTTTAAAAACTAATAGGATATTCAGTGAATGCATCGAGCAAGACGTTCACCACCTTTTGTACGTTCACCACCTGTAACTCGATCAAGACATCTAGCTAATATTACCGCCGTTGATTTTTCTTTAGAATCGTCATCCAGTCAACCAAGTACTCCAATTAAAATTTCCGATAATCCATTTTTTGAACCCGATCTCACAATTGAGAATCCGGAGAATATTCAGGGACGATTCATAGATCCTGAACCATTAATTTTTCCTCCGGAACCACCAATCATTCAAACAGAGATTGTTGAGGAACGAACCATTAAATCAGAATCCTCTAGTGATTCAGATTCAACAAATTCAATTATGGAGAATCTGAAACCTTTAAGTATGGAAGACCGAATGAGAGCTAAACGCACTGGCCAAGGTCACACAATTACTCATCCAGACATTAATGCGCCAGATTATGAAATCAAAGGACAAATTCTACACATGGTAACTAATCAATGCCAATTTAGTGGTGAGCCGAAGGAAGATCCAAATGAACATCTTCGTACCTTTAATAGGATCTGCACACTATTTAAAATAAGAGAAGTTGAGGATGAACAGATATATCTCATGTTATTTCCCTGGACTTTAAAGGGAGAAGTCAAAGATTGGTTGGAATCGTTACCTGAAGGGGCGATTGATACATGGGACGTTTTAGTTGAAAAATTTCTTAAACAATTCTTTCCGGCATCTAAAGCCGTAAGACTTCAAGGAGAAATGGTTTAGACACTTGTCAAATAGTACAAATATTCTACCAAGGATGCGACATCACTACAAGGAAAGACATCGACATAGCAGCTGGTGGTTCCATTATGAAGAAAACCGAAACTGATGCTTATAAAATTATTGATAACACTGCTTCCCACTCACATGAGTGGCACCAAGAAAAAGATATCGTTAGATCATCTAAAGCAGCTAGAGCCGATTCTAGCCATGACTTAGATTCCATTTTAGCAAAGATAGATGCTGTCGAGAGACGAATGGAAAAGATGACTAAAGATATTCACTCAATACGAATTAGTTGTGAGTAGTGTGGAGGAACACATTTGACAAAAGATTGTCTCAGTATTGAAATAACAATGGAACAAAGAGAGAATATTTCATATCTAAACCAAAGGCCTGGAAATAATTATCAGAATAATTATCAACCGCCAAGACCGATTTACAATCAAAACCAGAATTATAACCGAAATGTTCCTTACAACAACCAACAAGGTCCTAGCAATCAACAAGTATCCAATAATACTTACAATAAGCAAAGACCTAATTTTCAAATCAAACTACCACAAACCGATGATAAAAAGCCGAATTTAGAACATATGATGACGAAGCTAGTTGAAACTCAAACGCAGTTTTTCACATCTCAGAAACAAACCAATGAACAAAATGCTCAAACATTTAGAAATCAACAAGCTTCTATTCAAAATTTGGAACAAGAAGTGAGTAACCTAGCAAGGTTAATAGGTGAAAGAAAAACGGGAAGTCTACCTAGTGATACAAATGCTAACCCCCGGAATGAAACAGCTAAAGCCATTACCACAAGAAGTGGTACAACACTTAAACCACCTGAAATACCTGTAATTTTTGATGAAGCTATTCCTACTCCACAAGAATCACAACCTGAACAAGATAAGGAAAAAGAACCGGTAGTTGAAAAGGTTAATGAAGATAACACAGTTAAAGCTAAACCTTATGTTAAACCATACCAACCACCACTTTCTTACCCGAGTAAAATGAAGAAGCCGAGCAATCCAAATTCTTGGATATGTTTAAACAGATAAATGTAAATCTTCCTTTCATTGATGTGATTTCAGGAATGCCTAGATATGCTAAATTTCTGAAAGATCTGATCACGAATAGAAAGAAAATGGAAGAACTCTCGGCCGTTACTATGAATGCTAACTGTTCAGCAGTGCTGTTGAATAAGATACCAGAAAAACTATCTGATCCAGGAAGTTTCACAATTCCATGTTTTCTGGGTAGTCTTAGTTCAATAGAAGCATTGGCAGACTTAGGTGCTAGTATAAATTTAATGCCGTATTCATTATACACTAAACTAGACCTTGGAGAATTGAAACCAACAAGAATAAGTATACAACTAGCCGATCGATCAATAAAATATCCTAGAGGGATAATGGAGAACATGCTAGTTAAAGTTGGTACTTTAGTATTTCCAGTAGATTTTGTTGTTCTGGACATGGAAGAAGATTCTCAAGTTCCTCTCATATTAGGAAGACCATTCTTAAACACGGCTAAAGCAATGATAGACGTGTTTGGTAAGAAATTGACCCTAAGTATAGAGGACGAGAGTGTTACCTTTTCAGTTGATAGAGCTATGCAACAACCGCAATCTGCAGATGATACATGCTATTATATTCAAACTATAGAATCACATGCAGAATTGTTAGAAGAATTTCCAGAATTACAAGGAACAGGAGAATGTTCTTTAGGAGAAGGAACTGAACCAATTGATGAAACTGAAATGTTAGCTACACTAATAGCTAATGGATATGAACCAACAACAGAAGAAATTCAAATGCTAAAAGAAGAAGACAGATATCGATATAAATCATCGATAGAAGAACCTCCGACATTAGAGTTAAAGCCACTTCCAAACCATTTGGAATATGCTTATTTACATGGTGAATCTGAATTACCAGTAATAATATCGTCTTCTCTTACTGAAAATGAGAAATCACAACTCATTTCTGTGTTGAAAGCTCATAAACTAGCCATTGCATGGAAGATTCATGATATAAAAGGAATAAGTCCTTCGTATTGCACACATAAAATCCTTATGGAAGAAGGTCATAAAACGTATGTGCAATGCCAACGAAGACTAAATCCGAATATGCAAGATGTAGTTAAAAATAAAATTATTAAACTGCTAGATGCAGGTTTAATTTATCTAATTTCTGATAGTCCATGGGTAAGCCCAGTTCAATGCGTACCTAAGAAAGGTGGCATGACTGTCATCACAAATGAGAAGAATGAGCTTATTCCTACAAGGACTGTAACAGGATGGCGGGTATGTATTGATTATATAAAATTAAATGACGCCACCAGAAAAGATCACTTTCCCTTACCTTTTATTGATCAAATGTTGGAAAGATTAGCCGGAAATAGTTACTATTGTTTTCTTGATGGTTTTTCCGGATATTTTCAAATTTCAATAGCACCCGAAGACCAAGAGAAAACCACGTTCACGTGCCCTTATGGTACTTTTGCTTACAAACGCATGCCATTTGGACTTTGCAATGCCCCTACAACCTTTCAAAGGTGCATGATGGCGATTTTTCACGACATGATAGAAGAATGCATGGAAGTTTTCATGGATGACTTTTCAGTCTTCGGTGATACATTTGAATCATGTTTAGTTAATCTTGAACGAATGCTTATTAGATGCGAACAATCAAATCTAGTACTTAATTAGGATAAATGCCATTTCATGGTTAAAGAAGGCATCGTTCTTGGACATAAAATTTCAAAGGAAGGAGTTGAAGTGGATAGAGCTAAAGTAGATGTAATTGCTAAACTTCCATATCCCACCAATGTTAGAGGAGTTAGGAGTTTTCTAGGGCATGCCGGTTTTTACCGACGCTTCATAAAAGATTTTTCTAAAATTGCCACTCCTATGAATAAACTCCTAGAAAAGGATGCCCCATTCATATTTTCAGATGAATGCATTAAATCTTTTAATATTCTTAAAGAAAAACTCACTAATGCGCCGATCATGATAACACCAAATTGGAATCTACCGTTTGAACTTATGTGCGATGCAAGTGATTTTGCAATGGGAGCCGTTTTAGGACAAAGGATTGAAAAACGATTTCAACCTATATATTATGCTAGTAAGACGTTACAAGGAGCACAAACGAATTACACAACTACTGAAAAAGAACTCCTTGCTATTGTCTTTGCTTTTGACAAATTTCGATCATATCTCGTTCTAGCTAAAATGGTGGTCTATACTGACCATTCTGCTCTTAGATACCTATTTTCGAAACAAGATGCCAAATCACGATTAATCCGTTGGATCTTACTCTTACAAGAGTTTGATATTGAAATTCGAGATAAAAGAGGAGCAGAAAATCTCGCCGCTGATCATCTTTCTCGTCTTGAAAATCCTGAATTAGAAGTTCTAAATGAATCGGCCATACAAGACAACTTTCCTGATGAATATCTATTGAAGATAGATTATAATGAAATTCCATGGTTTGCAGACTATGCAAACTACTTAGTATGTGGATTCCTTGAGAAAGGATTGTCGTTCCAAAAACGAAAGAAATTCTTCAGTGATATAAAACACTATTTCTGGGAAGATCCACATTTGTTTAAAAGTTGTCCAGATGGAATAATACGCCGATGTGTATTCGGAGATGAAGCCAATAAAATCTTAAACCATTATCACACAGGACCAACAGGAGGGCATTATGGGCCTCAACTAACAGCAAGAAAAGTTTATGATGCTGGATTCTATTGGCCTACAATTTACAAAGACGCACACCTTCTTTGCAAATCCTGTGATGCTTATCAAAGGGCCGGAAAAATAAGTCAACGTGATGAAATGCCACAAAATGTCATTCAAGTATGTGAAGTATTTGACATTTGGGGTATTGACTTTATGGGTCCATTTCCAAAATCTCATAATACTCTCTATATTCTCGTAACCATAGATTATGTATCTAAATGGGCAAAAGCACAAGCTCTCCCAACTAACGATGCACGAGTTGTAGTCAACTTTTTAAAACGTCTTTTTGCAAGGTTTGGAACACCGAAAGCTTTAATAAGTGATCGGGGAATTCATTTTTGTAATAATCAACTTGAGAAAGTTCTTAAAAGATATGGAGTAACTCATAAAATCTCCACTGCATATCATCCACAAACAAGTGGACAAGTTAAAAATACCAACCGAGCTTTAAAACGTATTCTAGAGAAAACCGTAGGATCAAATCCGAAGGAATGGTCCATAAAATTGGAGGATGCACTCTGGGCTTTTAGAACAGCCTACAAAACTTCAATTGGAACCACACCTTTTAAACTCGTTTACGGAAAAGCATGTCATCTTCCAGTAGAAATTGAACACAAAGCATTTTGGGCTTTGAAGACATGTAATCTTGATTTACATGAAGCTGGACGTCTACGGTTAAGTCAATTAAATGAATTAGAAGAATTAAGACATGAAGCATACGAAAATTCGTTAATCTATAAATAAAGAATGAAGAAATGGCATGATAAAAGAATCAGAAGTTCAAAAGAATTTAAAGAAGGAGATAGAGTTCTTCTTTTCAATTCACGATTCAAGCTATTTCCTGGAAAATTGAAATCAAGATGGTCTAGACCATTCATAGTCAAAAGAGTTTCCCATACGGAACGATAGAATTAATAAATTCAAATAGGATTGAATTTAAAGTTAATGGTCACAGAGTTAAACATTACATAGATAGTCCAATGGAAGTTGACAACGAAGTTAATCACAATTTCGATACCACAGCTAACTAAGTGTAGGGAGAATCAAGTCTTTAAAGGTTAATATGTATTTCTGTTAGAGTTAGATTTTCTGTTTTCGTGTAGGTCTCGAAAATAGAACCCGAATGGTCTTTCCCTAGCAGACCCTAAAGAACTAGTCTTCTCCCCCCATTCTGAATTTTTAGTTTTTTAGGTTTTTACGAAATGAAGACTTCCTGTGAACTAAAACATGGTCTAATGCTACACGCTTTGATCATTAAACGTAATAATGACACACTTCCAAGTGAAATAGTATCATTAATCAGAGGTAAATTGGACGGAGTAAGAAAAGAATCCAGATGCGAAGATAATAAGTTACAATTTGGTAAAGGAAAATCAAAATCCGCAGCGAAAAGGAGAGCACGACACCTTGAAAAATGTCACAAATGCGGAAAATGGTCACACGAAGGTAAATGTTCAAATAATCAAACCTATTCAAACACCGAATTTGTTACTTTATGCAGAGATGGACCGTTCATATGTTTAGAAGAAAAAACATTAAATGCTCGAGGTTACGCCTATGTAGCCATGGAAAATCAATTAGTCCGACTATCTTATGAGTGGACTAGAGCATATCACTAAGAAATATATTTCACAGGTAAGTTTGTACAGTTTTCATTTTTTATTTTTATTTTTATTTTTAACCTTTTGATAATAAACGCTAATTTTTCGCTATAAAGTATTAAATTGGTATTCGATGAAATTAGGTCTTGCGACCGAAATTATTGATATCATACAAAAATTTATTACATCACTGCGAAATTTAACGTTTATTCTTAAGGTATAAATATCTTTAATCAAATAACCCAAAATATTTCAAAAATTCGTCATGAGTTAAATTAGGTCATGGAACCGAAATTACTTTACCGAAAAGAGGGGCGCATATTTTTGATAATATTTGATTTATTAAAGTGGGATAAAAGCCAAAAAGATTTTTAATTTTATTTTTACTATGTTTTTAAAAAAAATTAATAAATTAATATTAAATAAATATTGTAAACTTTTAAAATTGTAAATATTTGGAAAATTAATATTTTTAATATAAGTTTGTATATATAAAAACAAAAATATAATTTAAGTTTGGTGTGAATTTATAATATGAATTTTTAATTAAGTTTGGTGTGAATTTTTAATTTTATGCATTTTAAATTTAAGTTTGGTGTGAATTTAAAAAAAAAAAATTTACTTTATTTCGCTAAGTTAAAAATATGATTTTTAAAATTCGTCGTGAGTTGAAGACTAGGTCTTTGAACCGAAATTGCTTTACCCGAGGGAGGGACGAGAACTTTTATTATCATTATTTTTAATCTTATTGAATTAAAGTATGCCAAAAACATTAAAAAAAAACCCAAAAATCTTTACTTTTAAAAACCGCGCTTTAAATTGACAAATTTTAAAATTTTGTCGAGGGACAGACTAGGATAACGATCCGAAACACCCTCATCCTAAAAAGAAACAAAATTTTAAAATTTTATTAATTTTTTGTTTGATAATGCTAAAAAC
The DNA here is from genome assembly GCF_046630445.1 of Rutidosis leptorrhynchoides. Lineage (NCBI taxonomy): Eukaryota > Viridiplantae > Streptophyta > Magnoliopsida > Asterales > Asteraceae > Rutidosis > Rutidosis leptorrhynchoides. The sequence continues at coordinate 45,985,113 of NC_092343.1, forward strand.
GAACATATATTTCATCGCATTATTCCTCAAGAAAGACAAGCTTTTAGTTGCAATTGTTCTATTTACAAGTGATATTCGTTTAAATAATAAAAGGTGAAGACAAAAGACAGATTCGACGAATTGAAGACGCAAACGACCAAAAAGCTCAAAAGAACAAAATACAATTAAAGAGGTTCCAATTATTGATAAGAAACGTCTCGAAATTACAAGAGTACAAGATTCAAAATGCAAAGTACAAGATATTAAATTGTACGCAAGGACGTTCGAAAATCCGGAACCGGGACCAGAGTCAACTCTCAACGCTCGACGCAACGGACTAAAAATTACAAGTTAACTATGTATATAAATATAATATAATATATAATTAATTATATTAATTATATATATTATATTTATAAATAAATCGTCGGCAAGAAAGACTCCAAAAGCTGGTGAGCTGTATTTACAAACTTCGCGACTCGCGGAGTTTGAAGGCCAAAAGTGCCGCGAGTCGCGGAGCCCCAAGTTTTGAAAGTCCCTATAAAAGCAACCGAATTCTGAGCATTTTTTCATCCATCATATATCATTCTCTCTATCTATATCGTATATATTTATATTTATATTTTAATTTTAATTTTAATTTTAATTTTAATCCTAATAATAAGGGTATGTTAGCGAATGTTGTAAGGGTGTAAGTCGAAATTCTGTCCGTGTAACGCTACGCTATTTTTAATCATTGTAAGTTATGTTCAACCTTTTTAATTTAATGTCTCGTAGCTAAGTTATTATTATGCTTATTTAATCCGAAGTAATCATGATGTTGGGCTAATTACTAAAATTGGGTAATTGGGCTTTGTACCATAATTGGGGTTTGGACAAAAGAACGACACTTGTGGAAATTAGACTATGGGCTATTAATGGGCTTTATATTTGTTTAACTAAATGATAGTGTGTTAATTTTAATTTAAAGATTTACAATTGGATGTCCCTATAAATAACCATATACACTCGATCGGACACGATGGGCGGGGTATTTATATGTACGAATAATCGTTCATTTAACCGGACACGGGAATGGATTAATAGTCTATGGAATTATTAAAACAGGAGTGAATTACATTCAAGGGTAATTGGTGTAATTGTTAACAAAGTAGTAAAACCTTGGTTTACACGCAGTCGATAACCTGGTGTATTCATTAAACAAAGTATTAAAACCTTGTTACAATTCGAATCCCCAATTAGTTGGAATATTTAACTTCGGGTATAAGAATAATTTGACGAGGACACTCGCACTTTATATTTATGACTGATGGACTGTTATGGACAAAAACCAGACGGACATATTAAATAATCCAGGACAAAGGACAATTAACCCATGGGCATAAAACTAAAATCAATACGTCAAACATCATGATTACGGAAGTTTAAATAAGCATAATTCTTTTATTTCATATTTAATTTTCTTTATTTTATATTTAATTGCACTTCTAATTATTGCATTTTTATTGTTATTGTATTTAATTGCACTTTTAATTATCGTACTTTTTAATTATCGCAAGTTTATTTTATCGCACTTTTATTATTCGCAATTTCATTATCATTATTTACTTTACGCTTTAATTTAAGTCTTGTATTTATTTTTAATATTTTACATTTGGTTTTAACTGTGACTAAAGTTTTAAAATCGACAAACCGGTCATTAAACCGTAAAAACCCCCTTTATAATAATAATATTACTTATATATATATATTTGTATTTTTATAAAAGTAAACTAATATAGCGTTAAGCTTTGTTTAAAGATTTCCCTGTGGAACGAACCGGACTTACTAAAAACTACACTACTGTATGATTAGGTACACTGCCTATAAGTGTTGTAGCAAGGTTTAAGTATATCCATTCTATAAATAAATAAATATCTTGTGTAAAATTGTATCGTATTTAATAGTATTTCCTTGTAAACTTTAATAGTATTTTACATACACCTCGCGAATCATCAAGTATTTTTGGCGCCGCTGCCGGGGATCTCTTAAAAGCCGAAAGCGCAACACTAATATATAAAAAAAAAAGATTTTTATTTTACTTTTATTAAAATTCGTTTTTATAAAAGTACGTTTTAAATATTCGAAAATATAAAAAGAAAAACAAAAATTTATATATTTTTAAGAGTTTGTTAAAAGTTTTATAAGTTTCTTTATTTTTATTTTAGTTTATAAAAATATAAGTTTTATTTAAATATCTTTTATTTATATAAAAACAGAAAATAAAAAAAAAACGCGTCAGTTTTAAACTGTTTCAGGGTTGAATTTTGGAACCCCGCGATTTGGTGCTTGAAATACCGCGACTCGCGGAGCTTTTTCTGACACGCCTGCCAGAAACCCTAACTGCAATTAATACGGAGTAATAATTATTATTATTAATTAATTAAGATTTAGGTTTTAATTAAATTAATATTTAATTTTAATCATTTAGTTATATTAAGTTTTAATTTGTTTTATTTATATATTTAAATTAATACTTTTATAAAATAATATAAAAATAATATTTTTATAAAAATTGTACTTTTTACAACTTTATATATATTTTATATTTTGTCCCTTTTTAATCGTTTTAGCGTAATATTTGTATTTTTAGCTCATATTTAGTTTTAAACTTAGTTTTTGCCATAGTTATTTTTACTTCTAGATTTTTAGGCTTTGCCGTAGAATTCCTTAAGTGCTTTTTCTTTAGACTAAGATTTAGGTGCTTTAGAATTTTGCGACGCCTTTTTAAGTTTTAGTTTCTTTTTAAGTTATTTCCATTTGGGATATAGTTTTTCCTGTAAGCTTTAATATTTTTAGACGAATTTTACCTATGTATCAATTATCATTTCAATTAGTAATCTCAATTTGCGATTATAATTTTAAGTTAGTTGTAGTAATAAGGTTAGGTTAGTCAAGTGTTTTTAAGTTTTATAAGTTTCTTTTATTTTTCCGTCACCTTTTATTTTTCAACCATTTTTCTTTTTCGACCTTTTTCGACGAACTCTTTTTCTTTCTTATTTCTCGCTATTCTAGTTTTTAGGACATAGATTTTTATTCTACTTCTTATCTAAATTTCTTAAAATTACGAAAATTTATTTTAAGTGGTTAAATTAATAGACATCAAAATTTTCTGGTTCGTAGTAATAGTTGGATTTGTACGTGGACCGGGTTATTGGAGCCAAACAGTCCTCAATTATATTGAGACCAAACGAATCCTGCCCCTCTGCTGCATCTTTTGGCTATTCGAAACGTGGGCAAAATCAGAAAAGTCTATTGATTGGATAACTTATTATAATTTTTCTTTCCTTTTAAAAACTAATAGGATATTCAGTGAATGCACCGAGCAAGACGTTCACCACCTTTTGTACGTTCACCACCTGTAACTAGATCAAGACATTTAGCAAATATTACCACCGTTGATTTTTCTTTAGAATCGTCATCCAGTCGACCAAGTACTCCAGTTCAAATTTCCGATAATCCATTTTTTGAACCCGACCTCACAATTGAGAATCCGGAGAATATTCAGGAACGATTCGTAGATCCTGAACCACTAAACTTTCCTCCGGAACCACCAATCATTCAAACAGAGATTGTTGAGGAACGAACCATAAAATCAGAATCCTCTAGTGATTCCGATTCAACAAATTCAATTATGGAGAATCTGGAACCTTTAAGTATGGAAGACCGAATGAGAGCTAAGCGCACTGGCCAAGGTCACGCAATTACTCATCCAGACATTAATGCGCCAGATTATGAAATCAAAGGACAAATTCTACACATGGTGACTAATCAATGCCAATTTAGTGGTGCGCCGAAGGAAGATCCAAATGAACATCTACGTACCTTTAATAGGATCTGCACACTATTTAAAATCCGAGAAGTGGAAGATGAACAGATATATCTCATGTTATTTCCCTGGACTTTAAAGGGAGAAGCCAAAGATTGGTTGGAATCGTTACCTGAAGGGGCGATTGATACATGGGACATTTTAGTTGACAAATTTCTTAAACAATTCTTTCCTGCATATAAAGCCATAAGACTTCAAGCAGAAATTGTTACGTTTACACAAAAGCCGAATGAAACTCTATATGAGGCATGGACTAGATATGGAAAGTTATTAAGAGGATGTCCGCAACATGGTTTAGACACCTGTCAAATAGTACAAATATTCTACCAAGGATGCGACATCACTACAAGGAAAGACATAGATATAGCAGCTGGTGGTTCTATTATGAAGAAAACCGAAACTGATGCTTACAAAATTATTGATAACACTGCTTCCCACTCACATGAGTGACACCAAGAAAAAGATATCGTTAGATCATCTAAAGCAGCTAGAGCCGATTCTAGCTATGACTTAGATTCCATTTCCGCAAAGATAGATGCTGTCGAGAGACGAATGGAAAAGATGACTAAAGATATTCACTCAATACGAATTAGTTGTGAGCAGTGTGGAGGACCACATTTGACAAAAGATTGTCTCAGTATTGAATTAACAATGGAACAAAGAGAGAATATTTCATACATAAACCAAAGGCCTGGAAATAATTATCAGAATAATTATCAACCGCCAAGACCAATTTACAATCAAAACCAGAATTATAACAGAAATATTCCATACAACAACCAACAAGGTCCTAGCAATCAACAAGTATCCAATAATACTTACAATCAGCAAAGACCTAATTTTCAAAACAAACCACCACAACAAACCGATGATAAAAAGCCGAATTTAGAAGATATGATGACGAAGCTAGTTGAAACTCAAACGCAGTTTTTCACATCTCAAAAACAAACCAATGAACAAAATGCTCAAGCATTTAGAAATCAACAAGCTTCTATTCAAAATCTGGAACAAGAAGTAAGTAACCTAGCAAGGTTAATAGGTGAAAGAAAACCGGGAAGTCTACCTAGTGATACAAATGCTAACCCCCGGAATGAAACAGCTAAAGCTATTACCACAAGAAGTGGTACAACACTTAAACCACCGGAAATACCTGTAACTTCTGATGAAACTATTCCTACTCCACAAGAACCACAACCTGATCAAGATAAGGAAAAAGAACCGGTAGTTGAAAAGGTTAATGAAGATAACACAGTTAAGGCTAGACCTTATGTTAAACCATACCAACCACCACTTCCTTACCCGAGTAAAATGAAGAAAGAGAAACTTGAAGCCGAGCAATCCAAATTCTTGGATATGTTTAAACAGATAAATGTAAATCTTCCTTTCATTGATGTGATTTCAGGAATGCCTAGATATGCTAAATTCTTGAAAGATCTAATCTCAAATAGAAAGAAAATGGAAGAACTCTCGGCTGTTACTATGAATGCTAATTGTTCAGCAGTGCTGTTGAATAAGATACCAGAAAAACTATCTGATCCAGGAAGTTTCAAAATTCCATGTTTTCTGGGTAGTCTTAGTTCAATAGAAGCATTAGCAGACTTAGGTGCTAGTATAAATCTAATGCCGTATTCACTATACGCTAAACTAGACCTTGAAGAATTGAAACCAACCAGAATAAGCATACAACTAGCCGATAGATCAATAAAATATCCTAGAGGGATAATGGAGAACATGCTAGTTAAAGTTGGTACTTTAGTATTTCCAGTAGATTTTGTTGTTTTGGACATGGAAGAAGATTCTCAAGTTCCTCTCATATTAGGAAGACCATTCTTAAACACGGCTAAAGCAATGATAGACGTGTTCGGTAAGAAATTGACCCTAAGTATAGAGGATGAGAGTGTTACCTTTTCAGTTGATAGAGCAATGCAACAACCACAATCTGCAGATGATACATGTTATTATATTCAAACTATAGATGCACATGCAGAATTATTAGAAGAATTTCCAGAATTACAAGGAACAGGAGAATGTTCTTTAGGAGAAGGTAATGAACCAATTGATGAAGCTGAAATGTTAGCTACACTTATAGCTAATGGATATGAACCAACAACAGAAGAAATTCAAATGCTAAAAGAAGAAGACAGATATCGATACAAATCATCGATAGAAGAACCTCCGAAATTAGAGTTAAAGCCACTTCCAAACCATTTGGAATACGCTTATTTACATGGTGAATCTGAATTACCTGTAATAATATCGTCTTCTCTTACTGGAAATGAGAAATCATAACTCATTTCTGTGTTGAAAGCTCATAAACCAGCCATTGCATGGAAGATTCATGATATTAAAGGAATAAGTCCTTCGTATTGCACACATAAAATCCTTATGGAAGAAGGTCATAAAACGTATGTGCAACGCCAACGAAGACTAAATCCTAATATGCAAGATGTAGTTAAGAAAGAGATTATTAAACTGCTAGATGCAGGTCTAATTTATCCAATCTCTGATAGTCCATGGGTAAGCCCAGTACAATGCGTGCCTAAGAAGGGTGGCATGACTGTCATTACAAATGAGAAAAATGAGCTTATTCCTACTAGGACTGTAACAGGATGGCGTGTGTGTATTGATTATAGAAAATTAAATGACGCCACCAGAAAAGATCACTTTCCCTTACCTTTCATAGATCAAATGTTGGAAAGATTAGCCGGAAATAGTTACTATTGTTTTCTAGATGGATTTTCCGGATATTTTCAAATTCCAATAGCACCCGAGGACCAAGAGAAAACCACGTTCACGTGCCCTTATGGTACTTTTGCTTACAAACGCATGCCATTTGGACTTTGCAACGCCCCTGCAACCTTTCAAAGGTGCATGATGGCGATTTTTCACGACATGATAGAAGAATGCATGGAAGTTTTCATGGATGACTTTTCAGTCTTCGGTGATACATTTGAATCATGTCTAGTTAATCTTGAACAAATGCTTATTAGATGCGAACAATCAAATCTAGTACTTAATTGGGAGAAATTCCATTTCATGGTTAAAGAAGGCATCGTTCTTGGTCATAAAATTTCAAAAGAAGGAATTGAAGTGGATAGAGCTAAAGTAGAAGTAATTGCTAAACTTCCACATCCCACCAATGTTAGAGGAGTTAGGAGTTTTCTAGGGCATGCCGGTTTTTACCGACGTTTCATAAAAGATTTTTCTAAAATTGCCACTCCTATGAATAAACTCCTAGAAAAGGATGCTCCATTCATCTTTTCAGATGAGTGTATCAAATCTTTTAATATTCTTAAAGAGAAACTCACTAATGCGCCGATCATGATAACACCAAATTGGAATCTACCATTTGAACTAATGTGCGATGCAAGTGATTTTGCAATGGGAGCCGTTTTAGGACAAAGGATTGAAAAACGATTTCAACCTATATATTATGCTAGTAAGACGTTACAAGGAGCACAAACGAACTATACAACTACTGAAAAAGAACTCCTTGCTATTGTCTTTGCTTTTGACAAATTTCGATCATATCTCGTTCTAGTAAAAACGGTGGTCTATACCGACCATTCTGCTCTTAGATACCTATTTTCAAAACAAGATGCTAAACCAAGATTAATCCGTTGGATCTTACTCTTACAAGAGTTTGATATTGAAATCCGAGATAAAAGAGGAGCAGAAAATCTCGCCGCTGATCATCTTTCTCGTCTTGAAAATCCCGAATTAGAAGTTCTAAATGAATCGGCCATACAAGACAACTTTCCTGATGAATATCTATTGAAGATAGATTATAATGAAATTCCATGGTTTGCAGACTATGCAAACTACTTAGTTTGTGGATTCCTTGAAAAAGGATTATCGTACCAAAGACGAAAGAAATTCTTCAGTGATATAAAACACTATTTCTGGGAAGATCCACATCTGTTTAAAAGTTGTCCCGATGGAATAATACGCCGATGTGTATTTGGAGATGAAGCTAGTAAAATATTAAACCATTGTCACACAGGACCAACAGGAGGGCATTATGGGCCTCAACTAACAGCAAGAAAAGTTTATGATGCTGGATTCTATTGGCCTACAATTTACAAAGACGCACACCTTCTTTGCAAATCCTGTGATGCTTGTCAAAGGGCCAGAAAAATAAGTCAACGTGATGAAATGCCACAAAATGTCATACAAGTATGTGAAGTATTTGAAATTTGGGGTATTGACTTTATGGGTCCATTTCCAAAATCTCATAATAATCTCTATATTCTCGTAGCCATTGATTATGTATCTAAATGGGCAGAAGCACAAGCTCTCCCAACTAACGATGCACGAGTTGTAGTCAACTTTTTAAAACGTCTTTTTGCAAGGTTTGGAACACCGAAAGCTTTAATAAGTAATCGGGGTACTCATTTCTGTAATAATCAACTTGAGAAAGTTCTTAAAAGATATGGAGTAACTCATAAAATCTCCACCGCATATCATCCACAAACAAGTGGACAAGTTGAAAATACAAACCGAGCTTTAAAACGTATTCTAGAGAAAACCGTAGGATCAAATCCGAAGGAATGGTCCATTAAATTGGAGGATGCACTCTGGGCTTTTAGAACAGCCTACAAAACTCCAATTGGAACCACACCTTTTAGACTTATTTATGGAAAAGCATGTCATCTTCCAGTAGAAATTGAACACAAAGCATTTTGGGCTTTGAAGACATGTAATCTTGATTTACATGAAGTTGGACGTCTACGATTAAGTCAACTAAACGAATTAGAAGAATTAAGACATGAAGCATACGAAAATTCGTTAATCTATAAAGAAAGAACGAAAAAATGGCATGATAAAAGAATCAGAAGTTCAAAAGAATTTAAGGAAGGAGACAGAGTTCTTCTTTTCAATTCACGATTCAAGCTATTTTCTGGAAAATTGAAATCAAGATGGTCTGGACCATTCATAGTCAAAAGAGTTTTTCCATACGGAACGATAGAATTAATAAATTCAAATGGGATTGAATTTAAAGTTAATGGTCACAGAGTTAAACATTACATACATGGTCCGATGGAAGTTGACAACGAAGTTAATCACAATTTCGACACCACAGCTAACTAAGTGTGGGGAGAATCAAGTCTTTAAAGGATAATATGTATTTCTGTTAGAGTTAGATTGTCTATTTTCGTGTAGTTCTCAAAAATGGAATCCGAATGGTCTTTCCCTAGCAGACCCTAAAGAACTAGTCTTCTCCCCCCATTCTGAATTTTTATTTTTTTTAGGTTTTTACAAAAATGAAGACTGCCTGTGAACTAAACCATGGTCTAATGCTACACGCTTTGATCACTAAACGTAATAATGACATACTACCGAGTGAACTAGTATCAGTAATCAGAGAAAGAATGGACGGAGTTAGAAAAGAATCCAGATGCGAAGATAATAAGTTACAATTTGGTAATGGAAAATCAAAATCCGCAGCGAAAAGAAGAGCACGACACCTAGAAAGATGTCACAAATGCGGAAAATGGTCACATGGAGGTAAATGTTCAAATAATCAAACCTATTCAAATACCGAATTTGTTACTTTATGCAGAGACGGACCGTTCATATGTTTAGAAGAAAAGACACTGAATGCTCAAGGTTACGCCTATGTAGCTATGGAAAACCAATTAAACCGACTATCTTATGAATGGGATAGATCATATAACTAAGAAATCTATTTCACAGGTAAGTCTGTACAGTTTTTATTTTAATTTATTTTTAACCTTTTGATAATAAACGCTAATTTGTTCGCTAAAAAGTATTAAATTGGTATTGAATAAAATTAGGTTTGGTGACCGAAATTATTGATATCATTCAAAAATTTATTACATCACTGCGAAATTTAACGTTTATTCTTAAGGTATAAATATCTTTAATCAATCAACCCAAAATATTTCAAAAATTCGTCATGAGTTAAATTAGGTCATGGAACCAAAATTACTTTACCGAAAAGAGGGGCGCATATTTTTGATAATATTTGATTGATTAAAGTGGGATAAAAAGCCAAAAAGATTTTTAATTTTATTTTTACCATGTTTTTAAAATTAATATATAAATCTTAAATTAATATTGTAAACTTTGTAAAAACAATATTTTTAAAAATTGTAAATATTTGAAAAATTAATATAAGTTTGGTGTGAATTTATAATACGAATTTTTAAATTAAGATTGGTGTGAATTTTTTATTTTTAAAATATGAATTTTTAATTTTATGCATTTTAAATTTTAAGTTTGGTGTGAATTTTTAATATTAATTTTGAATTTTTTATTTAAATTGTGTGAATTTTAAAAAAACAAAAATTTACTTTATCTCATTAAGTTAAAAATATAATTTTTAAAATTCGTCGTAAGTTGAAGACTAGGTCTTTGAACCGAAATTGCTTTACCCAAGGGAGGGACGAGAACTTTTATTATCATTATTTTTAATCTTATTGAATTAAAGTATGCCAAAAACAAAACAAAAAAACCTAAAAATCTTAGCTTTTAAAACAATCGCTACAAAAAGACAAATTTTAAAATTTTGTCGAGGGACGGACTAGGACATCGATCCGAAACGACCTCGTCCTAAATAACAAGGGAAACAAAATTTTAAAATTAATTACTTAATTGTTTTAATTAGTATAAGATATATAAAAAAAAAAAAAAAACCAAACTCCGCGAGTCGCGGAGTTTGAAGGCTTAAATGCCGCGACTCGCGGAGGGATCGGATTACAGAAAAAATTAAAAGGAGCTGAATTAGCTCAGTTACACTCCACAACTCAAACAAACTGCGAAAACACTGCACGCAAAAACCCGAAAAAACATCCCTAAAATCACAATTTTTAACCGTTAATCATCAAATCTTTTACTAAAATCATGTTGAGAAGGATGCTATCAAGGAATTACTCAAGAAAAATGGTAAATTTCTACACCTAAACACCATTTAATCCGAAATTTGGTGTTCTTGAGCAATTTTTTTCCCAATTTGATTTTGATGCTTTTTAGTGTAATTAGGCTTAAATTGTTTATGTATTATGCTTGTATAACCTAGATTGATGCTGTTTAACATGATTAGAAGCCTTAAACTTCAAATTTTGAGTAATCTAGGGTTTGTGTTCTTGAGCAAATTTGGGGCTTTTTGATATAAACAGGTTATGGCCGATTTTTGTCATGAATTGTTGCTAAATTAAGTAGTGTAACATGTCTAGGTAGTTAAATGATCCAAACTTTGAGCCTAAACATGATTTTGAGAATTAAAGTGGACTTTTTCAAGTCTAAAAATTCATGAACTTGATTTTTGAAAGATAATACCATTTGAAACTTGTTTAATTGCTAGTAATGATTATTTTGACATGTTATTTGAGTTGAATGCTTATGAACTTGGCGAACATTTTCGTATATGCTTATTTGAAAAAGTGTAGATTTGATAAAAATGTGAAAATGAGCTTAAGTTTGATATAAATTGATCATGTCATTGTAATTATTTTGATTGATGATTTTGCTGACACTAATGCATATTTGGATGCACAAAAATTGTGTTTGATGTGTTTTGCAGACTGAAAGGGGTGAATCTTCATCCCAAGCTCGCAATGCTCCTGCTGAGAATGCAGAACAACAGGAGGTGGATAATTACTACAAGCAGGATATACCTCATCCAGTCATGACATTTTCTGATATGCACTTGGAAGAGTTGCACCCGAACCTGAGATTTGACAGACTTTGGATAGATTATCCAAAATATCAAAGGGGTTTGCATACTCTTCATTCCAAAGTTGTTGAGGTACCTAGGGTCATAGAATGGGGACCCTTAGAAGCTGTAGAATTGGCCGGGCCAATTAGGGAATTACTTGTACAGAGGTATGGTAATTCTACTTTTAATGACTGGGTACGTTTATTCACCATGCGTAGACCTATATATAAAGTATGGTGTGAAGAATTGTTGTGTAGTATAGAGTTGAATGATCGGGTAGCTAGTTTAACCGATCGTTCTTTTATTAGATTTTTGTTAGGAGGTTCGATGCGCCACATGTCTTTACTAGACATGGCTCAGGCTTTACGTATATATACGCCTGAGGAGTTAGCATCTGCCGATTGTAGAGGGTTGATACTAAATGGTAGAAAGATAGATGAAAATTTTGATACACATGGTGTATGGAGTCAAATGACAAGCCATCACCGATTCAAAGGGGGAAATTACTCTTATTTGGATATAGATAGAGCTGAATTAAGAGTAATTCATAGGTTTTTAGCTAATTCGATTACACAAAGGGGTAAGAACAAGGAAAAGGTAAACGAACAGGATTTGTTTTACCATATGTGTATTCGAGACCCACAAAGCGCTGTAAGTATACCTTATTGTGTGGGTTATTATTTATCAGCTATGGTTCGGGGGATGAGACCGCATAGTATAATAGGAGGTGGTATTTTTATTACTTTGATTGCTGAATATCTCGGTGTGGATATAAGTCGGGGGGGATTATTAGTGGAAGAACCAGAACCCCGCGATACTATAGGTTTAAATGTATACCATGGTGCGAAAGTTTTGAAGAGGCGAAATAACGCCGCAGTACAATACCATGGTAGACATCCACAGGTTGAGAGAAACCAACAGCAAGGTAATGTAGGAGGGGGAAATGAGATGCAAGAAATGCAAAGGTTTATAGCTTCACAGGAGTACGAAAATGCTAGACAGAGAGCATTTGAGGATTGGCAAGTTCATCAGAACCAAATCATAGCTCATTGCCAACATATAGGTAGAAACTATATTCCTACACCAAAACCCACATTCCCTCCCTGGTCTATAGAGATGCAACCACCGTATCCTACGTATAACCCTGCCGAAGCATTCTATAGCACCTATGGTTATGCCTGGAACCCCTATTGGTACCAGTATCATCCCTAGTCTACTTAGTTTTATTTATTTTGTAATTTGTAATGTTGATATGTTTAATACTTATGTTAATATTGTAATAGTTTTTATAATTTTCTAACTTTTATTCTTAGATTTTAATAATTTTTGAATGTGGGGTAATATACCAAACTTCAAAAATATGTATATATGTTTACAGTTTATCTTATGTACACAACAGGATAAAACAACGCATTTTCAAAGACTGGCATTAAGTTCAGCAAAAGCAACTAATTTTGACGACAAGATGCAAAATATATGTGAAATAACAACAAGACGGAATGAACAAATGATGTGCACCATTTATCATTCAGCAAACAAACGCCAATATATTTGGAAACTTTGGTAAAAATTTAATCATTTTCACACAAATCACCCTCAATAATTTAAATTGTTACTGATTTCTTGCAAATGAGGGCATTGCAAGATCTTAAGTGTGGGAAGGGGTTAATGAAATGTCCCGTTCTTATTGATTAAAAACGTTCCATATTAATTGATTTCGTTGCGAGGTTTTGACCTCTATATGAGACGTTTTTCAAAGACTGCATTCATTTTTAAACAAACCATAACCTTTATTTCATCAATAAAGGTTTAAAAAGCTTTACGTAGATTATCAAATAATGATAATCTAAAATATCCTGTTTACACACGACCATTACATAATGGTTTACAATACAAATATGTTACAACAAAATAAGTTTCTTGAATGCAGTTTTTACACAATATCATACAAGCATGGACTCCAAATCTTGTCCTTATTTAAGTATGCGATAGCGGAAGCTCTTAATAATCACCTGAGAATAAACATGCTTAAAACGTCAACAAAAATGTTGGTGAGTTATAGGTTTAACCTATATATATCAAATCGTAACAATAGACCACAAGATTTCATATTTCAATACACATCCCATACATAGAGATAAAAATCATTCATATGGTGAACACCTGGTAACCGACAATAACAAGATGCATATATAAGAATATCCCCATCATTCCGGGACACCCTTCGGATATGATATAAATTTCGAAGTACTAAAGCATCCGGTACTTTGGATGGGGTTTGTTAGGCCCAATAGATCTATCTTTAGGATTCGCGTCAATTAGGGTGTCTGTTCCCTAATTCTTAGATTACCAGACTTAATAAAAAGGGGCATATTCGATTTCGATAATTCAACCATAGAATGTAGTTTCACGTACTTGTGTCTATTTTGTAAATCATTTATAAAACCTGCATGTATTCTCATCCCAAAAATATTAGATTTTAAAAGTGGGACTATAACTCACTTTCACAGATTTTTACTTCGTCGGGAAGTAAGACTTGGCCACTGTTGATTCACGAACCTATAACAATATATACATATATATTAAAGTATGTTCAAAATATATTTACAACACTTTTAATATATTTTGATGTTTTAAGTTTATTAAGTCAGCTGTCCTCGTTAGTAACCTATAACTAGTTGTCCACAGTTAGATGTACAGAAATAAATCGATAAATATTATCTTGAATCAATCCACGACCCAGTGTATACGTATCTCAGTATTGATCACAACTCAAACTATATATATTTTGGAATCAACCTCAACCCTGTATAGCTAACTCCAACATTCACATATAGACTGTCTATGGTTGTTCCGAAATATATATAGATGTGTCGACATGATAGGTCGAAACATTGTATACGTGTCTATGGTATCTCAAGATTACATAATATACAATACAAGTTGATTAAGTTATGGTTGGAATAGATTTGTTACCAATTTTCACGTAGCTAAAATGAGAAAAATTATCCAATCTTGTTTTACCCATAACTTCTTCATTTTAAATCCGTTTTGAGTGAATCAAATTGCTATGGTTTCATATTGAACTCTATTTTATGAATCTAAACAGAAAAGTATAGGTTTATAGTCGGAAAAATAAGTTACAAGTCATTTTTGTAAAGGTAGTCATTTCAGTCGAAAGAACGACGTCTAGATGACCATTTTAGAAAACATACTTCCACTTTGAGTTTAACCATAATTTTTGGATATAGTTTCATGTTCATAATAAAAATCATTTTCTCAGAATAACAACTTTTAAATCAAAGTTTATCATAGTTTTTAATTAACTAACCCAAAACAGCCCGTGGTGTTACTACGACGGCGTAAATCCGGTTTTACGGTGTTTTTCGTGTTTCCAGGTTTTAAATCATTAAGTTAGCATATCATATAGATATAGAACATGTGTTTAGTTGATTTTAAAAGTCAAGTTAGAAGGATTAACTTTTGTTTGCGAACAAGTTTAGAATTAACTAAACTATGTTCTAGTGATTACAAGTTTAAACCTTCGAATAAGATAGCTTTATATGTATGAATCGAATGATGTTATGAACATCATTACTACCTTAAGTTCCTTGGATGAACCTACTGGAAAAGAGAAAAATGGATCTAGCTTCAATGGATCCTTGGATGGCTCAAAGTTCTTGAAGCAAAATCATGACACGAAAACAAGTTCAAGTAAGATCATCACTTGAAATAAGATTGTTATAGTTATAGAAATTGAACCAAAGTTTGAATATGATTATTACCTTGTATTAGAATGATAACCTACTGTAAGAAACAAAGATTTCTTGAGGTTGGATGATCACCTTACAAGATTGGAAGTGAGCTAGCAAACTTGAAAGTATTCTTGATTTTATGAAACTAGAACTTTTGGAATTTATGAAGAACACTTAGAACTTGAAGATAGAACTTGAGAGAGTTCAATTAGATGAAGAAAATTGAAGAATGAAAGTGTTTGTAGGTGTTTTTGGTCGTTGGTGTATGGATTAGATATAAAGGATATGTAATTTTGTTTTCATGTAAATAAGTCATGAATGATTACTCATATTTTTGTAATCTTATGAGATATTTCATGCTAGTTGCCAAATGATGGTTCCCACATGTGTTAGGTGACTCACATGGGCTGCTAAGAGCTGATCATTGGAGTGTATATACCAATAGTACATACATCTAAAAGCTGTGTATTGTACGAGTACGAATACGGGTGCATACGAGTAGAATTGTTGATGAAACTGAACGAGAATGTAATTGTAAGCATTTTTGTTAAGTAGAAGTATTTTGATAAGTGTATTGAAGTCTTTCAAAAGTGTATAAATACATATTAAAACACTACATGTATATACATTTTAACTGAGTCGTTAAGTCATCGTTAGTCGTTACATGTAAGTGTTGTTTTGAAACCTTTAGGTTAACGATCTTGTTAAATGTTGTTAACCCAATGTTTATAATATCAAAAGAGATTTTAAATTATTATATTATCATGATATTATGATGTACGAATATCTCTTAATATGATATATATACATTAAATGTCGTTACAACGATAAACGTTACATATATGTCTCGTTTCAAAATCATTAAGTTAGTAGTCTTGTTTTTACATATGTAGTTCATTGTTAATATAATTAATGATATGTTTACTTATCATAATATCATGTTAACTATATATATAACCATATATATGTCATCATATAGTTTTTTTTTACAAGTTTTAACGTTCGTGAATCACCGGTCAACTTGGGTGGTCAATTGTCTATATGAAACCTATTTCAATTAATCAAGTCTTAACAAGTTTGATTGCTTAACATGTTGGAAACATTTAATCATGTAAACATCAATCTCAATTAATATATATAAACATGGAAAAGTTCGGGTCACTACAGTACCTACCCGTTAAATAAATTTCGTCCCGAAATTTTAAGCTGTTGAAGGTGTTGACGAATCTTCTGGAAATAGATGCGGGTATTTCTTCTTCATCTGATCTTCACGCTCCCAGGTGAACTCGGGTCCTCTACAAGCATTCCATCGAACCTTAACAATTGGTATCTTGTTTTGCTTAAGTCTTTTAACCTCACGATCCATTATTTCGACGGGTTCTTCGATGAATTGGAGTTTTTCGTTGATTTGGATTTCATCTAACGGAATAGTGAGATCTTCTTTAGCAAAACATTTCTTCAAATTCGAGACGTGGAAAGTGTTATGTACAGCCGCGAGTTGTTGAGGTAACTCAAGTCGGTAAGCTACTGGTCCGACACGATCAATAATCTTGAATGGTCCAATATACCTTGGATTTAATTTCCCTCGTTTACCAAATCGAACAACGCCTTTCCAAGGTGAAACTTTAAGCATGACCATCTCTCCAATTTCAAATTCTATATCTTTTCTTTTAATGTCAGCGTAGCTCTTTTGTCGACTTTGGGCGGTTTTCAACCGTTGTTGAATTTGGATGATCTTCTCGGTAGTTTCTTGTATAATCTCCGGACCCGTAATCTGTCTATCCCCCACCTCACTCCAACAAATCGGAGACCTGCACTTTCTACCATAAAGTGCTTCAAACGGCGCCATCTCAATGCTTGAATGGTAGCTGTTGTTGTAGGAAAATTCTGCTAACGGTAGATGTCGATCCCAACTGTTTCCGAAATCAATAACACATGCTCGTAGCATGTCTTCAAGCGTTTGTATCGTCCTTTCGCTCTGCCCATCAGTTTGTGGATGATAGGCAGTACTCATGTCTAGACGAGTTCCTAATGCTTGCTGTAATGTCTGCCAGAATCTTGAAATAAATCTGCCATCCCTATCAGAGATAATAGAGATTGGTATTCCATGTCTAGAGACGACTTCCTTCAAATACAGTCGTGCTAACTTCTCCATCTTGTCATCTTCTCTTATTGGTAGGAAGTGTGCTGATTTGGTGAGACGATCAACTATTACCCAAATAGTATCAAAACCACTTGCAGTCCTTGGCAATTTAGTGATGAAATCCATGGTAATGTTTTCCCATTTCCATTCCGGGATTTCGGGTTGTTGAAGTAGACCTGATGGTTTCTGATGCTCAGCTTTGACCTTAGAACACGTCAAACATTCTCCTACGTATTTAGCAACATCGGCTTTCATACCCGGCCACCAAAAATGTTTCTTGAGATCCTTGTACATCTTCCCCGTTCCAGGATGTATTGAGTATCTGGTTTTATGAGCTTCTCTAAGTACCATTTCTCTCATATCTCCAAATTTTGGTACCCAAATCCTTTCAGCCCTATACCGGGTTCCGTCTTCCCGAATATTAAGATGCTTCTCCGATCCTTTGGGTATTTCATCCTTTAAATTTCCCTCTTTTAAAACTCCTTGTTGCGCCTCCTTTATTTGAGTAGTAATGTTATTATGAATCATTATATTCATAGATTTTACTCGAATGGGTTCTCTATCCTTCCTGCTCAAGGCATCGGCTACCACATTTGCCTTCCCCGGGTGGTAACGAATCTCAAAATCGTAATCATTCAATAATTCAATCCACCTACGCTGCCTCATATTCAGTTGTTTCTGATTAAATATGTGTTGAAGACTTTTGTGGTCGGTATATATAATACTTTTGACCCCATATAAGTAGTGCCTCCAAGTCTTTAATGCAAAAACAACCGCGCCTAATTCCAAATCATGCGTCGTATAATTTTGTTCGTGAATCTTCAATTGTCTAGACGCATAAGCAATCACCTTCGTTCGTTGCATTAATACACAACCGAGACCTTGCTTTGATGCGTCACAATAAATCACAAAATCATCATTCCCTTCAGGCAATGACAATATAGGTGCCGTAGTTAGCTTTTTCTTCAATAACTGAAACGCTTTCTCTTGTTCATCATTCCATTCAAATTTCTTCCCTTTATGCGTTAATGCAGTCAAGGGTTTTGCTATTCTGGAAAAGTCTTGGATGAACCTTCTGTAGTAACCAGCTAGTCCTAAAAACTGGCGTATGTGTTTCGGAGTTTTCGGGGTTTCCCACTTTTCAACAGTTTCTATCTTTGCCGGATCCACCTTAATACCTTCTTTGTTCACTATGTGACCGAGGAATTGAACTTCTTCCAACCAAAATGCACACTTTGAAAACTTAGCGTACAATTCTTCCTTCCTCAATACTTCTAACACCTTTCTCAAATGTTCACCGTGTTCTTGGTCATTCTTTGAGTAAATAAGTATGTCATCAATGAAAACAATGACAAACTTGTCAAGGTATGGTCCACACACTCGGTTCATAAGGTCCATGAACACAGCTGGTGCATTAGTTAAACCAAACGGCATGACCATAAACTCGTAATGACCGTAACGTGTTCTGAAAGCAGTCTTTGGAATATCATCTTCTTTCACCCGCATTTGATGATACCCTGAACGTAAGTCAATCTTTGAATAAACAGACGAGCCTTGTAGTTGATCAAATAAGTCGTCGATTCTCGGTAGTGGGTAGCGGTTCTTGATGGTAAGTTTGTTCAACTCTCGGTAGTCGATACACAACCTGAATGTACCATCTTTCTTCTTGACAAACAAAACAGGAGCTCCCCACGGTGATGTGCTTGGTCGAATGAAACCACGCTCTAAAAGTTCTTGTAATTGGCTTTGCAGTTCTTTCATCTCGCTGGGTGCGAGTCTGTAAGGAGCACGAGCTATTGGTGCAGCTCCTGGTACAAGATCTATTTGAAATTCAACGGATCGATGTGGGGGTAATCCCGGTAATTCTTTCGGAAATACATCGGGAAATTCTTTTGCAATGGGAACATCATTGATGCTATTTTCTTCAGTTTGTACTTTCTCGACGTGTGCTAGAACAGCATAGCAACCTTTTCTTATTAGTTTTTGTGCCTTCAAATTACTAATAAGATGTAGCTTCGTGTTGCCCTTTTCTCCGTACACCATTAAGGGTTTTCCTTTTTCTCGTATAATGCGAATTGCATTTTTGTAACAAACGATCTCTGCTTTCACTTCTTTCAACCAGTCCATACCGATTATCACATCAAAACTCCCTAACTCTACTGGTATCAAATCAATCTTAAATGTTTCGCTAACCAGTTTAATTTTTCGATTCCGACATATATTATCTGCTGAAATTAATTTACCATTTGCTAATTCGAGTAAAAATTTACTATCCAAAGGCGTCAATGGACAACTTAATTTAGCACAAAAATCTCTACTCATATAGCTTCTATCCGCACCCGAATCAAATAAAACGTAAGCAGATTTATTGTCAATAAGAAACGTACCCGTAACAAGCTCCGGGTCTTCCTGTGCCTCTACCGCATTAATATTGAAAACTCTTCCACGGCCTTGTCCATTCGTGTTCTCCTGGTTCGGGCAATTTCTAATAATGTGGCCTAGTTTTCCACATTTATAACAAACTACATTGGCATAACTTGCTCCGACACTACTTGCTCCGCCATTACTCGTTCCGACACCATTTGTTCCTTTCGTTCTATTAACCCCTGGTCCGTAGACCTCACACTTCGCCGCGCTATGACCATTTCTTTTACACTTGTTACAAAATTTGGTGCAGAACCCCGAGTGATTCTTTTCACACCTTTGGCATAGTTGCTTCTGATTGTTGTTGTTGTTGCGGTTATTATTGTTGTTGGGATTATTGTTGTAGTTGCTGTTGTTGTTGTTGTTGTTGTTGTTGGGCCGTTTGTTGTAGTTGCGATTGATGTTGCGATTGTTGTTGTTGTTGTATTGGTGATTCTTATCACCATTTTCCTCCCACTTTCTTTTGACTTGCTTCATATTGGCCTCTTCAGCAGTCTGTTCTTTAATTCTTTCTTCAATCTGGTTCACTAGTTTGTGAGCCATTCTACATGCCTGTTGTATGGAGGCGGGCTCGTGTGAACTTATATCTTCTTGGATTCTTTCTGGTAATCCTTTCACAAATGCGTCGATCTTCTCTTCCTCATCTTCGAATGCTCCCGGACACAATAGGCACAATTCTGTGAATCGTCTTTCGTACGTGGTAATATCAAATCCTTGGGTTCGTAACCCTCTAAGTTCTGTCTTGAGCTTATTGACCTCGGTTCTGGGACGGTACTTCTCGTTCATCAAGTGCTTGAATGCTGACCACGGTAGTGCGTACGCATCATCTTGTCCCACTTGCTCTAGATAGGTATTCCACCATGTTAACGCAGAACCTGTGAAGGTATGCGTAGCGTACTTCACTTTGTCCTCTTCAGTACACTTACTTATGGCAAACACCGATTCAACCTTCTCGGTCCACCGTTTCAATCCGATCGGTCCTTCGGTTCCATCAAATTCCAAAGGTTTACAGGCAGTGAATTCTTTGTAGGTGCATCCTACACGATTTCCTGTACTGCTAGATCCAAGGTTATTGTTGGTATGTAGCGCAGCCTGTACTGCGGCTATGTTTGAAGCTAGAAAAGTACGGAATTCCTCTTCATTCATATTCACGGTGTGTCGAGTAGTCGGTGCCATTTCCTTCAAAATAGTTAAATGGAACAAGTTAATCATACAGAATATTAAGAGTAGTTAATAGTATTTCGTAGCATAATATGAACTCATTTATAAAAGCTTTTTCTTCATATTAGCGTTTTATAAGTTTCAATTCGGGTAGTACCTACCCGTTAAGTTCATACTTAGTAGCTAATATACAATTCAACTACTACAATTCTATATGAAAAACTGATTATAATAATATTTCGCGTTCAAACTTTTATACAATATTTTACAAACTTACAATACCGCTTATTTTACATAAAGCATGAAATATAGCACACAATAACTTTGATACAAGATAGTTGTGAAGACAATTCTAGCTAGTACACAAGTCGTTCAGCAAAGGCAATAAAGACACGTAATTCATACGTCCAGAAACAAGTCATGCATTCTGGTTTTACTAGGACTACTTCCCATCCTTGGTCTTGTGCAACATAACCGTTATGGCCGTTGATAAGACAGCGTGTTGTAACGTCATCAAAGGGACGAGGGTTACGTAATGTCCAACAGTCCCGTAATAATCTAAAAACCTCATTTCTTACCCCAATTACCGACTCCGTCACTTGTGGAAACGTTTTGTTTAATAGTTGTAGCCCGATGTTCTTGTTCTCACTTTGGTGAGAAGCGAACATTACTAATCCGTAAGCATAACATGCTTCTTTATGTTGCATGTTAGCTGCTTTTTCTAAATCACGAAGTCCAATATTCGGATATATTGAGTCAAAATAATTTCTTAACCCGTTGCGTAAAATAGCATTTGGGTTCCCCGCAATATATGCGTCAAAGTAAACACATCGTAACTTATGGGTTTCCCAATGTGATATCCCCCATCTTTCAAACGAAAGTCTCTTATAAACCAAGACATTCTTGGAACGTTCTTCGAATGTCTTACAAACTGATCTCGCCTTAAATAGTTGTGCCGAAGAATTCTGGCCGACTCTAGACAAGATTTCATCAATCATGTCTCCGGGTAGGTCTCTTAAAATATTGGGTTGTCTATCCATTTTGTGTTTTTAAACTGTAAAATAGACAAGAGTTAGATTCATAAAAATAATACTTATTAATACAAGCAATTTTTACATATATCATAAAGCATAAGAACACTATATTCCATATATTACACCACACGAATACAACTATCTTATTCCGACTCGCTCGTTTCTTCTTCTTCGGTTTTGGTTCGTTTTGCCAAGTTTCTAGGGATATATGATGTTCCCCTAATACGAGCCGTCGTTGTCCACATTGGTTTAGAAAAACCTGGTGGTTTAGAGGTTCCCGGGTCATTGTTACAACTTAAGGACTTCGGGGGTTGACGATACATATAAAGTTCATCGGGGTTGGAATTAGATTTCTCTATTTTTATGCCCTTTCCCTTATTATTTTCTTTTGCCTTTTTAAATTCAGTTGGGGTAATTTCTATAACATCATCGGAATTCTCGTCGAAATCCGATTCATCGGAGAATTGGTAATCCTCCCAATATTTTGCTTCCTTGGCGGAAACACCATTGACCATAATTAACTTTGGTCGGTTGGTTGAGGATTTTCTTTTACTTAACCGTTTTATTATTTCCCCCACCGGTTCTATTTCTTCATCCGGTTCCGATTCTTCTTCCGGTTCCGATTCTTCTTCCGGTTCCGACTCTTCTTCCGGTTCCTCTTCGGGAACTTGTGAATCAGTCCACAAATCATTCCAATTTACATTTGACTCTTCATTATTATTAGGTGAGTCAATGGGACTTGTTCTAGAGGTAGACATCTATCACATAATATCAAACACATTAAGAGATTAATATATCACATAATATTCATATGTTAAAAATATATAGTTTCCAACAAAAATGTTAAGCAATCATTTTTAAAGAAAACACGGTCGAAGTCCAGACTCACTAATGCATCCTAACAAACTCGATAAGACACACTAATGCAAATTTTCTGGTTCTCTAAGACCAACGCTCGGATACCAACTGAAATGTCCCGTTCTTATTGATTAAAAACGTTCCATATTAATTGATTTCGTTGCGAGGTTTTGACCTCTATATGAGACGTTTTTCAAAGACTGCATTCATTTTTAAACAAACCATAACCTTTATTTCATCAATAAAGGTTTAAAAAGCTTTACGTAGATTATCAAATAATGATAATCTAAAATATCCTGTTTACACACGACCATTACATAATGGTTTACAATACAAATATGTTACAACAAAATAAGTTTCTTGAATGCAGTTTTTACACAATATCATACAAGCATGGACTCCAAATCTTGTCCTTATTTAAGTATGCGATAGCGGAAGCTCTTAATAATCACCTGAGAATAAACATGCTTAAAACGTCAACAAAAATGTTGGTGAGTTATAGGTTTAACCTATATATATCAAATCGTAACAATAGACCACAAGATTTCATATTTCAATACACATCCCATACATAGAGATAAAAATCATTCATATGGTGAACACCTGGTAACCGACAATAACAAGATGCATATATAAGAATATCCCCATCATTCCGGGACACCCTTCGGATATGATATAAATTTCGAAGTACTAAAGCATCCGGTACTTTGGATGGGGTTTGTTAGGCCCAATAGATCTATCTTTAGGATTCGCGTCAATTAGGGTGTCTGTTCCCTAATTCTTAGATTACCAGACTTAATAAAAAGGGGCATATTCGATTTCGATAATTCAACCATAGAATGTAGTTTCACGTACTTGTGTCTATTTTGTAAATCATTTATAAAACCTGCATGTATTCTCATCCCAAAAATATTAGATTTTAAAAGTGGGACTATAACTCACTTTCACAGATTTTTACTTCGTCGGGAAGTAAGACTTGGCCACTGTTGATTCACGAACCTATAACAATATATACATATATATTAAAGTATGTTCAAAATATATTTACAACACTTTTAATATATTTTGATGTTTTAAGTTTATTAAGTCAGCTGTCCTCGTTAGTAACCTATAACTAGTTGTCCACAGTTAGATGTACAGAAATAAATCGATAAATATTATCTTGAATCAATCCACGACCCAGTGTATACGTATCTCAGTATTGATCACAACTCAAACTATATATATTTTGGAATCAACCTCAACCCTGTATAGCTAACTCCAACATTCACATATAGACTGTCTATGGTTGTTCCGAAATATATATAGATGTGTCGACATGATAGGTCGAAACATTGTATACGTGTCTATGGTATCTCAAGATTACATAATATACAATACAAGTTGATTAAGTTATGGTTGGAATAGATTTGTTACCAATTTTCACGTAGCTAAAATGAGAAAAATTATCCAATCTTGTTTTACCCATAACTTCTTCATTTTAAATCCGTTTTGAGTGAATCAAATTGCTATGGTTTCATATTGAACTCTATTTTATGAATCTAAACAGAAAAGTATAGGTTTATAGTCGGAAAAATAAGTTACAAGTCATTTTTGTAAAGGTAGTCATTTCAGTCGAAAGAACGACGTCTAGATGACCATTTTAGAAAACATACTTCCACTTTGAGTTTAACCATAATTTTTGGATATAGTTTCATGTTCATAATAAAAATCATTTTCTCAGAATAACAACTTTTAAATCAAAGTTTATCATAGTTTTTAATTAACTAACCCAAAACAGCCCGTGGTGTTACTACGACGGCGTAAATCCGGTTTTACGGTGTTTTTCGTGTTTCCAGGTTTTAAATCATTAAGTTAGCATATCATATAGATATAGAACATGTGTTTAGTTGATTTTAAAAGTCAAGTTAGAAGGATTAACTTTTGTTTGCGAACAAGTTTAGAATTAACTAAACTATGTTCTAGTGATTACAAGTTTAAACCTTCGAATAAGATAGCTTTATATGTATGAATCGAATGATGTTATGAACATCATTACTACCTTAAGTTCCTTGGATGAACCTACTGGAAAAGAGAAAAATGGATCTAGCTTCAATGGATCCTTGGATGGCTCAAAGTTCTTGAAGCAAAATCATGACACGAAAACAAGTTCAAGTAAGATCATCACTTGAAATAAGATTGTTATAGTTATAGAAATTGAACCAAAGTTTGAATATGATTATTACCTTGTATTAGAATGATAACCTACTGTAAGAAACAAAGATTTCTTGAGGTTGGATGATCACCTTACAAGATTGGAAGTGAGCTAGCAAACTTGAAAGTATTCTTGATTTTATGAAACTAGAACTTTTGGAATTTATGAAGAACACTTAGAACTTGAAGATAGAACTTGAGAGAGTTCAATTAGATGAAGAAAATTGAAGAATGAAAGTGTTTGTAGGTGTTTTTGGTCGTTGGTGTATGGATTAGATATAAAGGATATGTAATTTTGTTTTCATGTAAATAAGTCATGAATGATTACTCATATTTTTGTAATCTTATGAGATATTTCATGCTAGTTGCCAAATGATGGTTCCCACATGTGTTAGGTGACTCACATGGGCTGCTAAGAGCTGATCATTGGAGTGTATATACCAATAGTACATACATCTAAAAGCTGTGTATTGTACGAGTACGAATACGGGTGCATACGAGTAGAATTGTTGATGAAACTGAACGAGAATGTAATTGTAAGCATTTTTGTTAAGTAGAAGTATTTTGATAAGTGTATTGAAGTCTTTCAAAAGTGTATAAATACATATTAAAACACTACATGTATATACATTTTAACTGAGTCGTTAAGTCATCGTTAGTCGTTACATGTAAGTGTTGTTTTGAAACCTTTAGGTTAACGATCTTGTTAAATGTTGTTAACCCAATGTTTATAATATCAAAAGAGATTTTAAATTATTATATTATCATGATATTATGATGTACGAATATCTCTTAATATGATATATATACATTAAATGTCGTTACAACGATAAACGTTACATATATGTCTCGTTTCAAAATCATTAAGTTAGTAGTCTTGTTTTTACATATGTAGTTCATTGTTAATATAATTAATGATATGTTTACTTATCATAATATCATGTTAACTATATATATAACCATATATATGTCATCATATAGTTTTTTTTTACAAGTTTTAACGTTCGTGAATCACCGGTCAACTTGGGTGGTCAATTGTCTATATGAAACCTATTTCAATTAATCAAGTCTTAACAAGTTTGATTGCTTAACATGTTGGAAACATTTAATCATGTAAACATCAATCTCAATTAATATATATAAACATGGAAAAGTTCGGGTCACTACAGTTAAATTCTTTCGGATTTTAAAATTTTTATCTTAAACACTTGGTTACCATTAAAAATACTAGTAAAGCAGTAGTTGTATTAGAATCTAGTGCTCTCTGATAATAAAGAACAGCCCTAGTCTTATATACTGACTACCCAATTCTAGTAAAATTTTTCAATTAAATGAACTCAAAATCATTTTATACATATTTATGAACGATAAAACTAGGTTTTAACACCGAAATTATTGTTACCTCAGAAAGGACATAAATTGAGAAACAAACCAAAATGTTAAAATTCATTTAAAATGGAATAGAGGACGATAAAAAGGAAAATAAAAGCCAAGTGTGGGAAAATTCTCCAAGTTATTCAAAACATATATCACATATTTTTGTACAAATAACTGAAAATACTTTTGCTTTGGACTAAACTAAACTGTTTTACCCGATGAAAGAAAAGAAGAGATGGATCTACACGATGAATCAATTCCATCATTAAAAGGAAGTAAAGTCTTCCGAAAAAGAAACGCGTTTCTTGATTTAGGTCAAGAAGTTGTCGTCCAGACCAGCTGTAGGTTGACGAAAAATCTAGAAAAGTCATCACTAAAATCAGCAGGAAATCCACGGACCTCAACATAAAACAGGGTCGCCAAGTGGTCAGATTTATCCTAACCATGAGAAGGATTTATCTCGTAAAATGGGGGGGCACCATGCAAATTAGCTGGATAAGACTAATGAATCAGATCCCCAGAAAGGATAATCTCCTTAAAAGATCAAAAATCAGCTTTTAAGCCTGATATAACTCAATCCTTGAGATTGACCTTAAAAATTGAGAATTACAAACTCATGGAATTCAATGATATCTAAACTCGAGCTTGAACGAGAAAATATTTTGATCAAAATTACAAACCGATTTGTTTTCTGAAAACCCTATTTTCAATGCGTTCATTACCATTGAACGTGAAATCCTAGGAATTCACCTGGAATTCATTAGGTCACCTGAACTAAATCGCGTGTAAACTGTAAGAACGGTAGTTGCATAGCATGGTCAAAGACAGGACCTTGTGCCAGACCGAAAAATCATAAGGGTGAGCTTTACTATTGCTCCTACCAAGGATAGTAATTGCGTCCAACACGTTATAGACCATAATTAAAAGCATGTCAGGGGACATTGCCTTAACAGTTGCTTGTTCAACGCTTTCCTTTACAACCGGACGGAAGTTTACCGAAAGGTAATATACGGGACAAGTAAACTGGACGTGTTGCTTTCCAAATACAAGGTTAGCAAGTGGGTGACACAAAACCATAAGTTTTGAGCTAAAATTTTCAAATCTGAAACCCACCAAACCCACAAAAATATTTTGCAAACACCGGTAAAGGGTTATTCCGGAAAACTTATCTAGGGTAAAAGCTAGATTTAATTTTCAAAAGATCAAATGTTTCCATAAAGATCCAATTTCATTAATGGATCTAAATTTTTATAGTCATGTGGGACTGTAAACCATATCGTTAATACCATTGTTTATACCGCCGTATAGAAATCACTGATGTACAAAGTGTGAAGAATAAAGAAGTGATTCTAGTATTTCAAGACGATATTGCTTGAGGACAAGCAATGCTCAAGTGTGGGAATATTTGATAATGCTAAAAACGAACATATATTTCATAGCATTATTCCTCAAGAAAGACAAGCTTTTAGTTGCAATTGTTCTATTTACAAGTGATATTCGTTTAAATAATAAAAGGTGAAGACAAAAGACAGATTCGACGAATTGAAGACGCAAACGACCAAAAAGCTCAAAAGAACAAAATACAATTAAAGAGGTTCCAATTATTGATAAGAAACGTCTCGAAATTACAAGAGTACAAGATTCAAAACGCAAAGTACAAGATATTAAATTGTACGCAAGGACGTTCGAAAATCCGAAACCGGGACCAGAGTCAACTCTCAACGCTCGACGCAACGGACTAAAAATTACAAGTTAACTATGTATATAAATATAATATAATATATAATTAATTATATTAATTATATATATTATATTTATAAATAAATCGTCGGCAAGAAAGACTCCAAAAGCTGGTGAGCTGTATTTACAAACTCCGCGACTCGCGGAGTTTGAAGGCCAAAAGTGCCGCGAGCCGCGGAGCCCCAAGTTTTGAAAGTCCCTATAAAAGCAACCGAATTCTGAGCATTTTTTCATCCATCATATATCATTCTCTCTATCTATATCGTATATATTTATATTTATATTTTAATTTTAATTTTAATTTTAATTTTAATCCTAATAATAAGGGTATGTTAGCGAATGTTGTAAGGGTGTAAGTCGAAATTCTGTCCGTGTAACGCTACGCTATTTTTAATCATTGTAAGTTATGTTCAACCTTTTTAATTTAATGTCTCGTAGCTAAGTTATTATTATGCTTATTTAATCCGAAGTAATCATGATGTTGGGCTAATTACTAAAATTAGGTAATTGGGCTTTGTACCATAATTGGGGTTTGGACAAAAGAACGACACTTGTGGAAATTAGACTATGGGCTATTAATGGGCTTTATATTTGTTTAACTAAATGATAGTTTGTTAATTTTAATTTAAAGATTTACAATTGGACGTCCCTATAAATAACCATATACACTCGATCGGACACGATGGACGGGGTATTTATATGTACGAATAATCGTTCATTTAACCGGACACGGGAATGGATTAATAGTCTATGGAATTATTAAAACAGGGGTGAATTACATTCAAGGGTAATTGGTGTAATTGTTAACAAAGTAGTAAAACCTTGGTTTACACGCAGTCGATAACCTGGTGTATTCATTAAACAAAGTATTAAAACCTTGTTACAATTTGAATCTCCAATTAGTTGGAATATTTAACTTCGGGTATAAGAATAATTTGACGAGGACACTCGCACTTTATATTTATGACTGATGGACTGTTATGGACAAAAACCAGACGGACATATTAAATAATCCAGGACAAAGGACAATTAACCCAAGGGCATAAAACTAAAATCAATACGTCAAACATCATGATTACGGAAGTTTAAATAAGCATAATTCTTTTATTTCATATTTAATTTTCTTTATTTTATTTTTAATTGCACTTCTAATTATTGCATTTTTATTGTTATTGTATTTAATTTCACTTTTAATTATCGTACTTTTTAATTATCGCAAGTTTATTTTATCGCACTTTTATTATTCGCAATTTCATTATCGTTATTTACTTTACGCTTTAATTTAAGTCTTGTATTTATTTTTAATATTTTACATTTGGTTTTAACTGTGACTAAAGTTTTAAAATCGACAAACCGGTCATTAAACGGTAAAAACCCCCCTTTATAATAATAATATTACTTATATATATATATTTGTATTTTTATAAAAGTAAACTAATATAGCGTTAAGCTTTGTTTAAAGATTTCCCTGTGGAACGAACCGGACTTACTAAAAACTACACTACTGTACGATTAGGTACACTGCCTATAAGTGTTATAGCAAGGTTTAAGTATATCCATTCTATAAATAAATAAATATCTTGTGTAAAATTGTATCGTATTTAATAGTATTTTCTTGTAAACTTTAATAGTATTTTACATACACCTCGCGAAACATCAAGTATTTTTGACCATTGCATCGGGCGTTGATAGTTGACTCATGTCCCGGTTCTGGATTTTCGAACGTCCTTGCGTACAATTTAATATCTTGTACTTTGCGTTTTGTAACTTGTACTCTTGTCATTTTGAGACGTTTCTCATCAATAAATTGAACCTTTTGAATTGTATTTTGTACATTTGAGCTTTTTGGACGTTTGTGTCTTCAAATCTTCATTTTCGCCTTTTGTCTTCGCACTTATTTATTTAAACAATTACAATGAAAATATAATACAATTACATATGAAAACCTATTATTTAGGAGGGATATTGCTATAAAATATATGTTCCTTTTTAGCCTTATCAAATATCCCCACACTTGAGCGTTGCTTGTCCTCAAGCAATACAGAACTTGAAATAAAAACATACATGAA